>NC_137621.1:14103757-14123757 GCF_963280865.1 Gymnoscopelus braueri
GTCAACACACTAAGTCAGGTCAAAGGTCAGATAAGTTCACACACGTATTCCCGCAAATACGCCCACCTATACCTGGTGGTGGAAAAAGTACTCAAATTCTTTACTTAAGTAAAAGTACCAATACTGCAATATAAAAATACTCTGTTACAAGTAATAGTCCAGAATTCAATATTTACTTGAGTAAAAGTACAAAAGTATTGGCATCAAAATGTACTTAAAGTATGAAAAGTAAAAGTACTAAATATTTGAAAATAGCCGATCTACAAGCTCACAACGCGACGCGTTGTGAGCCTCTGTATAAAATAGGGCTGAATTGGTAAATGTATGTTTCATAATGTAATAATTTATATCTGAAAAGTAACTAGTAACTAAAGTTTTCAAATAAATGTAGTGGAGTAAAAGTACAATATTTGCCTCCGAGATGTAGTGGAGTAGAAGTAAAAGTATTGGAAATTGGAAATACTCAAGTAAAGTACAAATACCTCAAAATTGTACTTAAGTACAGTACTTAAGTAAATATACTTAGTTACTTTCCACCACTGCCTATACCTGGTATGCACACATGTGCACACAAACGGCAAAATGGCATTAACGCAATGATGTACAGATAAACGTTTCATAAATGTGACACACGCTGCGTACACGCACACGCACACACACACACACACACACACACACACACACACACACACACACACACACACACACACACACACACACACAGATAAAACTCTTCCAATTCCCATCCAGTCTCATGCCTTGAGGAGGAACATTCTACTTAGTGCATAATAAAACGGCATGGCTGCATTTATCTTGCAAGTTCAATCATCTAAGTCCACATCAGATGATGTGTAAACCCAGAGCCAAATATACAACGCAAATGTCAGCTAGCGTTCAACTCTGTGACCTTTAATTGATGAAAGAAATCTTTCATCACGGTCATAAAAACTTGAATTATTTGAATTATTCAGAGCTTGTAAATATGTTTTTGTGTTTTTTATCATGGACTAATATTTTGTGAGACAGTCCAATGCATATCTACGGTATGTCAATGGGAACCAACCAACTTCCTATTATTGTATCACAATCAGTTTTGCTATTGGATAATGAAATGTACACGTTCGATATGTGTTTTGCATCTTCTGTAAATGAAGTGTGTTGTGATTAACGTTCTTTTACAAAAAGACAGTATACGGTGTATACATATTTATTTATTATTTTCTCTCATCTGACTGAATCTGTTTGTCTTTGACATATTTTATATTCATCTTTTTCTGTTCCTTTGAGGAAAGTATCGAAGGTATTGTGCAATCTTTTAAATAAAGACATTAAACTCTAGATTTGAAGTTATATAATTTGATAAAATCTTATTTAAACATTTAGGCTGTATTCACAAATAGTTTTTTGATTTAACCCTTCTTTTACCAGTATAGTGCTATTGAGATCAATTATCTCTTACAAGGGATACCTGGTGAAGACAGCTAAGATATACAAAGAAAAGCATCAGAAAATAATTTAAATATCTAAAGACAGTGACAAGTACCAACCGATTCATTCACCATAGTAATTAAACCTAATGGCATCGCAATGTGTTGTGAGCTTGTAGATCTGCTATTTCCGCTGAATGTTCACCGCAGAATAGGGACGGTAGGGTTCATGTGTGGTTAAAATCAGGCAGAGAGACCCAATTCCCATATTTTTAAGTATTTCTGAAGGCTATTCCACGTGAGCGGAGCAGAGCAAACAAAGATTTCTTTCCCAAGTCTGTCTGTGCTCTTGGAACAGACAACAAGACCACATCTTGTGATCTCGGACTATAACTACAGTCAGATCTGTGTGTGTAATCAAAGTGCAAATGTGCTCCCTGAAGGGAGTTTACCTAGAATGGGTTTATAAATCGTCGCTGTCGGGTGGAAACCTCATATGTCCAAAACTGTTACTTTTCAGGATACAAATTCAAAAATAGCAAAAGTAGCAGATCGACAAGCTCAAAATGTGTCGCTTCGCGCCACGTTTCGAGCTTGTAGATCTGCTGCTTTTGATACTTTTGTGTGGCGCTGTAGTGTGATCAAGTGGGGCGTTATTTTGCGGGGAAAAAAAACACAAAAAGTTAAAATATGGAGATATGAGGTTTCTACCCGACAGCAATGTTATGAAAGTTTAGAGACGGCTCACCAGACCAGGAGTAATATGATAATATGGCCAAATAAATGAGAAATATTTAACATTCAATTTGCATCAATGCTCAATTCATCAATGCTCAATTCTCTTACTAGCAATCCAAGTCCAACTATTAACAATAATGATGTGTAACAAAAACAGCTTGTGGGGAAAACCAGTATATAATGTATAATAATATTTCCCTACGGTGCGTGTTCTCTCCTCCGCGTCATCAGTGCCCATACCCTAGGTGGGGTTGGCGAAAGGGCCTTTCTGTGTGGAGTTTGCATGTTCTCCCCGTGTCTCCTAGGGTAGATACCCTCACAAAAACATGCAGTAATCCTGGTCACTATACTGCCTCCCCCTGGCCAGCCGGGGCGCCTGATGGAGGGGAAGGGAACTGGTTGGAATAACGTGTTCCTTCCACGCGCTACGTCCAACCAGGGAAACTCTCCCCTGTCAGGTGACAAGAAGGTCAGTTGGCTCTCATGCATTGAAGGAGGCATGAGCTCGGCCCTGGCCTCCCTAGGTTGGCAGAGGGAAGGTAGTGCCCAGGATTACATAGACAATTGGCACTGGGTGTAAAAAATAGGGTTACAAAATCGTGGGATAAAAATGTAGGTTAAAAAAAATATATTTCCCTACGGTGTAACCCTTACAGTTCTGTATGTGACCTGTGGTGGTCATTTGCACCCAACGTGTGCACGTGATCTTCTCAAACATTTTCATGTCGAGGACCCTCATCTGACAATAATTTGTCAAAAGAAATGCGGTGTGCCACTGGACGTTCTTAAACGTGTGTAAGATCTGTACGTTTCAGTCTGTGCAGCTGCGTCCATGCTCCATCATGCTTCCATCAATGCTTTTGTCTTCAGCATCCCTATTCTCCTCAGAGCCTTGTCCACGCTGGGGATCAGCTTTTCATGAAAATGCCACAGCCTGGTGTCAATGTGCGGCTGCCCTTTGCAGGTCGGGTCGTAAGTGGGCGGTTTGGTACGATGTTGTATGCAACTCCGGACATGAATAATCCGAGCCATATCTCGAGTGACGTCAACAGAGGTACCTGTGTATTTCGACAGGTAGTGCACCGATGTCTCTTCCACCATCTGTGGCTGAACTATCATCTTCCAATTGTCACGATCATGATATGGAGTGTTTATTCTATAGATGTGCTCCAGAATATTTATTCCTGGCACCCCTTCCCATTGGGGAGGGTGGAAGGCAACACTTCTTCTGTCGTGTGTCCGGTCAGTTGGAAATAAGTCCATCTTAAATCGGAACACCCCTGCCTTTGGTTCCTGCTTTTCGAGCTCGCTCATCAGAGCCGTTAGGTTGTCGTGATGGTACGGTACGATAATCTCATCGATATCGTGCAGCAAGACATAGCGAGAGCGCTCCATATTTCTGTATAAACAGTCATTGAGTGTGGCCAGCTGGCCATAGTAGTGCAGGTCTCCTCCGTGCTCGTAATAGTTCCATCCCCTCGATGGTGTCAAATGCCTGTCTATAGGCCAGGGTACCATCTCTACGAAACCCTCCTGGCTGTAACTGTGCAGCAAGCGATTGAGATCCGGACCACAGCTGGTATTGTAGACCACCACTCTGTCCACGCCCAGCAGTCTGTACATCTCTAGGGCCTGTGTGAACTGAAGCACGTTGTTGAAGTCTCCAAACAAAGCGGATATGCAGACTGTGAAGTCAAACTGGGGCTTTATTGCCCCTGTCCCACCCGTCTTCTGATTACGTATAGGGAGGAAGCTCTGCTGCCGTGCTTCTCCGCTGTCGGGACACGTTGAGAGGGTGACGTGAGTTGGATTTTTGCAAGCTGTTGGAACCTTACATATGACAAACTTGGTCTCAAAGGGAAAACCAAAATGATCTGCATTTCCGTGAAAGCTAGCCGGAGTGCTGTTGTTGGACAAGTTGCCACCACAGCAGAAAACGCAGTGAAGCGGCACCATGGCATCTTTTCTGAGTATAGCAATGACCCGCAAATCCCGGCCGTTCACCCTGTTGTCCATGTAGGCTGAAACCATTAGGTGCCCATTAGTGTTCTTGATAGGGGTGATGCTCTCATTACTCTGGGGACTGCAGGGACACGTGGAACTTGGCTCAGTAGGTCGTTCTTTGGGACACGTGGAACGTGGCTCAGTAGGTCGTTCGTTCATAGCTGTGATGATAGCTATGATGAAGACAGCAGTAGCAGCAGCAAGGAGGAGGATGAATCTCTTTCTCATCATTGCGCCCTAGAATCCCGAACCCCAAGAAGGCTGGCGGGAAACTTCCGCGTGCGTCACAGAAGGGGGCGTCTGGTAGGCCAATCAGAGGCAGGTGGGGGCGGGACAACTAGATTCTGACAAGTCCTGGAAAAGACGCTCTGTGATTGGCCAGTAGTCAACGCACTGTGATTGGCCAGTAGTCACTTTGAGTGGCAGCTTCCCCTCCCACGCGTTTGACGTCGACATCCACAGATGGTTCAAGCCCAAGGTTTCCGGGACCGAGAGATGGTATCACTCGGCCTGTGCCTTGGGGAAGGTCATGTATATCTACGGGGGATGCAACAATATGGCTGGGAAAGGTAACGACATCCACAAGTTGGACTCCAATGAACTGCAGGGGCCAATGAGTTCTCTAGGTTTCTATTGTAGTAGGTGCTGTACTGTAGGTATAGCTCAGATGGAAAGCTCAGACTTCTTCAGTGCATCCCAAACTCAGGGGAACTTCCTTATATACACAGTGGTATGATTATATGATATAACAGTGACATCATTCTGCGTCGTCCTTTTATACTCCTGTCATCATGTCTTAGGTAACCATGGCATCTAACTTATACAACCCAAACTCCCAGGACCGGGAGGGATGTTTGAAGCAAAAGTCCCCAAGTGGCCTGCTATGGTACTGCAAGCTCTGGCCCACAACCGGTTATCTGTGCCCAGCAGCCATATCGGAAATCATTTGGGCCTCTTCCTTACTTCTTTCAAAGGTCAAACAGAGTCAGGGATCCATGCCTTCATCTCAGCCAGGCTGGATTACTGCAATTCCCTTTACATCGGCATTGACAAATCGCTGCTAAAACGATTGCAGCTTATACAAAATGCCGCTGCCCGCCTCCTCACCGGTACAAAGAGGCGGGACCATATTACTCCCGTTCTGGCTTCTCTCCACTGGCTCCCGGTCCGTTTTAGAATAGATTTTACGGAACGGGCTAGCCCCCCCTTTCCTCAACGACCTCATCAAAGATTATATTCCACCCAGACCCCTAAGGTTGGCCGATCAGTTGCTACTGATTGAGCTCACAACTAACAAAAGGACTAGAGGCGACCGAGCCTTCGCTGCGGCCGCCCCGAGGCTCTGGAATAGCCTTCCTTTTAATATAAGAGCCTCTCAGTCCATAGCCATTTTTAAATCACTATTAAAGACCTACTTCTTTTCCCTGGCCTTTGAACACAGTTAAACAGTTACACCACAGCTATTGTCTCTACCTCACTATCTTCTGCTACGCTTTTTTAATCGCCGCTTGTATTTTGTATTTTTATATTGTATTTTTGCACTGTATGAATTGTAACGTTGTCTGATCTGTTGTAGGCCTATAGCACGGTTGGTGGTCAAGTTCACTGTGTTTTTGTTCAAAATTTGTGGAGATTAGCAAAACAATACATTATTTTTATCTTCAGAACATGGGGAATCCAAAAATCTATGTTTGCATTTGCACAGACACCTGCATGTCCGCCATATTGGACGTTCAAAATGGCCGCCAGAAAATATATAATTTGTGATATCTTTGCTTCTAAACAACATAGAAAGTTAATTAAATATGCTAATCCCATGTTTTCTGGGTCAAGGGATCCAATAGAGACCTAGGGTATGGCCAGGGAAATTCAGGTTTACTATGTAAAAAAATATATTTTCGTTAAAAAGTTTAAATTAGCAAAACTATACACTTTTGGAATCTTCAGAGTATGAGGAATCCAAAAATCCTTGCATTTGCACAGATACCTGCATGGCCCACCATATTGTTCAATATGGACGACATAAAATATATAGCCTAATTTTAGGGTTAGGACAGACACCACAGGGGGTACATGCATATGAATGTCTCAGAGATGTATACATTTACCTGGGTATGTGGGAGGTATGTGGGAGGTGGTACATTAATGAATGAGGGCAGCATACACACACATACTCCCTTAAATATCAGGGGTCTGTTTGAGGAATACCCTCCCAAAATCATTGCTTTTCACCCAGTGTGTCACGGTCCGCTCCTCGGGCCGTGGACTTTGACTGTATAATTTAGACCTTGAATGCCCTTATTTGGTCGTGGACACTTTTGGCCGGTTAGGCCGACTTTATTATTTAGACCTTGAATATGCCCTTATATGGTCGTGGACACTTTAGGTCGGTTAGGCCTAAAGTGCATATTGTATGTTCTGAATATTGTATGTTTTTGCATACTGCATGTTCTATTTTGTATTGTATTTGTCATTCTGCCTTTTGCATTGGTGTTCTGTGCTTTTACTTTGTAGTATTGTTTCCTGTCTGCCTTGTTATCGCTTCCTGTCTTGTCTCACCAGTTTGTATTTGTAATTGTTCTCCACCTGTGTCCTGTTGTGCCCCAGCCAATCCCAGTGTTGATTGTAGCTTGTGTTGACCTGTGTCCAGTTAACCCTGTGTCTATATATTTCCCCCGGTTTGTTCAGTTCCTTGTCAGGTCGTCATTTAATGTTAGCGTGTTATGTACTGTGCTTTGGCTACAAGCCATTCGGTATTTTGAGTACTTCCCCATTTTATGGGTTGCCTCTGTTTGGTTAATAAACCTCAAAACCTTTTGAACCTTTATCTTTGCTGTCTGTCGTACTGCTTTTGGGTCCTCTGAACTCGCACCCTGACAGTACGACCTGACCAAATATGGACCCAGCGGACGACAACTCTGAGGCTGGATTAAAGGAGGTTCTGCACTACATGATGACATGCTTGGAGTTAAGTGCGCAGCCCTCCACCAGCCTCGAGCAGAAGATTGAGGTCTTGAAAGGGGCCCTCCGGCTGGCTTGTTCCAGGCCTAGCCTAGCGGATGAGCTTGGGGGGTCAATTCAATCTGTTTGGACTGCCCTGTCTGCTTGCGTGCAGGCTTCACGCCTTCAGCCTGCTTTGCCCCCAGCCAGCCTGCAGAATTCTGCCCACCTGCCTGCTGGCGCCCAGCCTGCTCTCAAACCTGCTCACCAGCCTGCACCCGAGTCAATCAGGCTTGGGTATGTAGGCCTCCTGCGAGTCCTGCCTGTGTGCACCGGACTCGCCTCTGTTGACCCTACAGCGAGACTGCGTCGGCCCCGAAGCCTTGGGTTGGGTCTCGCTTGGCCATCATCAGGGGGAACCGGGCGAGGGGGCGGCATCGTCCCCTCGCCCAGCTCGCGCCAACGCTCTCCACTGCGGCCCAGCGACGGAAGCGGCGAGCCTCCATGGCCGTTCGGCTACGGTGACGGCGAGTCTCTACTGCTGCCCGGCCACGTTGAGGCTCCACTGCTATCCAGCGACGGTGAGCCTCCACTGCAGCCCAGCAACCAGTGTGCACCACCGCCCGGCGACCAGCGTGCACCAGCGCCCGGCGACCAGCGTGCACCACCGCCCGGCAACCAGCGTGCACCACCGCCCGGCGACCAGCGTGCACCACCGCCCGGCGACCAGCGTGCACCACCGCCCGGCGACCAGCGTGCACCACCGCCCGGCGACCAGCGTGCATCACCGCCCGGCAACCAGCGAGCCACGCCGACTTTCTGTTTTCCCCCTGCGACGTTCTGTCTTCCCCTGCGCCGGCGAGCCACGCCGACGTTCTGTCTTCCCCTGCGCCGGCGAGCCACGCTGACGTTTTGTTTTCCCCTGCGTCGGCGAACCACGCTGACGATCTGTTTTCCCCTGCGTCGGCGAACCACGCTGACGATCTGTTTTCCCCTGCGTCGGCGAGCCACGCTGACGTTCTGTCCTCCCCTGCGTCTTCTCTGTGTGTGTGTGTGTGTGTGTGTGTGTGTGTGTGTGTGTGTGTGTTCCTCAGGTTGAAGTTTTTTTATTTGTTTATTTACATATTTGTTATTTGAATGTTGTTTTTTAGGTTTTTTATAAGTGTTTATTAAATTATTGTTATTTATGAAATTGATACATGATTATTTATTCCTTTGTGGATTTTGCTCACTTTTATATTTATATATACCACGTGCTGTGGGCACCTGGCTGAAATTCACCATGATCATGCATCCTCTCCAGCAAAGTTGGTCACTGCATATCAGAATACACCTGAATACACACAAATACCAGATAGCAGCTTAAACCAGCTACCAGCTTAAACCAGCTAAACCATCATGAATACCAGCTACCAGCTTAAACCAGCTACCAGCTTAAACCAGCAAAACCTACCAGCTTAAGCTGGTCAACCACCAAGACCAGCTAAAGAATGTCCAAAACACACCTTAAGGTGGTCAACCACCAAGACCAGCTAAAACCAGCTGGTCCAGCTTAGGCTGGTCTAAGCTGTTTTTTTCAGCAGGGAGAGCCAGACGTGCACGTGGGAGCCCCAAACAGCACCGGGAAAACAATGACGAATATTCCAGAGTCAATGAACTGTCTGGGCCAGACAATGTGCCGCGATGGGGGGTTCTGTGCGTGAATGAATGAGGTGTTTCCCTCTAAAGTGGGCCATAATCGGACCCTCTGGGGAGAACAGGCAAAGAGCGCTGTGGAAAATGCTCAGCGCTCAGGGGCTTCAGGTTAACTTACAGCTCTGATCTATGTGTAAAGGACGAGCAAGCATCTACATCTGAAAAAATGTAATACCTTAAAGAAATTAAATAATGAAAGCGTGAGAAAGCGAAAGAGAGTAATAAAATAAAAAATGCGGAAGAATGAGGAACGTGAGGGAATGAGGCAGAACAGGCCGTAGACTTGTGTAAACAGGCCATATAGAAACCAGATAGGGGCCTGTCTTCAAGGTAATACAGGCACAGAATGCGTTTAGCAGAGTCCATTAAAGCCAAAAGCCACTGAGGGAGAGGGCCTCCAGCCAGCCATGAGGCTCTGATGGAGGTTGCCTATTCACTCCACGTTAGCCTCCTCCTCCTCCATGTAATGGACCAGGTTGTTCTCAGTCTCTGCATCCCCTCATGAGCCCTGTCAGGATACTATGATGAAGAGAGAGAGAGAGAGAGAGAGAGGGAGAGAGAGAGAGAGAGCGAGAGAGACGTGCCTCGTCTCCTATTGCTGTTGAATGTAATTTCGGATCACGTTGCAACGGAAGCACGACTGACAGAGGAGAAATCTATCGAATTCAGCTCAGACATCACAATAATATTGAGCCTTGTTTATAAACACACATTCGGGATGCTTCGGGAGTATCATCCGTTTGAAAGCCCCCTGCGCTGCCCGGCGCAGCACTGCCGCTGCAGAGCATTGCAGGACCTTTAACAAGCGATTGAAACAGCAGTTGCCATTCGAGACGGCTGCAGTGCATCTTTATATATAGGCCTGGAAAAAGTATACGAAACAGGATATGCATTTCTGACATTCCTCTTGCTCTTCCCCTCTGGATGGAGATGAAGTGATTATTCTTCAGGAGCCCCTTTGATTTATTTCAACCACGTTAACATGACATCCCTATTTTGACATCGAGGGTCACATGTCTAGGTTTTGACTCTGATCTTGGACTTGAAAGTCACTCTGGATAAGAGCGTCTGCTAATTGCCAAAACTGTGAAATTGTAACTGAAACACACGCTATAACAGACTGGACTGGATTGTCTTTATTTGAGATATAACGGAATGGACGCATAACATTTTGGAATAGAGCTGCACATGTAGATGTTGGAGTTATCATATGGAATAATGCAATGAAATGAGATCAGCGCACAGTACCATCACCTGATGAGAAACAAATCCAAAAACAAATCCCTCCCTTTCCCTTTCTTGTCAGTGGGTGAAACCCCCATGTCTTTCCCCCCGCGGTGGTTAACTGATTCTTGGATCTCTCCTCCAGCGCGACGCCATCGCTATTATAATGCCATCGGCGCTGCCTGCCAAGCCGTGGTGCATGATGTCACTTCCACTCATGGTCATGGTGGTTTAGGCTTGGCCACTGGCGCATGTGACAATTTGTGCCCTACCAGGAAGCTTTGGAGTTGCCAACTTGGCCACAGGCCATCACATCTAAGACCCCCAAACCCCCCCCCCCCCCTCCCGTCCCACCACCCAGCTCATCTTAATGTGACAAAATAGTCCCCAGCCAAATGTGTGTCTTTGGTTTAATTCATGTGATGGCTTTTTACTGTATGTTCTGTTTTTTACTGGCCTCCGCATTAACCACTTTCACCATGGCCTCCCTATTTTTACCTAAAAGTAATGTAAAAAATAGTCAATCTACAAGCTCACAATGCTTCTAGATCGGTTATTTTTTACCATTCAGGCTTGTAGTGGTTAAAACGTGAGCCTCATATTCACTCACCTCTCTCCTCTCCTTCCTTTGGTTCTGCACACAATTCACAACCACCCCTCCCTCATTTGTGGCTTTGTAGCTGTGTTGTGAGCCGTGGAGCTGCGAGGCTGGCCCGAGGCTGGGCAGGGCAGGGCAGGGTGCAGGCGCTGCCTGGCTGGCTTACCGGCTGGCTGGCTTACTGGCTGGCTGGCTGGCTGGCAGAGTCCGTGGCAGCTGATGTACAGTATGGCTTCTGCAGAGGAAACACAGCGTTGGCGATGAGAGGATGTGGGGAAATGTACGCATGGCACGGTGCCCGTCTGACCCCGGCCCCACTCTGGGCTGCGTTAAAAAACAGCCTTTCTTCTGGTGCCAAGGGTGGGGGGCAATAGGGGGCGCAGGGGGGGCGGGTAGTGGGAGGAGGGGTGGGTGGACACAGGCCCGGGATCAAACAACGCAGAGGCAATGAGGGGTGGCGGTGCCGATGGCAGTGTCATGTGTGCGGGGGCTGGGCCACTGGCTGGACAGTTTTAATTCAACATATGATTAATCATCGCACAAAACAAACGCTCCATTACTTTATACTGTCTCTACCTCTTTATTCCGCTCTGTTAGCGTTTATGGGGCTTTCCAGCCTTGGTTTCTCCTTGGCCACTCTAGCCCGTTTTCTGGCTTTGGAATATTAATGTCATTGGTGTCCCACACGTTAGGATGTTTCATTTCCTTGCCTGATACCACGTACATAGACACCAGAACATTTCACTGCATCAAAACACATCCTGTACTTACAACACAGTAGATATATAATGTTAAACTGAAAGATAACACTCTGACGGAGATCCAGCCAGATCGAAATGTCAATACTCTAATAAATATGATGCTGTGCATGTGCATAATTTTGCTTGTTTGGCATTTCTACCAATGTCTGACTTATTCTGGACCTACGAATATTTCCATCAGTGAAAGATGCAAAAATAAGGGTTTTCAGGTCCATTTATATAGAGTCTCAGTCATGTTTAAGATTTGCTGTTCTCTGCTCATTGGAACAGTGTGCGCTATAGAATATACCTACCATGTTTGCGTTGTAGCCAGTGCCTGTAATTTGCCAGTCAACAGTGTGACCATTCAAGCTCTGATTCTGTACATTTGAGGTCGGGGGAATTCACGATGGCACGTAGCGCGCTTGTGATGGGTCTGAGAGCGAAGGCAGAGAGGGCTTTGTTGTTCCCTGTAGTATCTCATTATCCCGGGCCCTCCCAGCCAGGGCCTGTGGGTTCTTTGGTGGGGAACCCCAGCCCAGAAGTGGTGGTGAGGATGGGACAAAACAGCCACCGCTCACTGGGACAGGCCGGATGGCGAGGGAGGAAGACAACACTGATCATTTGGAGGTTTGGGTCTGATCGCTTCCTCTTGCGATGCGCTGACTGTTCCCGCCTGGAATGTGGTCTCTCTTCTTGACGCCCACGCCTGAAGAGACGGAGGAATGGAGGAATGGAGACAGAGATGGAGGAATAGAGAGACAGAGATGGATGGATGGCGACAGAGATGGAGGAATAGAGAGACAGAGATGGAGGGATGGAGACAGAGATGGAGGAATAGAGAGACAGAGATGGAGGGATGGAGAGACGGAAGAATGGAGAGACAGATGGAGGAATAGAGAGACAGAGATGGAAGAATGGAGAGACAGAGTTAAAGCGAGTGAGCGAAGGAGAGAACAGAGCTCAGAGCTGAGGCCAGTATCCCAGTAAGTAGTGTGAAAGCCCAGAACAAATATACATTTAATCAATTTCCACAAAATGGAATGAAACCATGGTAATTTGTACAGAAGGGAGAAAAAGTCACCCCCGCCCCATGTCCCACTAAGAAAATATAGATTTTATTCGACTTAAAGATTCCAGAGAATTTCAGATTTATTATTCATGATCACACACAAAGCTGTGACGCCGTTTTAATCAAAATATTTTTCTTAATCTACGTCCAAAATTCCAAAGTGCTCGGCGTGAAATAGGAGCCGTTAAAGAAGCAGTGGTTCGCAGGGCATTGCATTCTTGAATGGCAGCAATGTCAGTGTCTGTCAGTGATCGAAACCAGACATTGTTTTGGGGGATTTCTGACTTTACCTCTGAAATTCAGTCGTGTTTGAAAGCCGACCATATTTCATAGAAAAAAATCCACGGATCGGGATGCATAATCAATGCAATTTTTGTCTTACTCCGCTATGTTGCTCTTGTGCCTTCTTTAGCCCCCCACCACCAGCACCATTCCCCCCTACCCACACTCCCCCCTCCCCCCAACCCCGTTTACAGTTGAATGCAATTGCTTTATTGGCTCGGCCTTCCTGCTCTGAAGCGACGGGGCCTTGCCAGTCATCGTGGTTACTATAAAAACTAATCATTTCAATTTCCTTGTATCTTATTTCATTCATTTACTTTAATCACGGTCTATGGGAGGCGCCAGCGTTTTCCCCATGAGTGGCGTCTGCAAAAGCGAGCAAAACCTTTAGAGAGCGAGTACTTTTTCTGCTGGCATGGGGGCCTGACGCAGAGGAGACATCCATACTACTGTATTTAATGACGGCACTGGAGCTCATGTGATTAGAGCTCATCTGAGCGGAGCTGCATGAACTTTTTGATCTTTGGACCCTGCAAACGAAACGAGGGAGAGAGAGAGACAGAGAGGAATCACTTGTGGTTTTTGGGAATCATTTGGAGCAGACCGGCTTTCAAAACTGATAGGGGGTGAAAACGGCTTGATCTTTGCTAGATCTGTGAGGCTTCAGATGGTGTATGTGTCTCTGTGCTTGCCTGTGTGCGTGTGTGTGTGTGTGTGTGTGTGTGTGTGTGTGTGTGTGTGTGTGTGTGTGTGTGTGTGTGTGTGTGTGTGTGTGTGTGTGTGTGTGTGTGTGTGTGTGTGTGTGTGTGTGTGAGGAGTGATATGAAGCCTTAGAAATCCTGGGGTTTCTTCGAGGACTGGTAAACAACAGATCATATAAATGTGCAACACTGCAGAAACCAGTGAAAGTGCAGGTTCATGTGGATGGCTGTGACTGCTGTTCAACTAGATTGCCAGTCTCGGGTCAGGGAGGGCTTGTGGCCCCTCAGTCTGCTCCATTAATTAACAGCCATTCAGAACAGGAAATCAGAGCCAGCGCTGCCGCCTGGCTTTCATGTCCCATCCCATTTGCTCGGAGAAACCTCATTTTTCACTATTTACCATATCACTTTCAGGCTGATGATCGTCGATACTGTGCAAACCTAGGGGGAAAAATCTTCTAGGAAAAAGGTTTTTTAACTGTATAATTGTTTGCTGAAATATGGCCTGCAGCAGCACACGTTGTTGTTGTCGCTGGTGACGGAGAAGAATGGAACCTTCATGAGGCGCGTAGTCGCCATGGCGCGGGCATTAAAAAAGCAGGCCCTGTGCTGCCACACGTCCAGGCGTAACAATAATGACCCTTGGGGACTGCGGCGGAGAGGAGAAAAGTGGACACAAGTGTTTTATGATCTGGCACCGCCGTGAACAAAGCAAATAATCACCGCACACAGAAGAGCAGGTAGTTTCACTTAACCTCTGCTCAGCTGCCTTAACTGGAAGCACATGGCTGCAGAGCACATTAGAGACGGAGGGTGAGGGAGGGAGGGAGGGAGGGAGGGAGGTTGAAGGAGGGAGGGAGGGAGGGAGGGAGAAAGAGAGAGACACAGACAGACAGAGACTGATCAAGCTATTAGCTGAGCGACCAGGAAAAGACCCCAGTGCATCATGGTAGTGAGGTGTGACAGAGCGACCAGCATAATGACACACTGTCCTCTCACAGTAGCTGGGTCTTCACAGGCCTACTGTAGACAGTTACTCCAGTTACCCAGAAGCAGACCCATAGAGAGAGAGAGAGAGTTCTGACACTCGCGTTCACTTCATCGGGCCAGGTCTTCTACATAGCCGTCTATTGGCGAATAGTGACAAAGCCCTAAACCGGAAGTTTATGGAATGCACTGAAGTCTACAGCTCCTTGTAACTATTTCCAGTTTACATGAACCACGTGACCGGCGCTGTTTCTGCCCCCTCATTGGCGGAACTCTCTAATACAAGGCTCTGCCCAGAAGGCCACACAGTGAGCAGCAATACACAAAGACTGGAGGAAGTCACAACTTGGTCTCTGTGCCTCGGTGTACCTGTGTGGCCGCACAGAGGAGCAGGCGCACGTCTAGTGGACTGTGGTCTGCTGTTTACTGGATGCTTGTGGCCTGTGGCTTTGTCTACCTCCCATTAGTGCGTTTGCCGCTGTTCGCAAAGACGATTGGCCCCTTACGGTAAATGCTCCTTATTGGTCGGCCACTCCTTGAGGGTACCGTAGCCGCAGAAACCCTTGAGACGGTGTTGGATGGATGAGGTGTGTGTACGCCAGTGTGTATCAGAGAAAGCGTGTGTGAGTGTGTGGTCTTTCCGAGTGTATCTGTGAGTGTAGATATCCTGTACATGTATGATGATGATTATGATGATGATGATGATGATGGCGTTTGCACGTGTGTTACGTGCATGTGTGCCTGTGTCGGCGACGTATTCCTGTATGGGTTAGTGTGTATATGGAAAAAGGTCAGTCTCAGTCGTGGCACTGACCGCCATCCATCTCAGAGGCCTTGAGCTGCCTGCTCAGGTTAACTCCTTCTCCGGACCAGAGCCACTATCAGGTTCCCCCATGTGGTTCCACTTAGACCGCCAGGGGCTCCGGCTACAATCTGTCTCTGGCTGGCGGCCCTTACACAGACAGCCTCTCAGGCCACAGGGCTGGGGCCGGGCCCCGAGGAGAGCCCCATTGACTGGATGCACAGCAGGCTCGACAAACCCACATAACGGCACACACCTCATCGCGAGCGATCCCTACTACCTCTGTGTGCCTCATTGTAGCCTGTCTGCGACATGGGTGTGTTTCACAGCCCTCCGTTAGTGTTCACCGGGAGTGCACTCGATGGGCTCGCAGGTTTGACACACAGCAGTGGTACCAGTGCAGTGGTACCAGTGCAGTGGTACCAGTGCAGTGGTACCAGTGCAGTGCAGCTCACACTTACTTCATTTAATTCACTTCATTGTGCGCTGGTTTATCACATGTCGAAAATAGCTGATCTACAAGCTCACACAACGTGTGTAGATTGGCTATTTTGGGAACAAAGGGACAAGAACGCTGACCTTTTCAATCTGTGGCATGCGCCCTTATCTAGTCTACGTGTCTTTTCAAATAAAGGAGAAGGAAGAGGAATATTTGTGGCTTTCCAAATAAAGGGGAAGAAGGAAGAGGAATATTTCTTTAAAGGTTATATATGGGGCTGCCCCTAATCAAACTGCCACATTATCGGTGGATTATTGCTGTAACACCCACATCAGCAATGCCACATCCACGGCGATGGTTTCAGCTTACAACACCTGAAAAAACTGGGGACGGGGGATTTTGTTAACACCCGCCTGGAACTCGGAGAAAACAAAGTAGAGACTGTTACATGAGGCTGGAGACCTCTGCCTATAGGGCTATAGATGAACGGTCATTGAAGAAACTGTTTGGTTCATAATAATCCTCTATCATGGCTGCTGGGTTATGAAACAGCAACACAAAAGGCTACGGATGATTCACACGGGGAGCTACTTTCACTTTAGTGGCAACAAATTGTTGGGATAATTATGCCTATTGTTGTTCTTAAGACCAATGTATAGTTTAGAAAATGTGATAGCTTCCTTATGACACACCCAGTGTGTAAGTGGTCTTTGTCCCCGTTGCAAAGAACAAACAGCCCCATTTTCTGTGTTCGCATCCCTCTATCACTCGATGTCCCCTGTCCACCATTTAGAGAGTCTGTCACAGTGTTGTTATTGAGCTCCAATTCCAATATAGCTTGAGACATTTGATATCTAAACCCCACCCTTGTGAAAATACTTGAAATCTAGCGTCCCTCGGTCCCCAGGGTGAAAATAGCCGATGTACAAGCTCACAATGCGATGTGTTCGTAGATAAGCTATTTTCAGCAAAGATATTTAATGTATAGAGCGAAAAAAAGGAGGGGCCCTAGCATAGAGCCCTGGGGGGGGGGGGGTCAACTAAGTATAGGGTTTAAGTGTTAATAAAAAGACAAATCTAGCTCAGTCTCTCTCTCTCTCTCTGCTTTGAGCCTCTGCTCCATAATGGCGAGCTTTAATTTCTCCTTCCAGTCATAGAATATGATAATTTTCTTATTTGCAAGAAATGTCAATTGCTCAAGGCAGACACATAATCATTGGGGAGGAAAGGAGAGGCTACCTGTGTAATGTGTTTAACTCTCTAACCCGTTTAAACCCGTTTAGCCACGGGCACTGTTTGAAACGGAGAAAGTGCTGATGCCCAAAATCAATTTTCCCTGTGTCCAAATTACTCCCTGTCTGGATTTGGATTTCATCTAAATGGCCAAAGCTTAAAACACTGATACTAATTCTATCATATTAGAGGCCGGTCATATAGTTCAAGTTATTGCTAATGCTATTTTGCTGTATTTATTGATGTACTGAGATGGCTTGAAGGCCGGGGCGCACAGTGTTCTGTTACTGCCTCTGTGTGTGTGTGTGTGTGTGTGTGTGTGTGTGTGTGTGTGTGTGTGTGTGTGTGTGTGTGTGTGTGTGTGTGTGTGTGTGTGTGTGTGTGTGTGTGTGTGTGTGCGCGAGTGCGTGCGCGTGTGCCTCTGTGTGTGCCTGCGTGTGTGTGCCTCTCTCTGTGTGTGTGTGTGTGTGTGTGTGTGTGTGTGTGTGTGTGTGTGTGTGTGTGTGTGTGTGTGTGTGTGTGTGTGTGTGTGTGTGAGTGTATGTGTGTGTATGTGTATGTGTATATGTACAAATACTGTACATGCAATCGTAAGGCTTTGGACATTGGTAAAGTACAATGAATGGGATTTGGAGGATTTTTTCAAATAAAATAAAATCCAGCTTGTGGAACTTTGGAAGATTTCTCTTAAAGTCTGACCTGAGATCAGATTTATTTGCAAATGAAAAATTATCAGCAGGGTATTATTTTATAGTAGAATATAAAATTGTAGTCCTTGTGTGTGTGTGTTTTAATGTATTAATATAAATATATTTGAATAATTCAAATAAATGTAGTTTTTACGTATTATATTTTATGTATGTTGTACACATGCATTGACATTGACAACAACATGCATCTGCAACGTGTGTTTGTGCGCACGTCGGGTCTATAGATCTGTGGATTGGGAGCTTGGTTGTCCTGTGGTGGCCGCGGGCTGCACCACCTGGGGTAGCCACATCGTAAACAACAGCTGTGTGTGAGGGCTGGGCTCTGTATCGACATCACCACACTGGCCACCGGCTGGAGCCACACGTAGGTATTATCTCCCTGGACTTCCTGCTCCAGGACGCCGCTTCCAACACCGCAGCGAGGAAGTCCAGACATCCCATTGTCTCGCGTTGCCAGACCATGGGAGATCTCTGCCTATACCGATCGTCTGGGGACCTCTAAATGCAAGGTAGGCTAGTTGCTAGAACAGCTTTGAGAACAGCCGCTGACAACCCTACGCCTACTGCTTTGGAAACCAACCATGTCATCGACCCAATATGAAGGACCGCCTTCTTCTCTCTAATTATTTCCACCCAGTTTTAACCACTTAAGCCATAATATATCACCTGTATACTTCATTGTACAACATCCAGCCATAACAACAGCCACGTCACTATAATAACATAACCACAAACAAACCCCGAGTCAGCTCTATATATGGCCACAAAAGGAGGCATGGCCACACATGGGCATATACTGATGACATCAGGAATCTCCATATATGGGCATAAAAGGGACAAGGACTGACAGATACAGAGATCTCCTTAAATGGGCATATCAGCATGCCCATTATACTGATGACATCATGGATCTCCAATTCTCCATATATGGGCATAAAAGGGACAAAGACCGACAGATACAGATATATCCATATATGGGCAGGGTTAGAGAGACACTTAATAATTATTAATAGCAGCGCTGGCGTTACATAAGAATGTTTTCAGGTTTAGACCCGTTTGCACGCAACACTCTTGGAATCGAAGCATCTCATTGCATTGTGGATATGCCGACTATAGAAGCCATGAAGGGAGCTGACAGACTGTTCTTCAGGCAGATGCAAAAAGAGGAGGAGTTTTTTAAATACATACATTTTTACATTTTAATTAAAAAAAAAAGTAGGGCCATGGCATGGGGTCTACTTGCAAAGCCTTTGTGATATACTGGTAGATTGCGATCTACCCTTTGGGCACCCCTGGTCTGGACATCCTATTGTGGATCTGGCGCGATAAAGGTGCAAACCGAATCATGTAACGTAACGACACCTTGGAAGGACAAGGAATCTGAACGTGCGTGTTCAGCTCAACGCATTTATTCAATTCTTCGAGGTTTGTATCAGGTTCAAAGTGTGATAGTAATTAATAGTCTTGACCCCCCCAACCCAGCCCCCTTATACTACCCCCTCCCCTCTTTACATAGAGACGAGCAAATTCCCAAGGCTTGAGATATAAGATATCTGTTATCGGCTCTGATTTGTCTCCCTGGCCCCTTCTCCAGGTCAGCCTAACAGCCTTTGTCAGCTCTTTAGGCGTGAAGAAGGTATATTGTAACCATTTGGGCAGAAACGGGCAGGCTTTCCCGATATTGACTCAAACGCACAGCGGGGAGAAGGAGGGGCGGAGCGGAATAAAGTGACACTAATGGAGCACTGATGACAAAACAAGGCGCGCGCAGGGACCACTTTCCAGCGTTTTTAATTCTTAATGCCGCCGCCTCGGGTTTCGATACGTCTTGTTGTCGAGGCAGGGGCCCGGGCCCGGGCGGATCTAGTCCAAGGATTAGGATTTCCTCGCGAGGAAATGGTCACGTGATTTACTGTTGCTGGAGAGATGCTACAGGTGCCAGGGAGTGGGGGGGGGGGGGGGGGGCGGGGGGGCGCGGGGGGGGTATAAGATGACCGAAACAACGTCGGCTCGCTGGAACCACCACAGCGCTGCTCCTCACCCCTCTCTCCGGAATCAGCTCTGTGTCGTGCCTGGGCCGGGAGACCAGAGCGTCACCCTATACTTTGAAAACACACTTTGATGGCAATTAAATATTAATACGGGGGGAATCGTAACCCGGGAGCTGTATCCACATTACATGGAACATGCAAATCGCCCCCAATCAGCGAGCCAACTGAAATAGCACCAGCGGCGCTGTATAAATAAGACTATCTTCATCTTTAACATCATTAATAACAACGGTCCAACAAAAAAAAAAGAAAAAAAGAAAAGAACACAAATACGCAGTGAAGTGATTCATTAACATGACATGTTAGTGTGACCTTGGGGGAAAAACAAGTCGTCAATCTGATCTTATATCAGTCTGT
>NC_137621.1:14128757-14136257 GCF_963280865.1 Gymnoscopelus braueri
TCAGTTAACAGGACCCTCCAAACAGCCAAACCGCTTCAAACGGCAGCCAAACAAGATCCACATTGTCCAATGGCATGCCCCAAAGTGGCCATAACCCAAGCCCGGGCCCATAAACAACTCCTAATTGGTTTAATTATCATATAATTTTAAAAATATGTTTTAATATAAAGCCTATCCTTTTATTTACCCAGAGCGGAGGGGAAATACGACTTGGCCACGGTAACAAATTCAATATGCTCATTATGTAAACACCTTGAAGAGCGAGAGAGGGAGAGAGACCAAGAGAGAGAGAGAGAGAGAGAGAGAGAGCAAGAGAGAGAGAGAGAGAGAAAGAGAAAGAGAGGAGAGTGGAACGAGGTTAGAGATTGGCAAACGTATGCTTCGTCGTACGACAGCATCGTGGACCAAAATTAGCCGATCTATAAGCTCACAACATGTCGTGCGTGCGACACATTGTGAGCTTATAGATCGGGCTATTTCTGGTCCGCAACGCCACCATACGACAAAGTATAAGGCCTAAGTATGCTCTGGCGTACGACATTATGCGCCAACAATAGCAGATATACAAGCTCACGATGTGTCGCATCCGACGACGAACTTGTAGCAACGGCTATTTCCGCCGTGCCACACCATTGTACGACGGATTATAAATCAGGACTCAGTTGGGCTTAAGTGAAAGCAAAGTTCTCACTGTAACATAACACACAGGGGGGGAAAAAAGGTGAGACAGATGTTTGGGGGCCACGCGGAATAATTTATACATATTTTCCTTGCTGTCAGGCAGAAACCTCTTATCTCCATATTTTTACTTTTTATGTTTTGTATGTAAATTAATGCCCTACTTTGTCATACTACAGTGTCACACAAAAGCAGCAAACATAGCCGATCTACAAGCTACGCGTTTTGAGCTTGTAGATCTGCTATTTTTGAATTTGAATCCTGAAAAGTAACCGTTTTGGACAGTTTTCCACCCGACAGCAACGTTATAAGACCAGACCAGGGCCCCAAACCAGCTAGTAACCATGTTGCCATTTTTTGGGGTCAGAGCCGACGGACGAAGCACAGAGGAAGCCGACAAGAGTGTTTGTGGCCGGGGTAGCGAGAGGGATAATGATGGGGGAGGGGACAGCGGTAGTAGCGAGGGATGAGAGACGACGAGAGAGGAGGAGAACCAAAGTCAACAAAGACGCCGTTCAGAAAGCGTGTGTGTGAGCCCCTCCCTCCAAATTGCGAGGTGCTAGAGGAGAGAAAATAAACGATCTGAACGAGCCCACCCTGTAGCCCCCCACCCCCCAATCAATATACTATCTCCATGACCTGAACGACCCAGAAGTACTCTATATACATCTGAGACGCAATATTAATACCGTCCTCTCATCTCTATAACTTGTAGGTGTCTGTCTGTCTGCCTGCCTGCCTGTCTGTCTGTCTGTCTGTCTGTCTGTCTGTCTGTCTGTCTGTCTGTCTGTCTGTCTGTCTGTCTGTCTGTCTATTCTAACTTCATCTCATCCATATTGGAATGTGCTTGATTCTTCCACATGTGGCATGGCATATACTGTATGCTTTTGTTAATTTATTCAAATGAATATACATATATATATTTTTTCTTTTTGTACTTTGTGTGAATTGGCATTTTGGAAGTGCTTTATTATCTCATGTACAGTGTGCCCTGAAAACCAGAATTAACAAAACTGCGGAGAAAAAGCTAAAAGCAAATTGTTTCTCAAATCGTCACCAGCGTGTGAGAACAACACCAGCAGCACCACAGTCACAACACACAGGAATGCTCAATATGTTTACTGTTGGAGTGTTGTTGACCTCATTAGCGGTCTGATGATGTGGATTCCCACAAAGGTCGTCTGAGCATAAAAAAACAATGCAAACATGTGAAGGACATTATGGAGAACCGGAGCGCAGGTCAAGTCTGCTCTTGTCTGATGACGTTCTATCTACGAGCTGAGGTTACAATCAGAACACCGATTACAACGTTTTTACTATCATGTCGGCATGCTTTATACCAGAGGTGGTTTTGTGTGCGTGTGCGTGTGTGTGTGTGTGTGTGTGTGTGTGTGTGTGTGTGGACACATTTTTATGGGAGTAAATATCCATTTACTCCAGAGAAAAAATATCCCTTTTATTATTTCAAAAGATAAATAAATAAGTAAATAAATAAAAAATCTAAGAAATTCCATAAATAAATAAAGAAACTGTTAAGAAGTAGTGAAAATAGCAGATCTACAAGCTGCCAACGCGTCGCTTGGACGACGCTATGTTCAAACATTTTCAAACAATCACAAGGCCAAAATAGGGGCTTTATTTATGTTTTTTTTTATTTTCTTAATTTCTTTTTACATTTTTCACCTATAAAAAAACAACAACAGGGTGCCAGGTTGAAAGTGGTTAGAGTTGATGACTCATATTTCTAAAGGCAATTATTCACTTTAATGTTTGGGCTCTCCAAATGCACCTTGTTGCTTTTACAGAGTTTCATGGGAACTAATGGTTTTGTACTATTGTGCAATCTGTGTGAAAGCAAATCAAACCAGCATCAAGGTAAATCAAGTTTGACTTATAATTTCACATCACAACATGGTCTAAATATTAAGCAAGTCGTTGAGTCATCATCAGGCTGCCTTTTTTTTTACAGCATACATGGGGGTCTGTCTGTCCGTCTGTGTGTCTTACTGAACTTGTGCACACTGTTAACACGGTTAACATACAATCCCATAGGCCGCCGTGTTAGTTTCATTTTCAGAGCATGTTATGATCAATCAATCGACTGTGTTACTGGTTGGATTAATGGAACTAACGTAGTATACTTTAAGTTCCTATTTAGCAGCATCACAATGAAAACTCACTTTTCAAGGTTTTAAAGAAAAAATACCAAGGCATTCTTTTTCCCAGAATTCTTTGAAACATATTAATGTTATATTATCACTAAAATCTTAGTATTTTGCCAATTATTTGTGGGCCCTACAATACCCTCACAGCCTACCAGTGGGTCCCAGCCCATAGGTTGAGAACCTCTGGTCTATACTTTTTGAAATATGAAACATTTCCTTTTTTATAATGAAAGTCAACGAGGCTCGGATTCACCAAGTTTGGACATGGATGACGTCATCAGCCAGCCTCTTTCAGAGCCAGGCCGTCTTATAAGAGGAAGCGAATGGCAGTTGAATGGGGCGGAAACCTTGCCCAAATATGGAGTCATATGTCATAGATACATCATAGACACGTCAGAGAAGGGGCGGGGCTTGGTGTTGTGAAGTATGTGAAGCTTCTTAGAGAGCAGCAGTCGGCTTCCGTGCTATTTATCCACCACTACGATCCAGGCTCGTTGGGAAGCAACATGGTGCTGGTTGAGAACGACTCGTTTCTGACGGAACTCGCGCAACTGTTCCAGAAATGCAGAGCCGCCGGTAGTGTTGTCATCGCGTTGAAGAAATACGACGGCAGAACCAAGCCCGTTCCCAGGAAAGGCAAAGGAACGGGGGAGAGGAAGGGCCAAGCGGAATCCTTTGAACCAGTAGACACCAAATGTCTCATCAGAGCGTCAGACGGCAAGAAAAGGATAAGCACAGTGGTCACCACCAAAGAAGTGATCAAGTTCCAGATGGCGTACTCCAATCTCCTCAGACAGCACATGGACGGACTTAAGAAGAAAGCAAAAAGTTGTAAAAGCAAAGAAACTAAAGCCACCCAATGAGCACCAGACTCTTCCCTACCGTTAACATGGGGATGTAGACTGGGCCTTTTCTATCTGAAGGAGCGGGGCTTCAACTGGCAGTCCACCTCCATGTTCTCCCCATTCTCCTAAGACCACCGTTATCCACCATGTAATAATAATATAGTCCTTTGTGGTATTTGTCACCGTATATTTGCATGGCAGTGAAATGAGGTATCTGCATTTAACCCATTGTAAGTAACATGGAGCAGTGGGCACTCTGGGAGCAGCGCCTCGGCGAGCAATTAGGGGTTAAGAGTCTTGCTCAGGGACACACATCGACACATTGCTGACCTGGCCTGGAATCGAACCTGGGACAACCAGGGCCTTTGGCTCCCCAGGTGGGCTCTCTAACCACTCAGCTACAGTATGGCCGCCCCATGTGACTGCTTTGATATCAGGTCTCTGTTGGCACAGTAATGTCTTATGTGGATCGGGACAGAAAACTTCAGGATTTCTACTTGAGGAAGTGGAGTTTTATCGAAGCAACATGCACGTCCCATCCATCTCTAGTCTGCATTGACTGTCAGCAACTGTCACGCACACTCCCATGGAAACAATGGCTACAGTAACGGAGTGGCTTTATGTGGATCTCTGACTTTGTGCATAGTGCATACCCTTTTTTGGGGGAGAGGGGGCAAAATTATGTTTCCTTTGCTAAAGAAAGCTTCAAGATTTTTTTTTTATGGGGGACAACAGTTTTGTTAAAAAC
Source organism: Gymnoscopelus braueri (assembly GCF_963280865.1). NCBI lineage: Eukaryota > Metazoa > Chordata > Actinopteri > Myctophiformes > Myctophidae > Gymnoscopelus > Gymnoscopelus braueri. The sequence continues at coordinate 14,133,194 of NC_137621.1, forward strand.
TTTAAATGGAAAACAGCCCCAGGAGAGATGAACCATACCTTCCAATATGAAACCAGAAGACAAAAGAAGAAGAAAAACTCCATGCTTATATAATATGGCAGGCAGCATTAGGTTTTGCACACATTTTGCTAATGGTAAAATTAGCTCTGTGATGATCAAATTCATACATGAAAATGAAAACCACAGGATGGCTCTGAAACGCATAGCAAAACAACAACTGAAATAAATTGAAAGGCCATTTGTGAATGGGCTCCAAAACCGCCCGACCAATGGTCTTCAAAGTCGCCGTGTGTGACGCAGACGACCCGAGGGAGAGTGGTTTCCAGTGTGAAGTTGGTCGGATTGGCGGGTGTCAAGAACCGACTGATATGTCCATATATGGGCACGGATGGACATGGATATGTCCATATATGGGCATATCGCCCCTCCCATACATATGCCCATATATGGGCAAGATCTCTGATAATGGGTACAATGGGTACAACAGGCATTGCATAACCGGAGGGCATGCGTTCCAAACGGGCATCGGCCGTATCTATATGTATATCTATCTATCTATCTATAAATTACGCAAATCTCTGCGTGTACGTGTCTGTCTTTCGTATAACTCGAGAACTGCAGACCGATAGACTTCAACCTCGCTGTGAGTATCGTAGAGGACCCAAGGGAGTGAGGTGCCCAATGTTAAATCTGTTGGATTGGCCATCGTCCAGAAACAACGTGTGGCAATAGATCTCCATACTGTATATGGAGATCCCAGTAGTATGATGTCATGCGTTCTCGCATCATTCCCAACAGGCATTGGCTGCCTACGGGACAAATATCTCGATGCATGGACTGCCTCGACGGAACAATTTGTGGCTACAGTAGAATAAACCTCTGCAAGGCCTTCACGGTCAAAGTGGGCGACAATGTCATCACATGGAAAGATGAAATTGCCTACCTGGGTAGTACAGTATCTTAGAGGCCAACGTCTCAAGTGGGAAAATGGCAACAAAAGTCATCAGAAAAGTCAACCAAAGAACACGTTTTCTACTCAGGATCTCCTCGGTGGTCAATGGGAACACACTGAGGACACTAGCAGGAGCACTCATCCAATGTCATTTCGACTATGCATGCACCTCGTGGTACGTTAGCACCGCAAAGGCATTAAAAACAAAACTGCAGACCTCTCAAAACAAACTGGTCAGATTACTACTAGGCCTTACACCCAGAACTCACCTAGCCCTGCTTATTATGCTAGGGTGGGATGGCTCAGGGTAGAGAGGACAGAGTAAAGCAACTTGCAATGTGCCTGGTCTCACTGAACCCAGCTTCGGCACAAAAATGGGGTCAAATTTGTTCTACTGCTATGCCGCCAGAATGTGGAATGCCTTACCAACAGGCATAAAAAAGTGTGACTTCTTACCCTCCTTCAAAACCGCTCTAAAAGAGCACTTACAGGTGGCTGCAAATTGCAACTGGCCCCTGTAAAAAGTCTAAGCTTATCACCGGAAATGACCCCCCCCCCCCAACCGTTTACTGTACAAATCTTTCTTTCTTATTACTACTGGTATACATGATTTTTTTGCATATTATTGTTTAATTGTTTGTCTTTAAATGTCTTGATGAATTGAATACACAGGACCTTAATGGAAACAAGCCCTGAGGGCTTATCTGGGTTATCCTTTTAGCATTCTTTTGTATAAATCAGGAAATCGGGAATCCTGAGTTGGTGTCGGCTATTGCTCACCCGCGCATCGCAAATGTCTATGAGCTATGCTGAAAAAATGCAAGATAATACTGAATCACCATACATCACAGACAGAGAGATGACACATAGAAAATAAATCAGACCTTTACAAATTGTACAAATCGGTACAGCTCAAAATGATTAAGCATTGTTTAGCAGAACACCCTTGATTGACTCAGGTGACGATGACTCGTGAAAGAAACATTTGCAGAATTGTAAAACCTTATTCATTCATAACCACTAACTAACTAACTATCTAACTAACTAACTAAATAAATAAATGTATTACGAGGAGCTTAACTAAAGTAAATTATACTCTTATGTACTGTACCTGTACACAAGATGTAACAATAAAGAACTTTGAACCATAACATTAGAGGTCCTGACATATTTCCCTGACATGTGTGACCCAAAACTTTTCAACTGTTTTGACGCATAATATCCAATACGTTTCCCACATTAGGGGTGACAGGGCTCCGGACACATTACATTGGTGTGTCGCCCAGGTTGTGTCTAAACCCTAACCTTTAACTTCAAAAAAACAATGCCTAAACCTAAACCTTAACCCTAACCTCACAAACACTATGCCTAACCTTAACCTTAACCCTAACCTCACAGAAACTATGCCTAAAACTAATCACGTCCATCTGGGCGAAACTCCGCCGGACATAGAGCTGTGAACCGGTTTGGATCCCCGGCTTTGTGTCGAAGTGTCCTTATGACGCTGAAGCCCTAACTACTCTCTGAGCACCCCTAGGGGGCTTCCCACTGCTCCTAATAATAGAGAAGAATAGGTAAAAATGGGTAAAGGGTTGGTATTCCTTCAACAGAGATGGAAGTTGACTCAAATAAAGTGGTTTATTTATGTTATGGTATCTATACAGTGATTGTACATACTGTAGATGTGGGATATCATATCATTCTGGGGGACATATCGTAGCGTTTGAGTATAGGAACATGCACAACAGGGTCAGGCTAAATGTTATCATGACAGAGTCATAGCCACACTACAATTTCAGCCAGCTCTAAAATGCAGTGTAAATTGCACTCAGTCATCAGATTCCTATTAGGGTGAATGTTTGTGGATTGATTGGTGGTGATGCCAGAACCGCTTCTAAATGGTCGGAAAAGATGAAGCGGAAGAGAGAGAGAGGGAGAGAGAGAGAGAGAGAGAGAGAGAGAGCGAGAGAGAGAGTCGGTTTTGTCCCAACACCAAATCTAACTGTCAACAAAGTTAGCCTCTGAACTGTATCTCTAGGATGACACATGCTGCATGCCATGGTTGTGTGCGTGTGCGTGTGCGTGTGCGTGTGCGTGTGTGTGTGTGTGTGT
>NC_137621.1:14141257-14171257 GCF_963280865.1 Gymnoscopelus braueri
CTTCACAGACGATGACTCAAGCTTCTCCACAACGGTTTGGTTCAATCCTGCACACGTCTCCCCAATCCCTCTCATGTCAGGAATGTCACGACTTGTTGTTGTTTTGTTATAAAGGACCCCCCCCCGGACTAAGGCTGAACAGCCCTCTGATCATTGACAGAGAATTGACACTTGACATGATACTGTAATATCATTACTGACAATAGCAAACAAATGAGCGTACAGAATATCACATGCACACTGGCAAGGAGAGCCACCGCAGGAGATGCATGCACGAACACACACATCCGGTGTAAACACAGAAATGTACACTCGCAATCACACAGACAATCACACAAAAAAGTGGTTCTTTGGGATGGTTCGAGGTGCTATACTGTATAGAGTAGCACCGCTGTCATACGAAGAACCCGTTCAGCCCCTGCGGTTCTGTAGAGGTTCTCCATACCGGTGTTTCAGGTTAGTTTAGGTAACTTTAGTGGTTCTATATAGCACCTTTAAGATAGGTTCCCCTATGATTACGAGCCACTTTTTACTGTTATTTGACACCATTTCCATTCAGTGCACGTGCGTGTGCACATGTGCACGCACACACACACACACACACACACACACACACACACACACACACACACACACACACACACACACACACACACACACACACACACACACACACACACACACACACACACACACACACGAAGGCAGAGCTGCAAGCTGTGCCCAATCAATTGTTGTAACCATTATTCAACATGTGTGGCTAATTTGTCCCTGGTAATTTCCATCCTGGTGTGGTGATGGTCTACAGAGAGAGATACAGCAAAGCCGGGGCGGTCGACGCGACAAATCCCAAAACCCGACCACCAGCCCCGCCACAAACACACAGGATAAATGTCACCGCTTTGACACAAAAAACACAGGATAAATGTCACCACTTTGACCCATCAGCTCCCATCAACACACGCTAGCGCAATAAACGTTCTGCATGCGGCTTAATGATGATCGTACTAGTTGTCGCTGTCGGGCAGAAACCTTGTATGTCCAAAACTTTTGAGGAAATGGAAAGCCTGAAGCATGTGTTCCAAAGGAGCCAATGTAGTTATTATTTAGTCATAAGCTCTTGTTAACATTTTGGATCGCTTACATGTTTATAAAATCCACAAATAGACTTAAACACTTTCAAACATTTTCTAAAATAGCAAAAATAGCTGACCTACAAGCTCACAAGGTGTTGCATCGTGACACGTTGTGAGCTTTTAGATCAGCTATTTGCGCTATTTTGACACTGTTGTAGGGCATTAATTAGCAAAAAAAAATATATATATTGAAATATGGAGATATAAGGTTTCTGCCCAACAGTGTCTTAGTTTAAGTGGTGGACCCTCGCTGGTGTGACCATAGTGATGAAAGACTGAAGTAATGTTACCTCATAAGCGTGTGCTAATAAGCACTGGAATGATGAATGTCAGATGCAGCATAACTGTATCATTAGTTTTTTTTCTATGATCTACCTTGTCCATGTGCATTATAGGCATAAATGCGTGCACGCACACGCACGCCCGTGCTCGTGCACACGCACGCACACACACACACACACACACACACACACACACACGCACACACACACACACACACACACACACACACACACGGCCTGTGGCTAATAGTGGCTGCATGGGTGTTAGAGGGGCGCCACTGTGGTTGGACGGGGCTGTCTGGAGCATAAAGTGGCCTTCTCATGGTTCCCCACTAGCCTGGGTGGTCCGGTTCTGATGTGTGTGTGTGTGTGTGTGTCTGTGTGTGTGTGTGTGTGTGTGTGTGTGTGTGTGTGTGTGTGTGTGTGTGTGTGTGTGTGTGTGTGTGTGTGTGTGTGTGTGTGTGTGTGTGTGTGTGTGTGTGTGTGTGTGTGTGTGTGTTTACATGCGTGAATGTGCGAGTCACGGATCGACACCAGTCCAGAGAAAGTGAGATGCGACTGTGTGTGTGTGTGTGTGTGTGTGTGTGTGAGATGCGACTGTGTGTGTGTGTGTGTGTGTGTGTGTGTGTGTGTGTGTGTGTGTGTGTGTGTGTGTGTGTGTGTGTGTGTGTGTGTGTGTGTGTGTGTGTGTGTGTGTGTGTGAGAGAGATGCGACTGTGTGTGTGTGTGTGTGTGTGTGTGTGTGTGTGTGTGTGTGTGTGCGTGTGTGTGTGCGTGTGTGTGTGTGTGTGTGTGTGTGTGTGTGTGTGTGTGTGTGTGTGTGTGTGTGTGTGTGTGTGTGTGTGTGTGTGTGTGTGTGTGCGTGTGTGTGTGTGTTGCTGGAGGGTGGCAGGATGGGTTGGGTCATGCCCACACATGGAGTGCCACAAGTCCCACTGACCATCCTCATAAACATATATGCACAAACACAAGCAGGTACACACACACTGAAGCCCCCACTGCCCAAGCGGAATAAATATTTTGACAGAGACGGGTAGACGTCGGGGCGTCTCTCTCTCTCTCTCTCTCGGTTGCAGGTCGGGTCGGGGTGGGCCTGGCCAGTACAGGACAGGACAGGACAGCCTCGGTGTGTCTGACCACCAGGACCTGAAGAAACCTCATACACTTTTAGATCCACCATCCACAGCCCCCCCCCCCCCCCCAAACGCCCACCCCACCCCACCCAGGCGGCGGGCTGCAACACTGGACCATCAGACGGACGACAGTAGATTCTTTGGGTTTCTAAGTTGTGGCTGAGGGGGAAAAAAATAAATATTTTCTCCGTCCAATGAGATTTCAACAGGCAGATATACTGCCTAGTGCCCTTCCAGTTATATTGAAAAAATGTGTCATTCTCTCTCTCCCTCTCTCTCCCTCTCTCCCTCTCTCTCTCTCTCTCTCTCTCTCTCTCTCTCTCTCTCTCTCTCTCTCTCTCTCTCTCAGAAGTGCCAGGCTATTTCGGTTTCCCAAAATATTTTCTGAGGCCTGAAGAGCCGCTTTTATATATCTGTCGTCCTCGCTAGTTTTTTTTTAAGTGAGTGTGTCTTCTGAAAAGGGCCATTCAGCAGCCAGAATCAAAGTGTTTTTGGTTCATGTCAAATGGCCCTCTATTGAGAGGCAGGGCCACCTCAGTCCAAAGAGGAAAAATGGAACCCCATTACTGTTCTTTCTTACATACTTCCAGGAATAAAATGTTGAAATACTTGACACAGAAAACCTATGGTTAGCTGACTTCCTGGTCATCAGGTTTTAAAGTACCTAGTCATCTGCTGGAGGATACCCATATAGGCTATAGTGAAATATGTTCTGTTGTTATTTTAAAGTACCTAGTCATCTACTGGAGAATACCCATATACAGTAGGCTATTATTGAAATATGTTTTGTTGTTATTTAAAGAAACTCCATCTGTTAATAAAGCAGCGAAATGTTTCACCTTTTCACCCATCACTTTCTTTGTACAACATTCAGTATTGACCTGATTCAGGGTATATCCTCCTTGCTGGAGTAAGATTGTACAATTTATTTTTTTATATATTTTTACTTTTGATATTGACTCTGCATATTCTTGTATATTTCTCTGAATCTTGTAATAAACAAAACGGTGAAAGAAAAAAAAAGTATTGACCAGTGTTGCCATGTCCGCTTATTATAAGCGACTTTGGGCATTTTTCTGTAAAGTGGCTTGTAAATATTGGTAGTTACGGGTTGTGGTTTTTGGGTTTGTTTCTTAAATGGACTTGCTTACTAAATGTTGTTTAAACCAGTGGTTCTCAAACATTTTCATGTCAAGGACCCCCCAAATTAATATGTATTTGTTCGCGACCCCTTATCTAAAATAAAATATTCCAAATATTCCCCCCAACTCAACCTAATCTGTGTGCTTTAAATGCTCTGACCAAGGCTCTTTGCCAAAACGTTTGTTTTTCTGTTGTGATGTGAGCCAAATAAATACGTGAAAATGGTAGTAATTTTGTTCTCTACATATCTCTCTGGTATTATTCGGCATCTTTGGAAGAATGGCTATGTCTCGTATGTATGTACCTCCCGGACCTGTGCGACAAAGAGAGCATTATCATTATTGATTGACCGATTCCAAGTGCGCCCTTATTCATTTATTTATTTCGTTATTTGTAATAAACAGTCGGTCATTCTGTGCATTAGTGTTGGTAGGAGCAACCGTCAGAGGAGGACAGGGGAGGCCTATCAGTCACCATCACCCCTGACTTGGCCAGACCTGATTATAGGTTATTAAGCGTTATTGATTATTGTCAAGGGAAGCTCAGAGTGCTGCAAAGAGACAGTTGAACTAGATGAAGGAACCTTTTACAGCCTCTTACAATGCAAGAGACGCTGTCTGTGTTGCAGTGATGGACGTTTTTTTTTTACTTACCCATTAAGACCCTGAGGCCGACTCTACAAATGCCTTCTAAATAAGTAGTTCTCACACTTTAAAAAACGTTCAAAAATGTTCAAAAATAGCAGATGTACAAGCTCGCAGGGCGGCAACGAAGTGACGCGCTATGAGCTTGTATATCTGCTATTTTTGAATAGCATAAAATAACACAGATGCTTTCCCGGTTCTAATGGGTTAGGTAAAAGTAGCAATGGAGAAATACTCTGTTAAAAGTAAACGTCCTGCATTCAACATTTTACTTGAGCAAAAGTACAAAAGTATTGTCAAACATTCTTACCAAAGGTTGCAGAATATCCCATTTCACAATTATATAATTGGACCGTTAGTAATGCATTAATGTGTTTAACGTTGGTAAAGGTGGTAAAGCTGGTGGGACGGATTTTAATCACTTTATGATTTACTTTAACCTTGAATGATCCATATTCATTTATCACTTTAATGTATGTTTTGTATTAATAATCAAAATCTTTAACTAAAGCTATCAAATCATTAGTAGATTAAAACATACAATACTTGGACAGAACTACCCTCAAAATTGTACTTAAGAACCGCACTTGAGTAAATGTACTTAGTTACTTTCCACCACTGCTGTGTTGCATGTCCTTTGCCTGATAAGTTTTAATAGTTGTGGGAAAACATACAGTACGTCAAGAAACCTTCTGCAAATGTCAGATGCAGGCGTCATCATCGATAAATGTGTCTCTGTCGGGTGGAAACCTCAAACGTATGTCCAGAACTGTTACTTTTCAGGATTCAAATTGCAAAAATAGCAGATCGAGAAGCTCGATCGAGAAGCTCGATCAAGCGCCGCGTTTCGAGCTTGTGGATCTGCTGTTTGACATGTGTGACGCAAGTAGGGAGTTAATTCACGAAAAAACACAAAAAGTCAAAATATGGAGATGAGAGATTTCTGCCCGACAGCAACGATTTACTTTGTGCTAATTTCAAACATTCCAAGTTCCTAATTTTCTTTTCTTTGGTGTGTGTGAAAACTAATATCTTGTATTATGTCTGAGCTTGACGCTGCTCATTACGTTGCTCGGGAGTCGCCCAGGGAGTCGTATTCGTCGTCGAATTCCATTAGAGCTCAGAGTGGTTACTTTGGAGCTTTTTTATCGTCACAATAATTACGGGCGTCCATCTATTGAATAAACGTCTGAAGTGGCAGCTAATCTCACACAGCAGAGCCCCAAACACACACACACACACATACACCACTTCTGGGGTCAGAGGGAGCAGCTTACAGGCTGAGGCTGAGCCGTGTGGGTAACCTACCCTGTACCACTCATTGTGCGCGCGCAAACACACACACACACACACACACACACACACACGCACACGCACACGCACACACACACACACACACACACACACACACACACACACACACACACACACACACACACACACACACACACACGTATTATACTATACTCGTGAGGACAGCAACATCTTAGGCTGGCAATTTTATGTATTCTTTACCCTTTTTTTTACCCAATTTTAAATTCTAAACCTATAAAGCCTGAGTGATAGTTGTGCACGGGTGTTGCGCCCCGACAATAGCCAATCCCAACCGGAATCTAAAAAAACTCTAAACATCATTTTTGAACCATAAGACAACACATTTATCTTGTGAAGACCAAGATCATGGTCCGCACAATGTCTATTTCTCAAATTCTACTATACTTGTGGGGACATGTGGCCTAATAGCCCCCCCCCCCCCCCACACACACACACACGTTCGTCTTTTCGCTCCACCTAACCAATCATTATGCCCATCCTGCCCACAGCTTGAGTGTCCTCAGGTCCACAGAACATACTTAGTTGTGGTTGAAGAAGCACTTTAGATCCACTCAGCGCTCGGCCATCCTCCTGCCCAAGACCATACGGTTCTGGTGGGGGGGGGGGGGGGGGGGGGGATCTTCTTTTTACGAACTTCCTGCGATCATCCATCAGGCCGGATAAAAACAAAAGGGTGGGAATGTTGGTTAGAAGCTCTAACCTCAAGAACGGACTAATGCAGGTGGTGGTGGGGTGTGTGGTGGAGGTGGTGGTCTTGGTGGTGGTGGTGGGGGGGGGGGGGGGGTCCACGTTGCCCACCGTTGCATAAGAAGTGATGGCATCAATTATTAATCCTCGATTGGGTTTAATATTTAATGGTGGCGACATGTAATTTACACTAACGCTCGAGAAATCACGGGTTCCAGACCAAAATAAACAAGTGTATTTAGGCCAAAAGGTACAGGGGGGCTGTTACATGAGTCCTATCCGGTGGTCTCGCGTTTCACCGGGATTCGGCTCAATAAGGCAGCGACTGTGCGCTTAATTTGATTCATATCGGCTAGCTTCAGAACCCGGCGGATTTTAATGCACAATTTATCAATGTAAACTTAATCAATAAAAGTGTCTTTAAAAGTGAAAGTGCTTCGACCACTTAGCAAAGGCAGGGTCACGGAGTGAGCCTCTAATTCTTTAATGAGCGATATTACTCTTTTCTTTGCTCAGACAATGCTGCTTTTGATGAAACATCTGGTGTGTGTCGGGTGCACGGGGAATATTTAAATACCACATAGCTCACGGAATAATTTCACGTATAAATTATACATGGGGTAAAAATACTCGGGTATAAATCTGGAGCCCGTGGCATTGGACCAGGACCTCTCTCTCTCTCTCTCTCTCTCTCGTTATTTCTCTTTGGTCCATGCATCACCTGCCCCCCCACCACATACATACACACACACACATACACACACACACACACACACACACACACACACACACACACACACACACACACACACCAGCATGCCTACATCTGCTACTATAACATACTCCCTCCACTCGTTGGCTGTGTAATGCCACACTTCTAACCTTGCCCTTTACTCTTCAGACAGATTAAAAGCTGCTCGGTCATCACAGTAAATCCCCCCCCATACTGCCGCATTCAGCATAAAAAAAAACAAAAAAACTCTTGACTGAAGGCCTTTTTAAGCAGCCACCTGTATCTTATCATAACACACTGTATATTTGGTGAGCATGGCCTTTGCACAGCATAGAGGCCGACGTCTGACTGGCCCGAAAGCCAAAACTCCCAGTTAGACACAGACAGTGCTGCTGACTCAGTCCAGGACGAGCTAAAGTCTGCTGTTTAGCTTTGGGCTGCACGGCAAACACCTTTTCCCCCCCCTCAGGGTTGTGGACAATGTGGACATGTGCCGTGAATTAGGGAAGCGGCGTGCAGCCTTGGGAGCAGCGGAATCACCTTTGACCTACGTAACACCTCCTAATTTGTCCTGAGGAGAAGTTAACGAGGCCTACTATGGAGATGGTCGTTAAACTATTAACGAGGGCACTGGAGCCCCGACACCCCCACCCCCACCCCACTTGCTGACAGAGACCGAGAGGCCATGTGTGTGAGTCTGCGTGCGTGTGTGTGTGTGCGTGTGCGAGAGACTGTGTGTGTGTGTGTGTGTATGTGTGTGTAGCTGTGTGGTGCAGAAAAAAACTCAGAACTAACTACTAAAACGTTAGTGTATCAATTAACCAATCAAAGATGCATTATATTTTGTAGTATGATGGTGTCGTGTCTTGCAAAAATGTGGTATTGGTGAAAATGTCGTCACTTTTACGCCTATGACGACATGCTCAAAATAGGGACGCGGCTGGTTAACATAGTTAATTGTCATTATATGTATATGGGTGCATTGGGTGGAGGTTTACCAAGGAAGCGCGAAACTTTCAACTGCAAGGCTACATACAGTAATGTTTTCACACCCACCCATTAGGTCTCCTACTACACAACTACACCTTAGGTTCACCTCTCATGCACCCAGAGTGGTGAAACCACACCACATGGTTCCAGGGCAGCATGTTCACCGCTGATAAACATTCCACAGACTGTGGTAGGAATCGTTTTTCTTTTTTCTTCTTTCTTTTTTTTTGGGGGGAGGACAAGCTGCTGTATGTGTCTTTGTCAGTAACCTACTGTGGCTTTCCAGACTATAGCCGGTGAGCCCTGTGTTCAGGGGGATTCTGTGAAACACAGCACCACTAGGGGGCACTGCTCTGTCTACTTTGCACACAGACTGCTCTTTGTTTTACATTTAGAAGATGCTTTCTCCTGTTGAGAGGATCTGGAGAGAGAGAGAGAGAGAGAGAGAGAGAGAGAGAGAGAGAGAGAGAGAGAGAGAGAGAGAGCGAGAGATCCTGAACAAGTTCATCATTCTAAATCATGTGTGAGGTGTATATTATAGCATGAGTTAAAAAAATAGACAAAAACTAAAAAAGCCTTGGAAACAACTCCAACCAGTGCTTCACTTTACTAGACGAGCAGTTCCCAACCCTTTTCTGGGTCAGGGCCCACTGAAAATCTCGAAGGTGTTCATGGCCCACTGATCTCACCACCTATCGGCTGCCGGGTCAAGTGGTCAGATGGGTGGGCCGCGTGCATTTTCAGAGCATGTTTATTGTAATGATCAATCAATCGATTGTGTTCCAGCTTGGATCAATATGGAACTAACGTAGAATACTATAAAGTGTTGGTGCCATGGTTTTGCACTTTTTCTGTTTTTCATGTGTCTATGAGGTTGATAGAACTTCATTAAGCCCCCTGGTGGTGTTTTTATGGTGTTTTATGTCTTCTCTGAATATTTTGAGTTTCTACCTGGAGGCTGAAACCTTGAGGGTCAAACGTGCCAATAGAGAAACAGCGCTTTAGTGACATAGTAAAAACATACCCTCCCCCTCATTATCATAACACAACAAGTGTGGGCATGAGGAGGAGGAGGGACTAGGACAGGTGGGTGGTGCTAAGGTGGTGGAGGAGGTGCTAAGGTGAGAACCAGGTATACATAGGGCGCGTTCGAAAATGACGCACCGGAGCACACTCGCCTATTAGTTTGTATTGGCCAGTGCGCTCAGTGCTGTATTTTCGAACGCGCCCTTAATGAACTGGAGGCGTGTCCACATAAAAACATAATTTTACCAATTTCTGTACACTTTTTTGAAAAAAATCTTCCTCCTAGTATAACCATAATACCTGATGATTATGTTTTAGGGGGGGGGGGGGGGGGGGATCACTGAAAATCACGGCACCCCGTCTTACATTCCTATGTATCGGTATCACAAAGAAAACACATACCATGACTTTTTTTTACATCAATTATTTTTTATATTGTTATATGTTATATTATATGTTATATATATGTTATATTATCATACAGATCTTGGTATTTTACCAATTATTTGGGGGCCCACTTGCAATGGCCTCACGTACGGCCCATTCGCAGATCCTGGCCCACAGATTGAGATTTACTGTACTTGACCATTGATGATCAGTTTGAGAGCAGAATAATTAGTGTTAAACAAACGACCGTATCCATATGTATTCATAAAGAAATGTTATCCCATAGTTCATTGGTTCTCAAAGTGGGGTCCTTGGGGGTTTACCAGGGGATCCCCAGTTAAATTATAGCGTCACAATCATTTTAACCACTTTAACCATATTTTATACTTTGGCTATTCAAAAATAGCAGATCTACAAGCTCAGGCGCTATGAGCTTGTAGATCTGCAAAAAAAAAAAATCGTGAAAGGTTGTGCAAATCTTTGATTTTTTTTACATTTTTAACTCAAATATTTTCTTGGAGGTCCCTGGCACAAAACATTTTTGAGTTGGGGGGTCCGCAGCCAAATGCATATCATTTTGGGGGTCCTTGACGTGAAAAAGTTTGAGAACCACTGCCATAGTTATCATCCTGCAAAACAACAAATGTCACTCTGTTATTCTATTAAGTAGCTAGCAGTGCACCAGACAAAAATGAACATGTAAGCTCTGTGGTGATGGAGAGCTCAATCATGCTGCTCTGCTGACCGTATAGAACTTGACCACAGTGTGTAGAGTGTTTACCATGACCCATGCTAAGGTGAGGGGTGTTTCTGTGGCGAGGTACTTTGCTCGCCAAAGTGGAAAACAACAACACACAAATGCCACACAGCGTGAAGCCTCGCCCACCGCAAAGCGCAAAGCCATGTTTTCCTATTTCTTTTAGGCCTGTTTTTTTTTCTCTCTTCCTTTTCCTTCTCGGGGGCGAACGGTGGGAGGGTATAGACTAGAGCCTATATAGGAATGCTACCGGGTTTGAGCTGTTTCAAATGAAATACTTTAGCCTCAACACCTCCACCCCCTCTAGCCACAATGTCACAAACACTTACATCCTTGACGCAGAAAAAAACCCACTGTGCAGCGATGGTTGGCAGCGATAAAGTGCAAAAATAAGAGCAGCCACAGAGATGGAGCAGACCCGCTGACTCAGGCGCTTGGGTCGGAGAGGGTTAGAGATGAGGCCTTACTATTAACCACTTAGGCCCTATATATAAATCGTTGTGCGACGAGTAGCCGATGAAAATAGCCGATCAACAAGCTCACAACGTGTCGCTTTGTGAGTTTGTAGATCAGCAATATTTGCTATTTTTGAAAGTTTTTTTTTTACTATGCTGTTGAAGAAAAGAGCAGTTCAGACCAAAAAAAACGACATATCGGTTTACAAATGAAGAAAAGAAAAAGTTAAATAAAGTAAAATGGTTGAAAATAGAAAAGGAGAAAACCAGAGGGCAAGAGTGGATGATAAAGAAGAAAAGAGAGTAGCCCAAAATCGACAAATAAGAACAAATAAATGAATAAATAAATAAATAAAAGACGAAACACACAGAAGACATTGATGGATGGTGGAAGGGCCCGAGAACAGCGGATGAGATACAAACACTGAGTCTCCAAAACCACCGACAGCCGCGCCACCAACCCCTGCCGCGCACTGTGGCGCGCCACGCTGGGCCACACCGAGCCGCGCGGCGCGGCGCTGGAACCGACGGCTGCAGAAGCCGTGGCTTTATTGGAGGTGGGCAGACGTTCAAGTCCTAGTTTGACGCTCCACCCCGCAAGCCGCTTTTATGGGCCTGTTTACTAGCTGGGGCTTCCAGAGATCTTTATCCAGCGTGCCTTTGATTTGCCAGAGCTCTCATCCCACATCCCATATGCAGCGGCAAAGACACAGGCCTTTCAAGACGCACAAATAGAAATCTGGCAGTCATTTCACAGTCAGAACCCCCCCAGTCCCCCCGTCCTCCCATCCCTCTCTTCTCCCCCCCCCACCCTCTCTCTCTCTCTCTCTCTCTCTATCGCCCCCCCCTCCGTCTTATTCCTTTATCTCTCCTTCATCCTCCCCTCTCCCCACATCTTCTTCAGATATAATTATGAAGGCTCTTTGCAGATGTTCCTCTTATTTCTCCTGCTTCTCCTCTTGCAGATCCGAGGAGACAAGATAGAAATGTGATGTCGCACCGACAGATAGATTCAATTTAGACCAGAGCCGTGCCTTTATATTGAAGTACATGTATTTGCTCGTAATACGCTATGAGCAAAAGAACTGCTGTTCTGACTGCATGGATGGAAAACATGTGAGGAATAATACGAAACGGCAACATCCTTACGGCCACATAGACACATGTACTGTACACACACCGACACACAAAGACACTCACACACATGCGTGCGCACACACACACACCCATGCACAAATACACAGATAAAATAAAGCAAGAGGCAAGAGCACGTGACAGCAACCAAATCATATTCTTGTTAATTGCATTTATTTCCTATGACAACTGCAGTATTCCCCAGTCTTCTGCAAATGCAGAGCAGCTGGGATGACTGCCGGGGCTTCTGCAGTACGCAGTAGGTGGTCAGCACGCGCACGCACGCACACACGCACGCACGCACGCACGCACGCACGCACGCACGCACGCACGCACGCACGCACGCACGCACGCACGCACGCACGCACGCACGCACGCACGCACGCACGCACGCACGCACGCACGCACGCACGCACGCACGCACACACACACACACACACACACACACACACACACACACACACACACACACACACACACACACACACACACACACAGTTCGTGGTTACCCTGCAGTAAACACTTTCACACTCGGTGTGTGTTTGTCTGTGTGTGCATGTGCATGTGTGTGTGTGTGCGCGCGCGTGTGTGTGTGCGTGTGCGTGTGCGTGTGCGTGTGCGTGTGCGTGTGCGTGTGCGTGTGTGTGTGTGTGTGTGCGCGTGTGTGTGTGTGTGTGTGTGCGTGTGTGTGTGTGTGTCCGTGTGTGTGTGTAACCTTCTAAAAACGAGCAGCTGTTAACAGAGGAAGACTCTCTTCATCAACACAGCCCTGTTGAACGTCATTTCCACGCAGGTCAGACCGCAGCGGCGATGAAGCCTCATCACTGGCCCGGGGTCAAATGTCAAATAACACAGAGAGCGGAGCCCAGATCCGACGGCCCGGAGCCAATCACATCAATACGAGCACATGCTGCATATAGCGCCCGTCCAAGGATGACCGTTGGACAGCGTGTAATTATGTCGCGTTGACACAAGAACACGCTAGGCGTAACATTTATCCATTGTTAAAGCAAACCTCTGTGGAGAGTCAAGTAGAGGGGCAGCCGGGCCAAGCGACGCTCCTCCCAACGTGAGGGAAACCAGGCCCGAGCGGACGATGCCAGAACACCCAGTCATAAACGCCCACAGAGCCAGCCCTGTCACGTGACCAGGGTCAACAGGAAGATCTCAGAGCAGAGAGAGAGGAGGAATAATAACAGGAGGGATTGGACGCGGCCGAGCACAGCAGTGAGTGAGCCTTCCTCTCGTATTCCCACTCTCATTTCGTTTGCCATCCATCACGCCGCCCGCGGGGGCAGCTGCTACCTTCCATTTGCGCTCGTCTGGAAGACGGGGCAATCCTCAGGTGTGCCTACTCAGCGGGTCGGTGACAGGAGCCCCCCCCCCCCCCCTCCTCTTGCCAGTTTTAAAGTTGAGCCGGCTTAGACCGCTTTGTGGCCTTGGTTATAAGGTGAGAGGAGCTGTGGGAGGGGAGCGGGTCTGGGCAGCCGGTCCTCTCTGTGGAGTCATTCTGGAGCTGCCATATAGTTTGGCTGAGAGAGGTGAGAGTTGGCTACGGGGCGGGTGGGGTGTTCTGCATGGCAGACAGAGGCAGGAAGCTCTGACTGGGGGAGAGAGGGGGTCAGCAAGTCTATATAACGGTTTCCGAGGGAGAGAGTGGTGGGTGCGAGTGTGGGTGGGGGAGGGGGGGGGGGGGGGGGGGTTTGCAGAGAGAGAGAGAGAGAGAGAGAGAGAGAGAGAGATGTTGAACTGAAACACAGCCCCTTGCTCGTAATCCTCCTGTGGTTTCCTTCTTCAACTCCTTGGCCCAAAACCCCCATGCAGACAACCTTCTTTTTACTGCTGCCTTCCTCTGAGCCATTCTTTCTCCTCCTCCTCCTCCTCCTCCCCCCCCCCCCCCCCACCACCCCTTCTCTTTCTCTCTCTCTCTTTCTCTCTCTCTCTCTCTTTTTTCCCTGCGAATAAAAAAGATGATGCTTATTCGGGTTCTGGCCGCGGTCCTGGCTGTGCTCCATGGGAGGAGATGTGGTTTCTCCAGCTGCTGTGAACCCTGCAATGAAGGCCTGCGCACCAAGCCATGCTTAATTTGTGTGGTCGAGGCTATGGTGCCCCCCCCCTCCTCCACTTCCCTCTGTAGCATCCCCTTCAATGTCCTCTCTCTCTCTCCCTCTCCCTCTCTCTCTCTCTCCCCCCATCAGTTCCAGCGATTCACACTCTTGAGTAGGTTTGACCTTTTGATCATGGCCTCTCTGTACCATAGGTCTCTCTCTCTCTTTCTCTCTCTCTTTCTCTCTCTCTCTCTCTCTCTCTCTCGCTCTCTCTCTCCCTCTCCTCTGGGCTGACAGAGTGCGTTGTGGCGGTTTGTCACCTTTGCACAAGACGTATAAATAGCAAGTTGTGAATTTTGGGCGTTTTCATTTACGACAAATAACGGGTCTACATCATCACACAGATGATGCTCGGAAACTTTAGATGCAGAAAGACACAAGCTTCCGTGAGCGTTCTTGCTACAACATGAGGCTATGAACTGCAAAGAGCAGAGAAAAGAGAGAACTTCTAAGCTGAGGAAAAAAGGGCAAAGAAAAAGGGGGGGTGGGGTTACCGTTTTGCATGAGCTGAAACACTGCCATGTCTAACTATAAGTCATATTTATATCTGCACACTACACAGCGCCTACTGTACTGATCAAAACATTACATAAGATTAGTGTGGTGGTGGTGCAATGGGCCAGGGGGTCTGGCTGATATCCAGTGGCTTTCTGGGGCCGGGCCCTGGCTTCTCTCTGTACATTAGCCAGGATATTAAAGGAAATGCAGGCCGCCACAGGCTCCACTGCTGTGGTTTGCCATCAGCCGGAGCAAATCTGTGTGTTTCAGTGGCACTCGCTCTTTGCCCAGTCTTGACATAAGGACTGTGTGTGTGTGTGTGTGTGTGTGTGTGTGTGTGTGTGTGTGTGTGTGTGTGTGTGTGTGTGTGTGTGTGTGTGTGTGTGTGTGTGTGTGTGTGTGTGTGTGTGTGTGTTGTGGGTAGAACGGGGGAGTTGGTAGGACAACTGCATGACCACTGTGTTCCGCTGTGTGTGGCCTGTCAGCAGTTGGTCGCTATAGTAATGGCTATTCATTAAACATAATAGTCAAAGGGATGATGACGCGTGTATGTGCACACAGACACACACGCATAAACATTTGTGCAAGCACGCGCGCACACACACACAATCCTCCTCAAATCATCAAACGTGCAAAACGCGTGCACGTGCGTGGGCCCCCATGCGTTCACGGGCCATTAGAATAGTTACAGTGTGACCTAATCGGCTGTGACAGGGCCTTGCCGTGGCCTTCATGCTGAGCGGGACAGGTAACATTCAATTACAACCAGTCGCCAGGTCACCCTGCAGAACACACCAGAGTGTCGTCTTACTGAGCAAACACACAGTACACTCTGCAGGAGCGCGGCGGTCACAGAGACACGCTGGGACAACTGGGTTCCACCCATTTCCCCCAATAGCTAGCTGTACCAGAAAGGACGTTATAGCCTCATCGTCGCCGTGCTGCTTTCTCTCAATGGATACCACCCACTTTGTGCAAAACGTGGCTCTGCCGTGCGTGTGTGCACGTGCAGTTTTTCAATTTTGTGTGCATGTATGCATACAGTACATGCGTCAACACATGTACAGTACAGTACATGCACAATGGAAGTGCGTGTTGGAGGCATATGTGCTTGTGTGTGTGTGTTTTGGAGAGAGAGAGTCTCTTAATATAGTTAAGCTGTGAAAACCCCAAACTCTTTGGCGAGGACTCTCTCAATCTCTCACACACACACACACACACACACACACACACACACACACACACACACACACACACACACACACACACACACACACGCGTTCTCCCCTTCCCTCTCTCCATTTATCAGAGCAGAACGGGGGCAGCTTGCGTGTCATAAGCCTCTTTGGAGCCGCAAACAAATCAAGCAGAGGGATCTCCATCAAATGAACTCCCCGCTAAACTATAGCGGTTACGTAAAGGTTTACTCTGTCGCTGTGTCAGAGCAGCGTACATAAAGGTTTAGACTATGGTCACACATCTGCGTCAGAAACATCAGAGTTGAATCTGAAACACAAGCCAATGCGTTAGACGCATCCATTTTACAGGTTACAGTCTCCCACATGCTTGAGACACGGCAGCTCTTCACTTGTAGTTTTCTTTTCAATTAACCAAAACTCCAACGGAAGTCAAACGAACTACACAATCTAAAACCGGCACTTATGCCAGCACGGTCCACCACCTGCAAGACAACATGGGGATTGTTGTTGGATGGATGCCTCTGGTGCATCGGCTTGCGTTTCAGATGTCCTGGCTGATGTGTGGGTCCAGTCTCAGGCTACGGTCACACATCTGCGTCAGACAGGTCATAATCAGCGCATCTGAAACGTAAGCGGGGGCATAGGCAGTGCCGGCAGGAGTGTCCTTGTAGTTTGTATGACTTGCGTTGGAGTGTTTGCTCACTGAAAGAAAACAAGTTCAGTCAGACAACTCTTAGATTGGATTAGAATATATATTTATTAGCAATATATATTTAGCAAGCTTGAGCATGGTATAGAAAACAAGAGGAAGCATAGTTTGGCGTCAGGCCTCTGAATCCATTCATTCCCTGTAAGGATAACATTTTAATGAATGTTACATGCCAATTAGCATTTACAGGGAATGAATTAAACCCCCATGGGGATCTAGAAACAGAGCCTACAGGTGGATGCCGGGGAGGCGGGTGGGATGACTTCATGGGCAGCAGCAGGTAAGCAGCGGTAGCAGGATCTCAGCAACAGCAGCAGCAGTAGCGACACACGTCAGCTCAGCAAGACAGGGAAGCCAGAGTGAGCAGGTAACAGCGCAGTACCTATAACCACCCGATCAGGAGGAAAAGTGCATGTGACTAGTCACCTGATCGGTTGCCCCAATCCCTTGAGTTGCCTGGCCTGAACTAGCTCCGTAAACTGCGCCTCATTAAGACGCGCGAACGCGGGAAGCGAACGCAGCTCGAAAATATTGTGTATTTACGGACTTGTAATCCGTGTTATTTCACCGTGATGGGGAGAGCGTAGAGAGAAAGTCACGTGACTGCCTCCGCCTCGTATTGAAGTTAATGGGGGGGGGGATATGGTTCTCCTATGCACAGAGTTTCGGAGTTCACTGAAAGAAAACTACAACTGAAATGGATGCCAAGTGGGGTCCTGCTGGTTGCTGCGGTCAAGGCCAATGTTGAACCCAATGGTTCACACGTGTCAGACTTCACACATGCCGGACTTCACGCGCTTCAGTGCGGACAACACGCCGCAACGGGACGCAACTGGACGCTCCAGCTCCACCCCTTTTCATCCCATATAATGGAAGTGAATATTCTGGCGCGTCAGACGCAGATGTGTGAACGTAGCCTCACTCTCTCGCGGTGGCAGAGCAGTGTTCATAAATGTTTACTCTCTCACTGTGTCAGAGTAGTCTTCATAGTAGTCTTCAAGGTTTACTCTATCTCGTTGTGGCTTCTAATTGAACGCATCCATACCTACACATTTGTACACTCTTGGAGCTACAAATGTATAAATAACCCTGAGGATTTTACTTACCGTCTACCAGGGTAGGGAGTGAACATCAAACTGCCTCTGCTCTTTCATATGTCATACTATTGAGTCACTTCACAAGAGCTGGTCTACTCCTGTGTTCCAGTCATGATGATACATTCTCTGACACATCTGGATGAGATCTCACTCTTTGGACAAGGAGAGCTGGTCTCTTCCGTGCCAAGTTTGATTGAGCTGCATGGGCACATCTGTGCCAATTGCTGGGCTTGGTTAGAGTGTGTCTGACTGTGTCTAGTGGGGCTGAAGTGGCTGAAATTGGGTTGGATTGTGCTACGTCAAGATGGGCTAAAGACCAATGTTAGACTAGATTCAGACTGACATTAGACTGGTGTTAGACTGATGTTAGACTGGGGTTAGACTGGAGTTAAACTGGATGTAGACTGGATTTAGAGTTAGACTGATGGGCCTAGTTTGTCCAGGTGGGTATAAACCAGTTTGTTTCCATGACCTCATGACAACACAACACACTTGCGTGTGAATACTATGATTGAAACAGAGTTGTTGACAGTGAAGTTATACACAGTCATCGTGGCATCGAGGCAATCAAACAGTAAATGATACCGTATGTACCCATGACACTGAAACACAATGGCATTTGGGTGACTGTAGTTACCTTTGTTTATATCATTTGAAAAAAAGATATGTATAAATAATACGTATACAATAGCTGTGTACTGTACGGTGTAGCTTTGCCTCCTTGATATCTAACTTTGCAAGCCAGTTTTCCATATAAAAGTGCTGCCACAGCCTTTTTGTTTTTAATAAACATTCTAATTTGACAAACATTAAACTGCGATATTCTTGGCTGATGAACGAGGGTTTTCCAGAGCTGGTGAAGGAAACATGTGTTAGACTGTATTATAGCTCACATTTGCCATTCATTTCACATTTGACACCAATAAAACCAAAATGGGAAGAAGCTTTTTTGTGATTGTGTGCTGATTCTGTGTCATTGATTTAAATACTTACTGTAGCATGTAGAATGAAAAACCTGTTCCTCCCCTGCTACAGTATGTGACTACAGTCCCGATATTGAACCACTTTCAGCCTGGCATCAACATCATGTGTCACAAGGACGTCCCACGTTAACATACTTGGACGTACTCAAGAAAGACGCAGGAGCACAAAGTACCGACGAGCTGGCCAGATGTATAGAGAACCGGGATGACTGGAGGCGACGATGGAGGGCTCGTCTGAGAACGACCAAGAGAGAGATCCCTATTTGGGGCATGTCATTCGAAATAGCGACGAATAGCAGATTACAAGCTCGCACGTCCATCCGTACTGTATGGAGGTACGTACAGACTTACATGCGTACGGACTCCCCGAAAACATAATACTTCCTCCACGGCGTTGGAGGTATTATGTTTTCGGGTTGTCCATACGTATGTTCGTCTGTACTGTATGTACAGACAACCCGAAAACATAATACCTCAGGCTGTGGTACGGATGGACATGCAAGCTTGTAATCTGCTATTTGTCGCTATTTCGAATGACATGCCCCAAATAGGGATCTCTCTCTGAGGTATTATGTTTTCGGGCTGTCTGTACGTCCGTCCGTCCGTCCATCCATAATGTACTATACGTACGGACGGACATACACTACAGACAGCCCGAAAACATAATACCTCCAACCACGGCTGTCGCCGGCAGAAGCATAAAGAAACGGCAGTACAGCAGCCAGGGACGTTTTTTCTTTTCTTTCAGGGATTATTACTAATCAATAGCATGATGAGTCCTTCATGATGACCTACTGGTCAGGGCTAACAGCACAGCTCTTTGTTGCATCATGACCCCTCTCTGTCCTAGCAGCTCGGTCAGGGGCTGACCGTGACCACAGGCCACAAGAGGGGACATGTCCCCCCCCCCAAAAAAAAAGACCCGCCAGCTCAGAATGGACAAACAGACGGTGTGTGTGTGTGTGTGTGTGTGTGTGTGTGTGTGTGTGTGTGTGTGTGTGTGTGTGTGTGTGTGTGTGTGTGCTCGTGTGTGTTTGTTGTGGGGGGGGGGGGGGGGGGTGAACCTTCTGCTCTGTGGCTTGGATGCAGCTGGAACAGTCACTTTGAGAACTTGACCTTCAGCTCTGAACCTGACCATGCTGTGACCCCTGATTCTGAGGACGGAGGAGGGCCCGTGCCCCTGTGATACTTATTGATAATGGTATTGATTACAGTGTGTGTGTGTGTGTGTGTGTGTGTGTGTGTGCTGAATGTGGCTGGACGACCTTGTGTTATGGGGGCAAGACAGATCCCGTATGGCTCTGTTGAGTATTTTGAATGATTGATGGTTAAGAGGAGTTACTGCCTCTCCTGTATGTGTGTGTGTGTGTGTGTGTGTGGGGGGGGGATCTGATGAGCATGCAGTGATGACTGCTTTGTTATACGATGGTGTCACGTAAACATATAAAAATAGGCAATCTACAAGCTCACAACGCATCACGTTATTAATCATAGCACACTTTGAGGTGCTTGAAAGGTGCTGTGTGCATGGTTCCTATTTTAAAATAATGTCCATATGCGTAAGTGCAAGTGTGCGCAGTATATGTTTATGAGTATCTATGAACTTCCTGTGTGTGTGTGTGTGTGTGTGTGTGTGTGTGTGTGTGTGTGTGTGTGTGTGTGTGTGTGTGTGTGTGTGTGTGTGTGTGTGTGTGTGTGTGTGTGTGTGTGTGCGCGTGTGAGAGTAGTCTTAAAGGGCAAGACCACTTTGGTAGAGGTTTGGGCTGTGTAGTTACCTTGCGAACTCCAAAGGTGGACAAGAAATCAAAATAGTTGCTCCAGTAATTAGAAATTGATCATTCAAAATATGCTCCTCATTTACTTACATTGTACGGTGAAACAGCTCTCAAGGTCACTCTTTTAGCACATAACACAAACAAAGTTGATTCAGACAATATAGAACATCACCAAAGCCAGTACTGTTCTTTTTTGTTTTTATAAAAATTTGAACTTCCTGTTGATTTTGGCATTTTTATTAGGAAGAAAACCCGGACTGGATCTGTGGATCCAAATCTTCAAATAGTAAAATCAACAGTACTGGGTTTTGGTGATGTTCTATATTGTCTGAATCAACTTTCGTTTACGTGCTAAAAGAGTGACTTTGAGAGCTGTTTCTGCGTACAATGTAAGTCAATGAGGAGCATATTTTTAATTATCAACTTCGAATCAATGGAGCAACTATCTTTGATTTCTTGTCTTTGACTCATTTGGAGTTACATCATGGCAAGGTGACTACACAACCCAAACCTAGTGGTCTTGCCCTTTAGTGCCCAAAGTGTCATGTCCCAGTGTGTTGTTTACTGTGTGCTGTGTCCTCTGGTCAGCAGAGGCCCGTAAATCAGTGATCCCCGATATCCTCAAGCACAGCACAGCGCAAGAATGAAAACAACGATCTATAAGTGCTCGTCTAAACGATAGGGCATAATTTGAAATGAAGTGTATGCGCGTCCGTGGACGGCCTGGTCTCCCAGGGCCACTAGTAGCGAACATTAGAGGGAGCCTGGAGCTAACAGTACACATGAATATTTAAGGACACACTGCTGGGGGACCCTTCCATCTGACATCCAAGGGGGGGGGGGGGTGTTGAGGCAAGTACCCCCCCCCCCGATCGTCTCAACCTCCTGATGCCAAATGTATGATCTATAGTATGACGGTGTCGCTGGGCAAAATGTATTGGATCTACAAACTAACAGCTTCCGTTATATATTTTTTGGCAAGCGACACCCTCACGCAATGAGTGTTCAAATTAATCTTAACCACTTGAACCCCATATGGTTGAGCAGAGTCCCTCAGGACTCTATTCTAGTGCCGTTTCTGTTTTCTGTTATTGTGGGGAATGCTCGTCGCAGTGCGGCATGTTGTGAGCTTGTCGATCTGCTACTTTGAGCAAAAGCTTTCCCCACAATACGGAGGCTGGGGCTTAAGTGGTTAATGGTGCGTTGTAGTATGCGGGTGACGGCAAAAATCTCTGTCTCTCTCTGCCAACGTTGAGTACAGCATGCCGCCGCCACGGAACCTTAGGTCAAAAGTTGGATTGCCGTTACACCGTGGCAGGATGTTGTTTATTTGGAAGCAACATGGACTACAGAAAAAGGCTACAGATTTGAGTGGAATTGCATCGTGTAAATGGTAAATGGTGCATTTATATAGCGCTTTTTATCCAAAGCGCTTTACATAGATTGTGTATTACATTCACCCATTCACACACACATTCATGCACCGATGGTGGAGGAAACCATGCAAGACACCAACCTGCTCATCGGGAGCAATTAGGGGTTCAGCATCTTGCACAAGGACACTTCGACACTAACTCTGGGGGAGCACGGGATCGAACTGGGAACCTTGCGGTTCCCACACGGCCGCTCTACCTGCCACTCTACCCCTGAGCCACTGCCGCCCCACCGTGTGTTGTATAAACATGGCCATTGGTGCCAAACGTTTATATACAGGTCGCTCTACAAGCTCACAACAAAGCTTGTAGATCGTCTATTATAGCTATTTTTGTTTTATTTTGACAATTTTGACAATTATTTGTTTTTAACATTTTTGAATTGTTTTGAAAATGTTTGCACCAGGTTGAAAGTGGAAAGGAATACATGCTGGTCAAGTTTTACTAAAGTTTACTAAGTAGTGACAGTTTAAGTGGTTAGATGTCTGAAAATACACATTAGCATGAATCCAACATACACAAACAAGGTTATGAAGCTATCTATGATATCTATGAAAAGGTTTAATCTGCAACATTATTTCATACAATATGTAGCGGAGGTCCCTACACCATCTGTCTCTCAGCTAACTGGTCCTTGCCCTAAAAGACGTTGAACACCCCTGGTTTAGAGTATTTCAAGGCTTCCATACAGTATTGGGGTGTCCATTCGGGACGCAATGATGCTCGTGACGATTTTCTCTGACCTATCAGCAGTCTGCAGTGTTTTCATGTCACCTTTGGCATGGATTTGGTGCATGGCCACCACCATTATTACATCAACCTGATTCTTATTTTCTGAAGTCAAATTTGCCTAAAACTCCGCGAACAAGGACAACATCACAGACACAGAGGTTAGTGGCTAAAAACCAGGAAGTACGCCAATGGTTGCAGTTTTCACATACACAGATTGTACCCTGTAAGTGTAAACTTTTTAAAGGTTTCATCACAACTCCGGCTGCGTTTCAGAGACACACAGAAAGCCAGCCACACAAATAATTGCCGCTTCTGCATCTCGATATTTCAAGGCCCAAGCAAGGCGCCAGCCATGCAAGTGCCCGCGCTGAGTGGTTCGAGGAGCCCTGATCCCTGCTCAGTGCCATTCGAGACATACAACTGAATTTAAAAGCTGCATCGAAATTGCTCTTGACTTGCACAAATCTAGGATTGAGTTGACATGGTCCGCATCTGGAAACGTTGATATGCAAAGTTCTTTGGGTTAAAAAGCATCCACATTCACATTTATCTTGTGATTTGTAGAAACGTACAGTGCCAATGTTTTCTCTGGCGATCAGGCTGCTACAACAAACACATACTGTTGAAAATCATGATTGTTTCCCTCAGCTATACTGTAAGTTAGTAGTCAAATCTACTTTTCCAAAAGCGCCTTTCCAAATCTGCCAAATCACCATAGCAATGTTTACATATTGTTTACCATATTGTTCTGTAAAGTTCTGACGCGATCCACATCCGTAATGCATTAATGCGCAGCATAACTTTTCTTGTTACTTTTTCCATCAAAATGTGAATGTACTGTGATCTCCCTGTACGCCCTTCTTCTCAAAAGCTCCCTCTCCACCTCTTTCACCTTCTGTCCCTCTCCCTGCGTCTTCACTTCCTCACTTTCCCTCCCCATCCCTCCTTTCTTCTTCCCCTCCTCCCTGACAGTCGATGGCCTGTGGTTCTTTCAGAGATGAGGAGCCACATGGAGTCGTGTGGAGAGGAGGGTATATGGTTCTGTTCAGGCTCGGCCCAGCCAGCCAGCCAGCCAGCCAGAGCAGCCAGTAGTCCACCCAGCAGATTGAGACACGGCAGCTGGTTCTTCTTTGACTCTAATCACTCCCAGAGATTCGACCGTGGTTTGATTTGGCTTTTTACAGCCCAGACTTATTTTTCACATCAGCGACATGAACGCCCCCCCGTCCAACTCCCCCCCACCCCCACCACCCCACTCCACCCCTGCACTTTTGATCAAATCTGCACCATACGCCTTTTGAAAGGAGATGAGCCCGACTGTTGGGGCGTGCTTCTATTTAACTCCCCCGTCCCGGTGTGAGTGGTTTGATCAGGCGGTCCCCCCCCCACCCCCCCCCATAGCCCAGACGGGGGTGAGCTGCTCCAGCCCTGAGACAGTATTATGTTCCCAAAATTGCCTGGCTGGAGATAATGAAGGGCTAGGTTTTTTTTTTTTTTTTTTTTTTTTTTGGCTCTCGGCTTGAGAAAGAGGAAGAGACAAGGACTTAAGTAAGAACACGCTCACCAGACCGTTACTCCCAAATCAGTCTCCACGGGCAGGAGGGGACTGGCATGGGGTCGTCCGCGTAAATCGATCACCTCTGTCTTGATGTCCATCCCTCCTCGGACACTCTCTCTCTCTCTCTCTCTCTCCCTCCCTGCCTGCTGAGAAGATTAACCACTTTTAACCTGGTGTCCCTATCAAAATGTGCGTTCCTCGTACAACAAAGTATATAGGGCTTGAGCAGTTAAAAGAGTTTTTTTTCTATTTCACCCCGCATTTACCACCGTTGCTCACCATGCAATGTAATCCATATTGAAAGACTTCTGGGAAGAGTTTGGCCCAGCAGTGGGGAGAGGAAGGAGGTTTAGGAAGGAGGCGGAGAAGGGTTGATTGCTGAAATGAACGGCGCGTTGCTCCCATATCTGTGTCTCAATGAAATCCTTCCCTCCTTCTAGACGGAGAGAGCCAATCAATGTCCTTATCAACCGTCTCATCGGGCCGCCCGGGCAAATTAGCCGCTGGCAATTCGGAGAGTGACGCACAGTTTGTGTAATCAGGAAGGAATCAAACATCTGAGGGCCCTAGCATCTCGGAAAAATGAACAGGCCAACAGAGCAGTTAACTAGATAATTGACCAGTGACAGAAATAGATGAAAGTGATAAACATCCAAGTCAACAAATGAAGGTTCTAAAGAGTACACAGGTACAGAGAGAGACTTCATATCCCGGGGGTCTTTTACTCGGACGGGTGGTCGCACGGGAAAACAAGCTATAGGCGCATTTTTATATGGAGCTTAAAGAGACTGAAGCTCCATTGCTCACTTGCTAAGAACATCATACAGAAATGATGAATAGAAACTGCACTGTATGTCCCACACACATGCACAACCATACAAACTGTGTGTGTGTGTGTGTGTGCGTGACACCTAATGACAGGTGAGTTGGGGACAACTGCTAACAATGTCACAATGACGCACTGGCGCTTATTAAGTTCGGGAAGCCTTCCAAACTGCTCTGGGGGTTCAATGGTTGGAAAACAGTGGCCTATGTACTTTACTCTTTCACTTTCTCTCTCTCTCTCTCTCTCTCTCTCTCTC
Source organism: Gymnoscopelus braueri (assembly GCF_963280865.1). Taxonomy (NCBI): domain Eukaryota; kingdom Metazoa; phylum Chordata; class Actinopteri; order Myctophiformes; family Myctophidae; genus Gymnoscopelus; species Gymnoscopelus braueri. The sequence continues at coordinate 14,166,273 of NC_137621.1, forward strand.
TCTCTCTCTCTCTCTCTCTCTCTCTCTCTCTCTCTCTCTCTCTCTCTCTCTCTCTCTCTCTCTCTCTCTCTCTCTCTCTCTCTCTCTCTCTCTCTCTCTCTCTCTCTCTCTCTCTCTCTCTCTCTCTCTCTCTCACACACACACACACACGTACACACACACACACAGACGCACGCACGAGCGAGCCTCTCCTTGCAAAGGTTGAGTACACAACTCTTTTCGGGATCTATTATAAGAAGATAAAGAGCTGTGAGTTGAGATGATTCAGAAGATACATGCACACAATGTCCATGTGTCATTAATGTTATTCAATATGAAGTGTGTGTGTGTGTGTGTGTGTGTGTGTGTGTGTGTGTGTGTGTGTGTGTGTGTGTGTGTGTGTGTGTGTGTGTGTGTGTGTGTGCGTGTGCGTGTGCGTGTGTGTGTGTGTGTGTGTCTGAATGACTTGATTGACTGTTACCCTCATTAATCCATCATAATTCATCATGACAACTTTGCTAATGCTGACAGGTGAGTTAGGGACAACTGCTGACAATGTCCTCAACACTCTGGCGCCTATTATGCCCTGGAATCGTTCCAAACTGCTCTTTGCATGAGCTATCATAAGGGGGAGAGGAGCTGCTCCTAATGGTGACGGGGAGGATGGGGGATTAAGTTATCCGTTGAGACCCTTGAGGGTGAATTGTGCGTTCTCCAAGTTTTTAATCACAGCCATACAGCAGCGTCAGTGAGATGATCAAGAAGATAAGTGACTTCTGTAAAGTCGTACAATACACTGATGCCAAGAGATCGTATCAATAGGTGCGTGTGTGTGCGTGTACGTGCCGCTACGAGTACAAGTGTATGTAAACAACATGGCACACGGAGGTGTAGTTAGAGATCAGCTAACTTCCAAACTGGCTGTCCCGTGTCTACGGCGGTGCTGGTGATCATTAATAGTAATGAACAGCACATGAGCAATCTATGTGCGTGTTTGTGCATGTGTGTGCAGAGTAAAGCATGGCGGGCATGCAGCTTAGAGCGCACCTATCAAGCAGGCCATCGCTATTGATTTATTAATGCTGGAGAATGCTGCAGCACTAATTGAATTGAGATCCAGGAAGTCAGTTAATGTAGCTGACAGCGATACAGGAATTTAATCTCCCCAGTGCACAGAATTATGACTCTTCCCTATCAGCGCTGTCAGAGGGATAAATAGTAAATCAATCTCCGCTACAATGGGCCCCACTCAGAAGCCTTGCTCGGGACGGATCGTAACAACCTCTTTCTGTCTTAAACCATCAGCGATCATTACTCCGGCGATCCAGTTGTGTTGTCCCGTTAAAAGATAAATCAAAGTTCTGGAGAGGTCTGCTGCAAAACCCCACAGGCAGATGTGCCATGCAAACCCTATAATCACACAGTCTGTTATTATAAAAACAAAAAGAACAATGTGCTCAGTATAGCCAAAATCAAATGCAACTCCGCGGTTTATATAGCCACCTACATGGTCCAAGTCGGCTGCAAACCGCTCTTATGCTACACATTTCAAAATCCACTTCCTGGAGTGCGGCCCGGTCCAGCTGGTACGATGCCACGCTCCCCACCACCGCCACCGCCGTCGTGCCCTTGAGCAGAGTCGAGCACATATACCCCGCATCAGCACATCTTTGCATAGGACCACCGCAGCTACAGCGACGACTACACGTTTTCTTGAGAGTATCGGAACCACCACACCGCAGAGTGGCTCCAACATAAAGTCATTAACCCATTGAGACCTATATGAGGCCCCATTCGACATGTCTTTAATTACTAAATCCTTAAAGGTTTTCTGAAAAACGTGTGTTGTTATATCAGCGGTGCTCAAACCTTTTCATGTCAAGGACCGCCCAAAATTATATGTATTTGGCTGCAGAACCCCCCCCCCCCCCCCCCCGTCTCAAAATATTTTTGTTCCAGGGACCCACCAGAAGCAAAGATTTTAGTTGAAAAGGTTCACTTAGAAAAAAACATTTTGCGCCAATTTGCACAAATTTTCAAGATTTGCGCCATTTAAAAAAAATAGCAGATCTACAAGCTTATAGTGCGGCACGAAGTGACGCGCTATGAGCTTGTATATCTAATATTTTTGAATAGCCAAAGTATAAAATAATGATTAAAATATAGCCAAAATCGACAATGACACAGGTGCTTTCCCGGTTTTAATGGGTTAATACGGGCCTGGTTTAATGTATACGTGTTTGCACAGCTGCTGTTTAAACGTCGGTGGGGGCTAGCCTGTTTCAGAAGGTAAAGCAGAGAGGCAACACGCGGAGCCAGGTCTCTGACAGCAGCACCGGAGAGGCTGACTGTCCAGAGAAGCAGAGAGAGAGAGAGAGCGCTTAGGCGGGCAGGCCAAGGCAGGACGGGCCGGGGAGCCAGGGGGCCGGGGGCCAAACCACTACAGTGTACTCAGCAGCCCCGCCACCCAGCCGGCCAAGGTGTGTGGGCCCCGCTTGGCTGGGATCACATGACCCTGGACAGACACAGGAGCATGAACAGGGCCGGGGGCCTGCAGTTACTGTACGAGTGTGTGTGTGTGTGTGTGTGTGTGTGTGTGTGTGTGTGTGTGTGTGTGTGTGTGTGTGTGTGTGTGTGTGTGTGTGTGTGTGTGTGTGTGTGTGTGTGTGTGTGTGTGTGTGTGCGTGTGTGTGGGGTGTGTGTATGGTGTGTGTGTGTGTGTGTGTTTTTGAGCATGAGTTAGAGAGAACAAAGCAACATCTAAAGAATACTGACCGCATATGTATTCAGAAATCACAAAAATGATGTGTAAACACAGTCAGAAAGAGACACAGAGAGTGAGAGAGAAAGACAGAATGAGAGAGAGAGAGAGAGAGAGAGAGAGAGAGAGAGAGAGAGAGAGAGAGAGAGAGAGAGAGAAGAGGATGAATACATTATACATTTATACATCTAGACGCTCTGGCCAGCGCCGGGGTGGAAAAAGAAAAATAGACTTTCTCGCTCTTTTTCTTCTCAGTGGTTAATAGATACATGAGTTATATACAGTCCTTATTTTAGTCCCTTTAATCATGAGTTTTTATCGCATGCTCTGCCAAGACCTTCCACCAGTCGCGGGCCCTGCCTGCCAAGAGAAATGAACGAAAAAGTGAAGAAACCAAATATTGTGGAGCCACGGCTTGGAATTCAAAAACGCTTCTTTTCCCTTTCCTTTGAAGATCTAAACTGTTAAAGAAACACCTAACTGGGACCAGGTATTGTACTCACTGTGTGTGTATGTGGAACAGAGGCTGCCCATGTGAAAGCACTTTAGACATGTTTTTAGTGATGAGTAGAAATCATGTCCATAATATTAGCTGGTTTGGACCAGTACAGTATGAGCACATGTACGACAGACATAGCGGGCCAAGGCAGCACTGTTAAAGTGGAGCAGATTGCAACATTTTCTGATGTAATTAAAGCAACATGGTTTGATGAATTAGTGGACCAACAGAGCAAAAGTGAAGGTATTTTTTTATTAAATCATATATATATATATATATATATATATATATATATATATATATATATATATACATACACTACACACACACACACACACACACACACACACACACACACACACACACACATATATACATGTGTGTGTGTGTGTGTGTGTGTGTGTGTGTGTGTGTGTGTGTGTGTGTGTGTGTGTGTGTGTGTGTGTGTGTGTATGTGTGTGTGTGTGTGTGTGTATATATATATATATATATATATATATATATATATATATATATATATATATGATTTAATAAAAAAATACCTTCACTTTTGCTCTTTGATGTATATTAACAGCAAAAAAAAAACAAGAGCCCACAAGACCTTGACCTTTGATCTTGGGCCTAGAATGCTGAAACTCATTCAAGCTATCTTGGTAGACTGAAGGTTAACGGACGTCAAAGAGCATAACATCACATGACCCGTTTGTGAAACGCATATAAAAACAAAAACTCAACTTACACTTGCATTCAAAATAAAATGAACCGATGGATCAAACACCTTGTTTAATGTATTCTTTGCACACCTCCTGCAAAAGATTGTTAATTTCTTGTATTGTATCTCGAAAATAAAAAAGTTCTGCTATTTGCAGTATGTATTGTATATACTTGTACCATCCTTCTGCTTCATGTTCTTTTATCTCGGTTGCTAGTTTATTTATTATTTTTTCTTTTATATCCTCTGTATTTTGTATTATGTCTGCGTGCGTGCGCGTGTGCAAGCGCGTGTGTGTGTAATGGACAGAGGGGAGAGGATGAGTGTCTCTGGTCAGCTCTGATCGGCTATCGGCTGCATTAGATGCGTCCGGCATGTGACCACCGGAGCTCTCAGGTCTGGAGAGGAGTACTTAACGTGGGTTGGGGGTGGTGGTGGTGGAGGTGGGGGCGGGGGGTAGTGGAGGGGCGGAGTGGAGTGCCTGCCTGCCCGCAACCTCCTACCCTGTGCCCCCTGAAAAACCACAGCTGACCACCGGGTTCAATGGGAAATGAAACCAGGGAAACCGCCGCCCCGGCAACAAGCTAGCGAGGCCGCTGACACCGGTGAGGGAAAAAAAACCAAGGAGTCGGGGCCTTTTGGCGGCTTGGCGGTCGGCGCTGATGGAGGTATTAAGATATTAATTGCTTTTTGACATGATTTTGTTAAGGGAAGGGAGGAGGGCAGGCCTGCGGCTTTGTGTGCACGCAGGGCGGTCTTAATGGTCCACAGGCCTGACGGGGCAGAAAGGGTTTCGGCCCGTGCCTCGGCACAGGAAGTAGCAAATTCCATAGGTATATCTACCTCTATGCAGAGCCATTGAGAGAGAAAGAGAGAATTACTAACGACGCTCCCATAGACTTCAGTTGTAAATGGAATAATATATAATATTCAATATTCAATCATTTATAGCCAAAACCAACTTGCAGTTGATTTGAAAGTTGTTTTAGTGTGAGTCATCAGAGATGACAACAAGAATAAGAGGAATGTGGAGA
>NC_137621.1:14176257-14186257 GCF_963280865.1 Gymnoscopelus braueri
ATTTGGTCCAATAATCGAAAGGCATTTCCAACCACAGAGCTTTGGTTTACAAATCTGGGCCTGTTGATTTTGACTGGAAGCGAGTTCGAACTAATGAAGAAGAAGAAACAAACTAACAGAACCACGTTCTGGTCTGGACCTATGGGGTGGACTATTAGGTGTTATGTGTTAAAGCCACAGTCGCTCAGGAGGTAGAGCCAGTGGTGGAAAAAGTACTAAATTTAAGTAAAGTAAAAGTATCAATACTGCAATCTAGAAATACTCTAAAAGTTCGGAATAAAAAACTTACTTGAGTAAAAGTACAAAAGTATTGGTATAAAAATGTGCTTAAAGTACCAAAAGTAGAAAGTACTCATTATGCATTATCCATTTCACAAGTTTTCAAATGTATGAAATGTATAAAAAAAAACGTTTGAAAATAGCAGATCTACAAGCTCACAATGCGTCGCATCGCAACGCACTGTGAGCTTGTAGATCGGCTATTTTCAAACGGCCGAAACGTATTGGCATGGAGTGGTTAATGTATGTTTTTTTAATAATAATCTAAATCTACAATGTAACTAGTAACTAAAGTTTTTAAATAACTGTAGTGGAGTAAAAGTACAATATTTGCCTCTGAGATGTAGTGGAGTAGAAGTAAAAGTACTGAAAATTGGAAATACTCCAGTAAAGTAAAAATACTTCCAAATTGTACTCAAGTCCAGTACATGTACTTACAAGCAGGATGGGCGGCATGGTTGCAACCTTGCATGGTTGCCTCCGCGGCCGATGTGTGAATGCGTGTGTGAATGGGTAAATGCAATGCACATCGGTTTAAAGACACGTATAGAAATGCCGCTTTATCACATTTACCACAACCCACGTTGGGTGGGGATTTCACACCTCACAAAAAAAAAAACAAGTAAGGGAAAAGTTTTATATAACCACACCAAACCAGGTAGGGTGTGAAAACGCCTTGTGGCTGATGATGGAGATAAAATGGTAGAGAAGAAATCAGTCTCCGTCTCTCTCTATCTCTTCTCCATCACTATGTTTTTGACTTTGGCAAATGTCCAAAACCGCACTACATAGTGTCTGTGTTGTTTGACAAACATGGGTTTAAATGAAAGCCATATGAGTTTGATTTGTTGCTAAAATATTAATCAATGTTAAAAAACGTATGATCCTAAATTCTAATCTAATTCCAAAGTGAGCAGTTAAGCGGCTGTACGTGCACATCAGTGCACAAACGTGCACACATGCAAAAAAGTTGGTTTTCTGCAGATGGAAATCTGAGAACCACATGCATAAAAATGCTGAGGTGATATTAGATGATATGAGATTATATGAGCTCCATTTCAAAATACATTTACCAAACACCCTTGATACACAAACATTTGGAGGATTGAATAAAATAAAAAATGTCACACAAAGGAATGCTTGTACAGTATCTAACTATGTCCTTCTGCTGATGGCCATATGATAACTATAACGTTACTTAAATAGTTAGTTAAATAATGACTGAACGAGGGTATCCTTAAAGGGATAGTTCACACAAAAAAAACACTTATTTTTGATCAATTACACACCCCATGAAGCCTTGAATTCATGGAGATTTTCGTTTTTTGTCGCATTCCTAAGCCAATAATTTGATGACCGGCATAAAAATGCTAATGTCTCCAGTAGGAGACTCAAAGTTGACTCTTTGTCTCTCCTACCGGAGCCGCCGCCGGTCATCAAATCTCCACGAATTCAAGGCTTCATGGGGTGTGTAATTGATCGAAAAGAAGTAATTTTGGGGGTGAACTATCCCTTTAAAGGTCTTTTTAAACTTGATGGTTGACACTGACAGTCATACCATTACAGAAAGCTTGAATACAGCGACAGATTAACTATATTTGACTAGCTGTGTTTGTCACTAGAGTCCTTTCATAAGAACTCACCGTGATTTGTGCGGTCAGTTGTTTGGTGATGGTGGCCAGTGAAGGCAGGCCTGCACGTGTTCTGGGTAGAGGGATGGTTGATTGATTGATTGAATACTTTATTAGTCAGAAATGTAACATGATACAGTAAGACATTAAGGCTAAAGGATAACTCCAAAAAAGTCCTGGGGACTTGTTTCCATTGCGGTCCTATATGTATTCACTTCATACAAACACTACAGTATGCAGTATGTACAAAAGAGATGGGGAAATTACATTTACCTCCCCTTGTGGTGTCCTTATAGATGTTGTTTGTTTTTTTTTAAGGCAATTTTCAAAGAAACCAGTGTTACACGGAAGCGAGGCGCAGGGTGGGCAGAGTTGACAGAGTTCACGCCTTAACAGGTTCACAGCTACCTAGAATCGACACATTTTCATAACACGGCCTCCCAGTGCAAAACATAAGAGCATAAGTAAGAGCTGCAGTCCGTCGCTGAGACGTTGCACTTCGATGCACCGTTGTTGTTTTCACGTCAACTCCACCATCAAGCCAATTATTTGTTGATTATCAAAGACAAACAAAGACCATACGACTTCCCTTCCATGTTTACGACTGCACAACTTAAAAGCTTTTTTTGCAAACATGCGCCTTTCTGTACGTTAAATGATTTCTTTTCCCTCCTTCCCTCTCGGTCTGTTATGGTATTTTCGCTTGTAATAAAATGTCAGGGAGTGCAAAAATGTCCTCAATAGGCAGCTGCACGCTACGGCTAACACGTCAAAATCAGTTCCAGACTCCTCTGCTGCGGATCAAGGGGAAGGAGAGGCACGGGGAGAGAGAGGAAACGATGGCAAAATAAATTAATTGCAAATGTACCGTGTGAGGGGGGCACAGGCACACGGGAGAGAGCGGGATACTTTATCTGTGATGAGGGACTGGGATAGGACCAGTAAGCTGTGGTTAGAGAGGGGGAGGCCGCTGTGGGGGGAGTACAAAGTGAAGGTGATGAGGTCAGTGGTGGATAGTAAAGTAAAGTGAAAGACCGCTTGTGTGTTTGTTACGCGGGGCCGCTACGTTTGAGTGCATCGAAAAGCAGAGGCGGATCTGTTAATCTTTAAGAGGGCTGGCTGCTGGAGGCAGGAGGTGCAGGGGTGGGGGTAGGTGGGGGGCAAGGGTGGATAGGTGGGGTTGGGGTGGGCGGGGGGGGGGGGCGATTTGGGGCTGTGGCCGTGACAGTGATGAACGGCCTGGGGAAATAGGCTGTGGAGATCACTCAGACACCTGCCCTGCAGTGCCCTGCATGAGCTGAGCTCAACTCAAACAACATGGGGGGATGCAGGAAGCCCGCCGTGCCAACTCAGGAAGGAGGAGGAGGCTGCCCCCCCCCCCCCTGACTCCCCCGCATGCAGTTTTTTTCCACTTTGTTTTGTTTTAAAAAGCCACCGGGACATGCATAGGTTTATCAATAGTACACAGGGGCATAATGAGAGTGTGATGTACTGTACTTATAGGCTTTCAAAGGGACAATCTATGGTAGATTGGGACATGATTGACATTTTCAGAAGGGCCAAAACTGCACAAATGCCCTACAACAAAAGTCACATGTAAGCAGGGAGCCTGTCACTAGCTTTGACAGCACATTATATCCCAGTGGAGCCACTGTTTTATCTGTGAATGCAGAAAAGAGTGTAAACCCAGTAGTATTTCTTTTTCAAAAATGTATGTTATGGCTCCATTTGTACACTTTCAGAGTGTTAATTTAACTGCTGCGTCCTGCACTCTTTGTACTGACGTAATTTGATAAAGCTTGACAGCAAATGATTCAGTGTAAGAGAATGTTTTAGAGAGGCAGATTGGTCCTCTCATGGGAGAGATGGAGAGAAGAAGAGAAATAGCGATCAAATAAAGAAAGCATGAAAAGCTGGACGTTCAGACGATTCGACGTTCGGATGTGAATAAGAAATGCTATCCCAAGAAAACCCACCTCTGTTTAGCTGAACTTAAATGACATTGAGTCACAACAATTAGTTTTGCATACACTTCAACAAACCACAGGGGTTTTCAAAAATATGTGCACAGGCCCCCAAATAGAATTTCAATAAACCATGGATGGACCCCTATTTCACATGTTCCTGTTCCAGGACCCGGATAAGAAAAGAGGTTTTGGTTTTAATTTAATTTAATCTAATTTAATTTAATTTAATCTAATTTAATCTAATTTAATTTAATAGTATAAATGTCTTAGAGCTGCAATCTAAGACATTAGATTTTATGAATAAAACATAATTTTAACCAATGGTTAAATGGTGTACAGTAGAGTATCTTAATACAATATAACTCACATCTGCCGTGGTTGGAGGTGGTCTCCCTTCTCTTTTGTTGAGAAATGTAGACCCTGGTTGACAGGTAGCACTGCCCGAAGCTCATAAGCCCAATATCTCCAGTGGGGATTCCGTACTCTTGACTGAGCGGTAGATATTTGCTTCCCCACACCCGGAAACCCGGGTTCGAATCCTGGGTGTTACAGTTGCGATGATCTTCTTCTGTCGGGACAGGCTTTAACTGTACACGAGAACAGGATATATTGAAACACATCGTTAGAATAGTCACTCCTACATATTTTGCCTTGTAACAATTTCAAAAGAATTGAATGAAAGTGAAGTTAAACTACTTGACCCCTGCGGGTGAATGGACCGCAATTTGAAAACCACTGTGCTATGACACATTGGTTCTCAAAGTGGGGTCCGGGACCCCCAGGGGTTCTTGGGGGTGGGGGGTACCAGGGGGTCCCCAGCAAAATGTGTTAATAGCGTCACAATCATTTTAACCACTTTAACCATATGTTATACTTTGGCTATAAAAAAAATAGCTGATATACAAGCTCATAGCGCGACACTTCGTGCCACACTATGAGCTTGTAGATCTGCATTTTTTTTTAAATATCATGAATATTTGTGCAAATCTTTGAATATATATATATATATATATATATATATATATATATATATATATATATATATATATATATATATATATATTAAAAAAATTAAGCGAACATATTTAACTCAAATCTTTGTTACTGGAGGTCTCTGGCAAAACATATTTTTGAGATAAGGGGTCCGCAGCCATATACAATTTTGGGGGTCCTTGACATGAAAAAGTTTGAGAACCAGCCGCTATAACACATTCAATTCCCATCAGCCTCTACACTCTCCTGTGCCGTCCTCTATACTCCATCCCTGCCCGCTGACTACCTGGCAAACTGAATTTACCTAGCAAAGTGAATTACGGCGCGACAAGCGATACTTTAGCTGCAAAAGGGCGGTAAACTGCTGAGAGAAGCTAAAGGCTAATGTGATTTGCCGGGGAGTTTATAGGCTGTGTAAGTGCTGCGATGAAATGTCCAGGCCTTACAGGAGGAGATAAACACGGGGGGCCAGATCTTTATGTTGTGTGCCGCTTAAACGGCCGCTGGGAGGCCAGGATGGAGAGGAAACGGTTAACGCTACGGCGCTCGTTGAAGACCGTATGGAGGGCTGGTTCTCAGCATGGGGTCCGGGGGAACACTGGGGGGGTCCTTGAGGGCATTGATAGTGGGGATTGATAGTTACAGGTCCATTTGGTTACGTTTCCAAGCCAGTGGCTTTCTTGGGCTTTTTCAATCCTATTTAGTTGACCTTGTATCTGAACTGTGCTTTCATGTGCTTTTTGTCTGCAAACTTCTAAATAAAGTATTCAACCAATCAAACAATTTGTACACTCTCTGGAGTTAAATGAACACTGAGGATTTCAAACGGGGGATCTGTGGCTTAAAATATAACTAAATGGGGAGCCTTGAAATTAACACGGTTGAAAATCACTGCCTCGGAACTTAGAACCACATGAACCCTAGCGACTGGATAGGAAAATACAATTGGTGGACATTCAGCAAAAAGTAGCAGATCTACAAGCTCACAGGGGGGAAAAGGAGGGGACCGGTCAACCAAGTGTAGGGTTTAAGAAGTGGTTTTAACATGGGACAAAACTTTTAACTTTTAACGTTTCAAGGAGCGGTGCTTCAGGCCTCCCGCATACGGTTCAGACACACAGTGTTCAGAGCTTAAGATAGAAGCTCCATCCAGACTGCTGATGCACGGCTCAGCCTCATGAATAAACATTTTCTGGTTTTAAGTATCAGACCTCCTCATTTCCATGGGAGGTCTCTCTCCTACAGGGGGGGGGAAACTACAGTCTAAAAATATCTCCTGCTGCAACAGTAACAACTGCAGCCCAGACCCAAGCCAGACCAACGTGGACACACACACACACACACACACACACACACACACACACACACACACACACACACACACACACACACACACACACACACACACACACACACACACACACACACAGAGAGCCTATCACTATGGCTGTGCTGTGCTCTGCAGTGGGGGCTAGGCTGCTGAAGTGGCCTTTGTGGGCTGTGAGCCCAAAGTGTCTCTGTGCGCGTGTGTGTGTGTGTGTGTGTGTGTGTGTGTGTGTGTGTGTGTGTGTGTGTGTGTGTGCCCACTTTTGGCAGCGCTTCAGAGCGCCCGCTGCCGCCTGCTGTCTCAGCCGCGGCGGCCGACCGGGCAAAGGCTGCCAGCCGAGCTCAGGCCGGCACGGCACGGCACGGCCCAGGGAGGCCTGTGGAGGCCCAGGCTCGACTCGACTCGGGCCCGGCCTGCCTGCCTGCCTGCCTGCCTGCCGAGTCGACCAAACACCCTGAGTCGCTGCCAACCCCCTGACGCCACCCTGGGTGGTCCCCCCGCTTCATGCTGCCTTGGCAGGCGCTGCTCGAATCCCCCCCCCCCCATTCCCCCTCCTCTCCTCTCTGGCTCCCCGGCAGGCAGCCGCAAACAACCCACTGTGTTCCCAATGTACGGCTCCACTGAGAAGTTATATTTTTATCATAAGGGAGGATGTGGATGGGCTACTGTATCTTTGAGGGTTTTTTTTCCTTTTTTTCTGGTGGGGGGGGAGAAGTGAGCAGTGAAAAGAGAATAACTGTAAGTTGGGACGTTTATATTTAGCGTGCGTATGCATGCGAATTTGTGTTTATATATTTGCCTGCTTCTTTGGGGTGGCGGTTGGAGGGAGGGGGCAGACTGAAGACAGCCAAACATGTACTTTTTGTTGACCTTTCACTGAATATTTCCATCTCTCTCTCCCGCTATTCTCCGATCTATCGGATGCTATACTCTTCCGTCTGTCTGTCTGTCTGTCTGTCTGTCTGTCTGTCTGTCTGTCTGTCTATCTGTCTATCTGTCTATCTGTCTGTCTGTCTGTCTGTCTGTCTCTATCTCTCAGTTCATTCATTGGTGCTGTATTTCCATGATTGTAATTGTAGACATTTTTGTCAAAGCAATATAAACTATAACATGAAATTGCCTAGTTATATACATAGATTTACAGCAACATCAGGCAATGACAACTAATATAAACTATTAAATGAAATCTGCAATATTGATAATATCATGAAAAAAGAACAGATACTGTATGATAAAAACAATGCTCAGATGAAATTGCCACGTTACATAGTATAGAATTATAGGACATAATTCTCTCTCTATCTCTCTCTCTCTCTCTCTCCCCCTGTCTCTCTGGGAAGCACAAACTAATGCTTAATTTATGCTCCGTCGTATGACAAGTATAAATCAGGCTTAAAGATCATCAAGGCTGAGCTCAGAAGTCATCCGGTTGCTAAGTTCAAGCAGTGGTGTAAAGTAACTAAGTACATGTACTCAAGTACTGTACTTAAGTACAATTTTGAGGTATTTTTACTTTACTGGAGTATTTCCAATTTCCAGTACTTTTACTTCTACTCCACTACTCAAAGGCAAATATTGTACTTTTACTCCACTACAATTATTGAAAACTTAGTTACTTCGTAGATTTTGATTATTATTACAAAACATACATTAACCACTTCAGCCCTGTATACATTTTGGCGATTTGAAAATAGACGATCTACAAGCTCACAATGCGTCTCGATGAGACTTATTGTGACCTTATAGATCTGCTATTTTCAAAAGATTTTATACATTTGAAAACTTGTGAAATGGGACATTCTGCATAATGAGTACTTTCTACTTTTGGTACTTTAAAGACATTTTGATACAAATACTTTTGTACTTTTACTCGTCAATTTTGAATTCTGGACTTTTACTTGTAATAGATCATTTTTACATTACAGTATTGATACTTTTACTTAAGTGATGAGTTGGAAACCAATAGTGTCAAATGACTGACGGAGGACGTCAGTGGACGGAGGACGTCTGACATTGCAGCTATCCTATCACAGCAGTGTTAATTTAGCAAATTTTGATTTAGTTTTAGTAGTATACTTTTTAGCAGTAGTCTTTTGAATAAAATGTCATTTAGTTTTTGTCATATTTTAGTCATCTGAAATGTTTTAGTTTTAGTCGACTATATATAAGATTTCAGTCGACTAAATCTGCAGTTGATTTTGTGGACAAAAAAAATATTTTGGCGGGAATTGATGGCGTCGTAATGCCTGATTTTACACTTGCATGCTGAAAATAGCCGATCTTCAAGCTCACAACGCGTCGCAGCGCGACGCGTTGTGAGCTTGTAGATCTGCTATTTTCAGAGCACAACACCCGACTGCAAAACAAACAGAAAATGACTTTTTAGTTTTAGTTCTACTGGATCTCTTTTCCAGTAGTCCCATTTTAGTCTAGTTTTTATTTGTTGACGAAATCGTCAATATATTTAGTCTTAGCTTTAGTCATCATAGCTTCGTTTTTATTTAGTTTTCGTCATAGTGAAAAGAGGTAGTCGACATAGTTTTAGCCGCCAAAATCGACGCTGTATCACAGCAGACCTCCCATCATCCCCATCTCTTTGGTTTTCTCGGGGTGTGGAGTCATGTTCCCTTCGGAACTCTGGAGGTAATTGTGTCGGTCTCCTCTGCTCCCTGTACGACCACCCCTCTGACGATCTGCCGCCGTGCCAAACAAAACGCTCCCTCTTTTCCCTCTCACTGTCTCTGCTTCACTATTTGTCTGTCTGTCTGTGCATGTGTGTCTGTCTCTCTGTCTGTCTGTCTGTCTCCCTGTCTCTCCGCCAGAGAATTACGACTCCTGCCTCTGATTGCAGATGATTAAAATCATTAGAGGTCGTTTTGTGGGACTCACTTACTGCTGAGCTCGCTCTGAAGGTTGGGTGGGGTCGGGGAAGGGGGCCTTGTGTGTGTGTGTGTGTGTGTGTGTGGCGGGGGGGGGGGGTGTAGCTGAGCACAGGAGGGGAGGGAGAAGAGCAACGTTCTCTCTCGTCTCAAGCCTCAGTCATACTTAGTTGTGTGCCGGTGTCCTGCTCAGTAAATAGCAGATCTACAAGCTCACAACGTGTCACGAATGTGACGCGTTGTGAGCTTGTAGATCTGCTATTTACAGCGTGCAACACCAGTGTGCAACCAAGTATAAATCAGGCTTCATGCTTCCACGCACGCGCGCACGCGCGCATGCACACACACACACACACACACACACAAACCACACGCACACACACACACACACACAAACGCGCGTGCACGAGAGCACGTGCGCGTGCAAAAACGCTAAACCACCCAAGCTGCCACTGATACCATCAGCAAAAGGTCTCCAAAGAAATGCGCCAATGTGTGTATTAGCTGTGCATGTAATCACAGGGTCTTTGGGGACCCTAATGGATTAGTACACTAACACACTGACAGCTCTGGGCCAAGCTGGGCCCGCACTCTCAAACAGAACTGCTCACATTGTCGAATGACACGTCTGACTGTGCCGCTTGCTGGAAAGTCCTAATTGCCCCGATCTAGAAATCAACAGAGGATTTCATTATACTCAAATGACTCATTCTGTTACAGTGTTCTGAGCCCCGTTGATTAGAAAAGGGCTATAATACAGACGTATTTAGAGCAACTGATATTCACCGACTCCATCAAAAGTCAAACGCACGTGTTGCTTCCTTATTTTGAGCACACGTGGAACACAGATGTGTTTACGTCTATACATTATGAATTAGTTAAGGAGGCTCGCGTCTTAACTCCAGTGGACTTGAAGCACACAGT
>NC_137621.1:14191257-14218757 GCF_963280865.1 Gymnoscopelus braueri
CTCTAGGCCAATGACATTTCCCGCTGAGACCCCTGGGGTCAGGGGGTCAAGCAGTCATGATCCATGTCCCTCTTCCCACCAGGAAGTGGAGGTGTTGAGTGCGTTGGTGGTTGTTGTGTGTGGTTAGTTGGCAGGTCAGCG
Source organism: Gymnoscopelus braueri (assembly GCF_963280865.1). NCBI lineage: Eukaryota > Metazoa > Chordata > Actinopteri > Myctophiformes > Myctophidae > Gymnoscopelus > Gymnoscopelus braueri. Next base: position 14,191,399 of record NC_137621.1, read on the forward strand.
GTGGGGGTCTAGAGTGGTCTGGTTCCAGCCACCACAGGCCTCTCAGGCAGCAGTGGCAGGCCCAGAGCACTGATAGATAGTGGGCATTATCATTTGTTAAGTGCCCCCTTTGCCTCTGGTCAGGAACACTTAACGTGGCCTGTGGTCACTAAATGCTGCCGGACTGCCGGTAGCAAGGTAAAATATTCATCGTAGCGGAGTGGTGGTTTTCCTCTGCACCGACCCTAAAAGCCTGGCTTGGTTTTGTGTTTTTTAACCAGGGCCCTAAAACCAAGCCGCACAGGGAACGGCCCTTTTACTGGACCATGTAAATGGACCTCAACAGGCTCTGCTAACCTCACCGCCAGATTCAGTTGCGTTTGCAGATACCCACATCATGGTGGATAACGTATCACAGGACATCACATTTAACTGGGATTAATTAAAGACGACGTGATTTCTGATGTGATTTGTGAAGAGGCTCTTTTGTGGCGAGTTGGATTAACAAAAGTGATTCCGGGATAATCTAGCGTTGCACTCACAACCACAGAATGGGCCACGGTGCTAGAAAACGGAAAAGTGCATAGTGTAAGGGAAGGAGGTTCCATACACTTGGAACAATGCATGTTTATATAACTAATAAAAGCCAGGCTTTCACTTTCAGATGACCTTTATCAGCAGTGGTTTTTTTTCCCACGAACGGTGAGAATTTACTTCACCAGCAACAGCATTCAAACTTGCCATCTCCTTTCATACAAATGACTCATCACCAGATTGGCTGGTGACACATCGCATTGGTGCCACATATCGCTTATACAAAGCTGTGGCACACTGGCAGTGAATCTGTGGCTGGGCTTACTGGGTTTATGAACACCTGAATTTTCTCATGGGGATTTCATCTAGACCCCAAAGTCCAGGGAGAAGCAGCATGGCACATTTAGGTCAACCACCGCTGCATTTTCCTCATTCTGTACCAACAGTATGAGTCATTGTCACCTGTGCTAGGGTTACTCATGTGATCTACTGCAGCCAGCAACTTTCACAGTGTAGATTCTGTAGAACATCTCTGAGCTCAAGGGACTTTCCAGAAGACCCTGTCGCAATGCCCCCCCACCCTCTCACCAAAACCGCATGACATTTGCAACTGTGTCAGACAATTACAACCATTGATCAAGGACAAGTGTCTTTACAGGGTTGATTCTCTGCCATTGTCAAGTTCCAGAGAAGCTGAACGCAGAAAGGCCTTGCATTTTGTTACATTTTTATGGCGTCAACAGAGGAGCTCCCACCTGTGGAGAGTCTGGTATTTAGCAGCTAATAAACTCAGACCCCACCCCGCTTTTTCTTCCCCACTACTCCTCTGGCTCGCGGCCCCCCTTTCTCTTTCACACCCACACACCCTGCTTATGCTGCAGCACGTATCAAGTGCTTGTTTCTACGTGACCTCTTTCAGGTTTCGTCTCAGTCCCGGTGTGGCTGTGGGCCTCTGGTGCACAGCATTTGGCACAACAGAAACCACCACCACCACCACAGAACCAGCTCCGTCTAGCAGGCTTGAGGCCTGGGGGTTAAGGGGTGTAGTACAGTAAAGTAGAAGAAGGTACAGTACTTTAGCACACTTTGAGGTGCTTGAAGGTGCCGTGTGCATGGGTCCTACTTCTAAATATTATCCATGTGTCTATGTGCGCACTGTGCAGTACAGTATGTGTGTATAAATAGAACATACATGCGTGTATGTACTTCTACTGTATGTGTGCTTATGTAGCTGCCTCTACACTCAAGCAGACAATCAACAGGCCTATAGTGTCCAGAACATCACGTACCTGCTTGCCAGGGGGAAGTATTGCTTTTCCGGAGCTTACTGTTCTTGGACCAGTGTTGGTGTAATGTATGCATGCCGTGTTAGTGTAACGTATGCAGTGTTGGTGTAATGTATGCAGTCTTGGTGTAATGTATGCAGTGTTGGTGTAATATATGCATAGTGTAATTTATGCGGTGTTGGTGTAATGTCTGTACAATATGTGTTCTTGGGAGTCAGTCAAGGACATTATGTTGGATAATGTTACTCATCTCAATCATAGTCTGTACAGTGAGGATACGGCATATATAGACGGATAGAAATTGAAAGCAGAAGTGTCTTCTGTATCTGAACTGAAGCACAAAAAAAAAGGAAACACAGAACTGAAGATGAAATTCCATCTGCATTTTAAGATACTCTCTCTCTCTCTCTCTCTCTCTCTTTCTGTGAAACCCGGCACGAGCCAGACGACCGCGAAAACACACGGGGGCCCAGGAGCCACCGCCGACATGAGTTTGCAGTTACTTTGAGCTTATTTCGCCGTAATATTTGATAACGATCAATTGTCATTAGCCGGCGGCCCTCCCGGTCGGGAGCGGACCATTAAAACCTCAGTCGGGGTCTGACTTAACGGAAGGTCAGCGGCACACATCAGAACCGTCTCCACTCCGGTTCCACACAAACCACCGAGGGTCAGGCCTCGCCTCGCAGCCAGGCTCGCCTGAAACCTTTACTGGTCGTCTGACTCCGTCATTCTGTCTGGCGAGAATTCTAGTAAATGTCCTATTGTTGCTGTCGGGTGTAAACCTTGTATGTCCAAAAAAAACATTACTTTTCAAGAAATGTAAAAAAATAACCTGTTATTATTTAGTCACAAGGTCTTGTTAATACGTTTCATTGGTTAAATATTTATAAAACCCACAGACAGACTTAACCCACTTTCAATTTCTAAACTTTTCCAAACATAAATAGCCAGGAAATTGCAGATCTACAAGCTCATACTGTGTCACGCATTGTGAGCTTGTAGATCGGCTATGTCCGCTACTTTAGCATGGCACACAGGGCACTAATGAAGTTGAAACGTACAAGGTTTCCCCCCTGACAACAATGAAATGTCTTATAATACATCAGGCCTTTCTTTCTCTTTCCCTACTGGGCTGCTGCTGCTGCTGTTGCGGTCCCCCCCCCCACACACACACACACACACACACACCCCCCAGTGAGAAGCGTCAGAGTTAAACACAGGCTGAGGTAGCTGTGGTTTGAGTCCAGGTGAAAACCTACGCCACCGTTTCCATGGCAGCAGACGGACGTATTTGACAGCTGCGCTGGTGGTTGAGTCCGGCTCACGTCAGGCGGGCTGCTGGTCTACTTAGGAAAGCAGCACCAAATTTACGTGACTCTTACGGTGTTCGCTGTAATGGTGTGGGGCCTCCTTTCAGTGTGTGTGTGTGTGTGTGTGTGTGTGTGTGTGTGTGTGTGTGTGTGTGTGTGTGTGTGTGTGTGTGTGTGTTCTTAATGATATATGTATTTCCGAGTATCTGTATTCATGAGTATGAATATGGCGAGAGGGGAAAATGAAAATGAAAAAGAAAAGAATAGAGAGAGAGAGAGAGAGAGAGAGAGAGAGAGAGAGAGAGAGAGAGAGAGAGAGAGAGAGAGAGAGAGAGATGCAGACATGTGATGTGTAATGTATCTCTCACGGCATCATATCGCTACAGACGGAAACTCTCTGTCTGAGAGATGTGTGTGAGAAATCTATATTTTGGACCGACAGGCGGGTTCCTGTCTGTTACCCATCCTGACTGCCGTCTAATTCCTCTTCTCGCTTGTCTGAAGCCGCCGCCTTGCAGCGTAACGTCTCGCCTCGACGCACGGCGGACGGGGGGGTGTCATCATCGTCATGAGTGGTGCGATCCCACGCCAGCTGACCGGCGGCTCCCCCCATCGGCAACAAAGGGTCCGGCGAGTCACGGTCTTCTCACGAAACCGCGGCGGCAGCCATCAAAAAACCAATGACTTCCTCAGCGCGCCGGCTCACTTCCGCTTCTGTAGCCTGGGACCTGCTGTAGCCATGGTTCCCGGGGCCGGCGTTCGCGTGCGAGCGACTTAGACAGCCGTCTGGGGGTTCCACACACACACACACACACACACACACAACAGGAAGACGCTGGTCGCACTTCTCAACCGTTTCTCACTTCTGCCTTCTGCATTTTGGGGAAGGCTGCAGAGACACAGACACCACACTGTTCACTGGTGCAAAAGCAGACTCTCACTCACGTCTGTCTGCTAAGACATATTGTTTATGCTGATACACGTGTGCAGTTTTCTTGTTATTAATAGATGCTACAGGAATGTTTCAGAAATTGGACTTCATTTGAATGTTTTGATGTCTATATCAGAAGTTGCTTAATACTGTACATTAATTGTGAAGTTGCAACAATGGCCTTTTGTGACCTTTTCCAGTACGGAGACACCACATAGAAGAGTTATTATATAGTTGATGAAAATTAAGTCATGCTCATGTCACCATGACATAACCATATAATCCCTATGGAGTGTATGGAATGCATGTGCTAACTAAAAAACAACTTAATACTTTGTAAGGTTAATATGAGCATCTAAAAATATTTAAAATACGTTTTTAGTTACAGTATCAAATGCATTTACATGCAGTTACAGTAGCACAGACATTCCATAAGGCTGGACCACACATGGACAACTGACATTAACAACTTGCGACGGGAGTTGTCCGTCTTGAGTAAAACTATTTCTAAAATAAATAAAATATTTAAGCTTTTTATTTTAGTTATAGAGGGCAATTATAATGTATTAAGCCAGGCATATAAGGCTTATTAGCCTTACAACTGAAACTAAAATAAAAACTAAATTAAAAAAGAAACTAAAACTAAAACAAAGAATGCAAATCTAACTAAAACTAAATAGAATTGCATGGATAATTGTCTTCGTTTTAGTATTTCCACTTCCATATCTGATGTCATGCATTCTTTCATCCAACCTTTTCAACTTGTCTACATCAAGGCTTGATCTCATAATACATGACAAACTAAAACGACAAACAAAATAAAAAAATAGTAAATTCTTTCTAGTAAACTAATTCTACTTATGCATTGGTAAAAGTAGGTACAATTTTATTGAAATCAAACTAACAACTGAACAACCAAATAAAACAAAAACCAAATAAAAACTAATCAATATTTTAAAACTATAGTAACTGTGGTAGAGACCAGCCTTTTCAGGTGAGTCTGAGAACTAAACATTCTATATTTCATAATGGCTACTAGCAATGTAAAGTTATAGACGGCAGAATTAAACTGTTTATATCTAGAGTTTACAAGAAATGTGCATGTACAAAAAGCATAAATATTTACTAATTGATTTAAGTCTTGATCGACAAAGACTGAACCGAAGGATTCATCGATTATTTGACTATGAGGACACAGATTTCGTGTGTGTGTGTGTGTGTGTGTGTGTGTGTGTGTGTGTGTGTGTGTGTGTGTGTGTGTGTGTGTGTGTGTGTGTGTGTGTGTGTGTGTGTGTGTGTGTGTGTGTGTGTGTGTGTGTGTGTGTGTGTGTGCATGCGTGTAAATGTGATTGAGAGTGTGTGTTTTTTTTTGGGGGGGGGGGGTCACCACAGAACCAGAGCTGATCACGGAGGAGGTGGTTTTGGAAGCAGGTCTGCTCTCATCATTAGCATAATGGAAACATTCAGCGAGCGAGCGAGACGTGACGACCACAAAGTGTTGGATGTAGTGAATCATATCTTCTACCTCTCATCTTCAGCCTGTTGACCGTTTTCTCTGATGAGTCTTATGTAAACCATGAGTCACTGTAATGCTCTCATCGTGGCATGAATGAAAGCCCACTTTTAACCACTTTTTAACCCTTTATACTCAGTTGACCGGGGTCCCCCAGGGCTCTATACTAGATCCTCTAGATCCTCTAGCATGTCCCTCTAAAAGCAAATCTCTTCGTCGAACATACTGTAGTAGATTGGCTATTTTCGCCGAATGTTCACCCCAAAATGTAGACGCTCTATAGGGGTTCAAGTGTTTAACCGTCGAAAGGGACCCTGCCGTTCAGTATGTCTTCACCCAAAAAATAGACAATCACCGTTTCACAATGGCTTGCATGTGAGCTTAGATCTGATATTTTCTTAGAATGTTTGAGGAAGAATAGTAATGGTCACACTAGGGTTCACGTGGCTAAAACAATGTTTTATTCAATAAAATAAGTCCCGGATTGCAGCTTTAACCTGCAATATCCTTAAATGCACGGAATCTGTGGGTCTGTGTGTGTGTGTGTGTGTGTGTGTGTGTGTGTGTGTGTGTGTGTGTGTGTGTGTGTGTGTGTGTGTGTGTGTGTGTGTGTGTGTGTGTGTGTGTGTGTGCGTGCGTGCGTGTGCGTGTGTGTGTATGTGTGAGACTGTCTCATGCATAACTGGAGGACTGTCCAATCAACTTCAAACGACTTGCCGTGTGTAAGCTTGTGCCGAGTGGGAAGTCGGTCAGACCAGTGTGCAGAACCGAAAATTCGAATATTTCCGTATCGGTCTGTCTGTCTGTCTGTCTGTCTGTCTGGCCTCAGAGGCCCTTTTATGCCCATATTTGGAGATCCCTGCTGTTATCAATAATGTCCTCATAGTACGGATGTCATAGACTAGCCCGTATGATAATGGATACTCTGACAACAGGTACAACGGGTATTGCATAACCAGAGGGCCATGTGTTCCATCGTTCCCAATGGCCATTGGACTAGTAACAATGAATATACAGGCAAGGGATCACCATAACTCGGTTTAGTTTAGATGCAACGATGAAGCAATCGCTTCTCTCAAGGAGAGTTTCTCACAAAAGAAAAAAAAAAACATTTGTGAGAAACGTTGAAATATTGTGATGCCAAGTGCGAAGCCAAGTGTAAAGGTCAAGCAACCATAAAGAGTGGCCGTCGCTCGTCAGCCTCTGTGGGAAAGTGCAGTATAGTGTGTCTGTCGCATGGTTTAGTGTTGTGAAGCCAGACGGAGATGCAAGCTGCGCGCTACTCTTCTGGTTTTGCGGCCTGCTGCGCTGTGCCACAGCAAGGCTTTCTCATGCCAGCCTCTCTCTGACTGCACCCAGCTACTGAAGCCCACACTGCATACTGAACAGCAAACAAAGAAAAACATCTACTGTATGATGTGGACTGAAACCTTTGGCATTATCACAACCTCATCAAAAGGTGCCACTGTACGTGTCTTTCTGTGCGTCAACTAAGCTAGTGACGCTAAAGTGCAAGTCATTCTGAATCATGAAAGTGACATCAGGTGACATTTTAATAACTAGATGCTGCAATGGAAAAGGTGTGCGCAGGCATGCGCGTGTATGTGTGTGACATTTGTCCTGCATCTGTTTTAGAATCACAGTTGACAGTCGCTATTTTTAGTCAGTGTGTTGAAGTACAACTAAATATAGACCTATTGTTGCATACAAATTCTCATATTCATAGTGTCATATTCCAAATGTTGTTTTCTTTTTACCATTGCCCCAAAGGGGTGCAGTCTCATGTAGTAAAACGAACTGATATAGTGTGTGTGTGTGTGTGTGTGTGTGTGTGTGTGTGTGTGTGTGTGTGTGTGTGTGTGTGTGTGTGTGTGTGTGTGTGTGTGTGTGTGTGTGTGTGTGTGTGTGTGTGTGTGTGTGTGTGCGCGCGCGCGCACATATGTGCGCCGGCTGAAGTTTACGTAGGGTAGCCTGTGACTCAGATAGTACGTAGTGGTTTGTGTGTGGGTTGAAGTTGAAGCCTTTAACTGTGTGGAAATGACTCGACTAAGCAGAACCTAGGCCAGCTAGTTCTGGGTAGAGGTTTGGCTAACCAACACTGTGAGAATGTGGAAACGCGTGTCCGTTTGTGTGGCAAGGTGTGCTTTGTTCGCAAGCTCTCTGTGTACACAACACAACAGAGGTGATGCCTTTGTCCCACAGAGACGAACGAGGAAACACTGAAGTGTTTGTGCCACAAAGCATTTATTGATCAAGAGTAGTAATTAGTTACATGTACTGTAATCAGGCTTATGGTCTGGGTGTAGGCTGACATTACTCATCAACAGAAATAATTTTAAAAAAAGAAAAAAGAAAGAAAAACCCCAGCTTGCCAAAAAACGAAAATACCAAGAGACTGCAAACCAAGGGCCATATTTAGGCTTTTCATGTCTTAAGTCACACAGCACTCTGTGCTCATACGTGACTGATGTTCTGTGACAGGTTCTAAATGTTCACCGACAATTTAACAACCCCGGAAGCATCCATATTCTAGGGGGAACGTTAGTTAATAACATATAGTTATTTTTGGCGAAGAGATTTGGTGTAGACAGAAACAAGCAGTCTAGTTTACTAAGTGTAGAGAGTTTAACCCGTTTAGACCTGAGGCCGATTCTAAAAAACGGCTTCTAAATCCTGACCTAAGTTTTCTGAAAAACTTAAAATATTTATTCAAAAATTACAAAAAAATATGTTGCTATACTGTAGCAACAACAACCCCAAAAGGGGTTCCCAGATTGAATGGTATAGTTACTATACTAGGGGTTCCTGGTCTAAATGGGTCAAGTGGTTCATTTCCCTGTTGCTTAACCAGGGTTGGCTTTACTATATGCCTCTGCTTTTGATATCCCCCTCTTGTCATTCATTTTTATGACCAGTGCAGGACATGTTTTATTCCTGCTTCTGAATCAATCAAATACATGCATTTCCTTTTGGGATACGATACGTTTGATATTCATGTTTGCTTGTATATTTTAGCTTGCTATTTTCAGCTATTTGTCATACAAAGAATTACATAGGGCGTAGGTGATTAAGAAAATGCCCCCTCCCCCTCTTGTTTTTTTTTAATTACAAATCAAACCCTGTTCAGATCCACTGCACAAGTAAAAGCTATAAGCGGTGCCATTGACACACTTGGTTGACTCTTGGTTAACCCAGCCCTAAGATAACCTACCCAATGCCGTATGCCCACAAAACCTGGCGCCATGGTGCCTTTGTCTATATGCTGTACCGTGGGGCCAGCTTGTGTATTCATCTCTGGCTCAATCTGCCCCCTGAGGCCTGTGGCTCCCGGGCCCAAGGGACCACAGGAATGACATGGTGCCCACTTCAGCCAAGCCTTGTTTCCCTTTGATCACTATATCGTCGCCGTCAGGCAGAAATCTTGCATCTCCATAATGTTAATTTAAGAACTTAGACCTTTTTAACACCTAAAAAAAAAACAATCAACAAACTATCTATAAAAACTGTTCAAACATTGGCCAAATTGTCAAATGATATAAGAAAGTGGCAAAAAAAAGAGCCAATCTACAAGCTCGCAACGCAAAGCGCTGTGAGCTTGTAGATCAGCTATTTTCACAATATTTATCTGTGGAACTGAGTCAAACAAAATGTAACGCCTCAACTCCTACAATCCACTGCACTAGAACACAGGACCTTTTTTCCATTCCCAGAAAAGTAACAGTTTTGGACATAAAAGGTTTCTGCCCGACAGCATCCAAGCATGAGCTGAGAAGGTGTCTTTGATAAGGGCAGTGACATCGTGCGGTCACCTATCCACGCCGCCCGTTGCTGTGGATATAACGTATTTGATGCTGCAGAAACTCAAATACTGCACGTTTAGCAATAAAGAACAAAGTAGGACTGTGCAATTACAAGTTTACACCATTACGATTTATCTCGGCGGCACACACAAATAAAAGCGTCAAAGCATGTGTGTGTGTGTGTGTGTGTGTGTGTGTGTGTGTGTGTGTGTGTGTGTGTGTGTGCGCATGCACACGCACACACACACATACCTGGCACGCATACATTGCACGCGCACATGCACGCCGACTGCATAACAACGGAAGCTAAAGTCGCAAGGTCTTGTCACGAAAGGCTCTTGTTAGACAGTCAGGTGATGCAGAATAGAGTGAGTATATATGCATGTACATTGTGGCTGTTACACACACACACGCACACGCACACACACACACACACACACACACACACACACACACACACACACACACACACACACACACACACACACACACACACACGCACAAAGAGATGTAGAAAAAAAAGAGCTAGTTCCCTCTCGGTCGTCTGCTCTGAGTAGCAAGCAAGCCACCGACCACAACCACAAAGCCCTAGCATGTCAGTAAGCACCTGGTTCTACACACGCTCCCAGACACACTGCTGTCTGTCTGTCTGCATGGTGACAGACGCTCACTGTGCAACATTCTGCACACAAGCACAAAGTTTTGCACACTTTTGCTCTTTGCTTTTTTTGACAGCATTATAAGGAACAAGATGCAAAAATTGCACCTGCTGCATTTATATGGGAGGGGTGCAGCATGAGTCACTGAGGGAGTCGCGATGTCCTGTCTGTGTGTGTGTGTGTGTGTGTGTGTGTGTGTGTGTGTGTGTGTGTGTGTGTGTGTGTGTGTGTGTGTGTGTGTGTGTGTGTGTGTGTGTGTGTGTGTGTGTGGACCTATTTAAAGCACTGAGCGTGGGAAATGACATGAAACACGACTAGTCTGAACTCTGAAGTGAAAGATACTGTCTGTAAAAGGAACTATATATGCTAAATGAAATATACAGTAAAGTAAATAATGGAAATGAATGTACCCTTAGACAGTAAACATTTTTTGTTATGTAATACTTTGCAAAGGTCTCTATGTATTTTGAAAAAAAAAAAATCAGTTAATTATCAAAACATGCAAAATTGGGCAACGCTTTGGCACGCACAGTGACGCACCTAAAGTGTCTGCACATGCAAACAGTATACAAACATGCAAAAATACAATCCACTTGTGTGCGCGGGGAATTTGCCTATAATATGCCCAAAACAGGGACACCAGGGATAAAGTGGTTACACTTTGGTAGTGTTGAGATAAGGACACAGGAACCCATAAAAAAACATCTGAGACAAGACATCTCCCTTTCATGAACACTTTCTTCTCTGCATGCCTGACTGCATAACGTCATGTGGATGTGCCTCACCGTGGACCTGTCCTCACCACACTGAGCACTGATTTATACCAAAGGTGTTAAAACCACACTGACGTTCTGGATCTTTGATTCTTTCTCGTTTCTACATCGTTCGGCACCAGGTAGGTAGACACAGGAGATGTGACTGCTGGGAGGTGAAAGGTCCCTGTGTGCAGGAAGCTTTAGCCAGTAATAAAGTTTATATTAAAAAAGGCAGCACTCAATCAAAAAAGAAGGCTACTAGCTATTTTCAGACTTCATTGTGCAAAGGATACAGCCTAGGCTGAGATGAGTGACAGCAAAATAAAGCAAGCAGTAGTATTGACACCATCACTGGTGCACTGTGCACCAGCCAGCCAGCCAGCCAGCCAGCCAGCCAGCCAGCCAGCCAGCCAGCCAGCCAGCCAGCCAGCCAGCCAGCCAGCCAGCCAGCCAGCCAGCCAGCCAGCCAGCCAGCCAGCCAGCCAGCCAGCCAGCCAGCCAGCCAGCCAGTCAGCCAGTCAGTCCAGGGGGCCTGGGATGCATTAGAGGCCTGTGGAGACGCTGCCCTGGGTGGGTGTCCTTCATTAGGAGCAGCCCCCTGCCTCTGAGCTCCAGACCCAACACTGTCTGTCTCCCTCAGAATAAAAGCCAGTCCTGGTCCATACATCAGCCCCCCGCCCACACACACACACACACACACATGCATACATACACACACACACGCACACAGAAGACAGCACAGCATTTCACTGATATCAGGCCCGCCAGGGTTGACAAAGAGCAATGAACTTCAATATTAAAGAGAACAGAGTATGAAGAAGAGAGAGAGAGAGAGAGAGAGAGAGAGCGCAAGTGTGTGTGTGTGTGTGTGTGTGTGTGTGTGTGTGTGTGTGTGTGTGTGTGTGTGTGTGTGTGTGTGTGTGTGTGTGTGTGTGTGTGTGTGTGTGTGAGAGAGAGAGAGAGAGAGAGTCTGGGGAGTTGAGACATTGTTAGGGGGCCGTGGAGAGCGCCCTGTGTGTCAGCATCACCTCATAAAGCATCCTAATGGACACCACTCCGATTTGTCAAAGCAAGCGACAAATGAAAGAGAGATGGAGCGAGGGAGGGAGGGAGGGAGGGAGGGAGGGAGGGGAGAAGGAGAAAGTGAGAATGACATCTTGGAGAAAAATGGTGTGTGCTATTATGTTACTGGCTTTCAAACAACTATAAAAGGCTTACACACACATGCACACAGTTACGACTACATGGACACACACACACGCACTCACACGCACATACACAGGCCCCAGACCTCATTCCAGATCAGTGTTTCCCAAACAGTGGATCGGGGCCAAATTTTGGCTTGCAGAAGAATTTTCATGGGCCGTGAGTACATTTTTATTAAAAAAAATATATATATATATATTTAAAGGTAGGGTAAGTGATATGTTTTGCTTAAAACAAAAAGTACTTTGTTAAAAGGTTAAAGCACTATATTCTGATAGTAATCATTGCTATAGAGTGTTTGTTCAGTAAAAGGAGTCTCAATGTCTCTCCAGCTCTTTAATAAACAGAAAATACATGTTCCGGTAGGTGTCAAAATCTCAGCCAATCAGGAGAAAGTAGCCATTTTTAAGCTTCATTTTTATAGTGTTCCAGTTCCAATTTGTTCAGCTCATTTCTTAGTGTCATCACTTCCAATTTCACTTGTTTAATCTATATCCTGATTGAGTTCTCTATCCTGATTGGATACAATTGGAAATGAAACTGAAAATGCATTTTCTGTTTAATAAAGAGCTGGAGAGACAAGGAGACTCCTTTTACTGAACAAACACTCTATGAGTACTATCAGAATATAGAGCTATTTAACACTTATTTTAACCAAAGAAAATCACTTACCCTACCTTTAAAAATATATATGTTAAAAAAAATCTAAACTTTTTCAAAAGAATGTCAGAAATGAAAAATAAAACAAACCAAAAAGCAATGTTGTGAGCTTCTAGATTGGCTATTTTCACTATTAACTAGGCTTAAGTGGTTGATTCATATATCTTATTGTAAGTGTGGGTCCCAAATGTATCCTTATGTACCAAATGTATCTTTTGGGTCTCAAGCTGAAAGGTTTTGGGAACCCTTGTTCTAGGTCAGTAAAACCCACCACCAACGTACAGCTATAGGGACATGTTGGTCGCCTGCTGAAAGCAGGTCAGACTCACCTAAACGCACTCATATGCGTGTTCCCGCAAATGCACAAACACACACACACAAACACAAACACACACACACACACACACACACACACACACACAATACCATGGAAGAGTAATGCAGAGCAGCTTGGTCTTGTGGCGTCCGCCACAATGTGAACTCTCAGAGCGCGCGGCTTTCTGCTACCGGCAGGGCGACTCATACGATGCGTCTGATCACGTTATGAATAAATGTCACAGATCAATGACGACATTTAATGCTACACAAGGTCACATGCTTGACACACTTTCCACTTTCCACAGAAGTTCACAAGCCCGTAAAATGTCGAAGTCCTGAAATGTATCTATACATTGAGTTTTTCTCATACGTTTTCATGTCAAGGCCTGTGGACCCCCATCTGAACTGATTTTGTGCCACGGACCCTCATACAAGATTTATGTTAAAAGTTATTCCAAATCTTTCTTCTTCTTCTTTTTTTTGCCAATCTACAAGCTCACTAAGGAGCACACACACACACACACACACACACACACACACACACACACACACGGTACATGGATATTAGAAACGCGCTGCGGCAGTCCCGCAATGCGTCTATCTCCACTTCTCCCCCTCGCCTGTCTGACCTCTGCCAGCGCCATAGAGTTAAAAATAATAGAGAGGGCACCCGGAATCTCCTCCCATCCACTTGCATTGAGTTGCTCACCCAGCGCATGGGCCGAAATCACCCCTACTTCCGGGTTGGAAATTTGGTGGGCGCGGCCTATTTAGGGCCCCAGTTTGTCACAGAGGTGACGCGTTTTGCGTCACAGAAGCGCGCTGCCCCGTGCGCAAGCTCGTGCGCAAGCTCGTGCGCAAGCTCGTGCGCAAGCTCGTGCGCACGCTCGTGAGTCGAGCCCATTGGTCGAAACCGTTTTCGCTCGTTCGTGTAGGAGCCCCTAAGCTGCAGTACCATGAATGGCCAGCATGTCCATTTGGCTTCAATGAAACCACTGGGTTCTGGGGGCTTGGGCCAGCGTGCACCGGCCAGCGAGAGGCGGCTGTGGGCCCGCTCTGCCGAGCTATGTGCCTGGCCAGAGGGGCTCGCTTACATTGTCGGAGACCCACAGAGCAAAATTACAATATAGCAATTTTTATCATTTCAATAAATAAGCATAAACAAACTGCTTAACATGAACAATGTTAGTGTGCAAGGCACTCGGGTGGCGCAGTGCTAAAGTGTCTGCCCACCACCACCACGGAGGTTGTGGGTTCGAATCCACCGTGGTGCATTGTCGACGAGCGTCTACACGAACACCATTGGCCCGTTTTCGGGGGAGGAAAGCTGGGCGGGGAGGGTGATAATTGTCATTGCATGTAATCCTCCGGGCTGGGGGCGGCACCTGTCAGCAGGGAGTGTTGGGCGGGAGGAGTATGTCCTTTAAATGAATTGACAAAAACATCACATTAGCACATTTTACCAACACATCTGTCATAGCAGCTCATGAACATTATTTGTCAACACTGCTGAAGTCACTGGTGTGTAGCACCATGCAGGGATTTCCACAACCTGACTGGGCTGTATTAGTGAGATCAACAGTCATCAGCTTCCTTGATTGGCCAACTCAACTAACCGATCAGTCTGCTGATTTGTCAAACTTTTCACATCATACTTGCTAGTCCTAGTCGTCATGGTTACTATTGTGAGTTAGACCACTTCACAGAATGCCTGGAACGCCATATATGGAGCTAACTGGCATGTCCAAGTCTGACATTATAGACTCCATCTTTGGGCATGACGAACATTAGGACTCCATATATGGATATGACTCGTATTGACATCACCGATGTCACCGATCAACAATATAAAAAGCAAGGGAATCTCAGAGTTAGATCCAGATACAACGGCGATTTAATTCATTATTTGTCACTGTGTATTTGCACATACGTCAGATTTGTCTCCCGGCTGATACCCAGATACTAGACTACATCTGCAAGACTCGATCTTCAAGACTTTGACCAGCTCTAAACTCCAACTTGGAAAGAAGTGACTGCCCTCTGTACCAACCCCGGTATCTGGCCTTACAACAGATACCCACGTGTTCCTACCAAGCCCTACCCACTGATTCTCTTCAACCCTCTGCTACTTCACCTTGCAACTTGGGTTAGACATCTCGTTTTGGCTTGGATCCATTGCAGCGGGTCTTGGCTTAGGCTTAGATCTTAGTCGAGCTTTTAGTCTTTTTCAGTTACTGAAACAATAGGTTGAGCAAGCACAATAGGACTCTATACTTTTTTTGCAGAGGAAGACTTGACCTATCCAACTTGATCTACAGTCTGAGAAATGTTGTCCTGGACAGTGCATCTGAATGGAGCACCTAACACACATGGCCATACCTTTGTTGTAGTGGAGAATGAGTGTGGTCAGTTTGAGGTGCACGTTTTCAACACAGTGCCATTACGCTGGAAGAAGTTGTCTCCAGTGACCAGTGATATTCCCTTCAAGCGCAACGGCCACACAGCTGTGTTGATAGAGGATGTCATTTACATATGGGGAGGGTTTAGTTTATGCCGCGAGCTTTATGCATTTGATGTCGACACCCACAGATTGTCCAAGCCTGAGATTTCTGGGACTTTTCCAGAGCAAACTCAGGACCACTCAGCCTGTGTCTTGGGGAAAGTCATGTATACCTTTGGATATGACATTTACAAGTTGGACACCACCACCATGGTCTGGTCTTTAATTACTGCCTTTGGCACTCCACATTATAATTTTGGACAATCTGCCACGATCATCGGAACAAAGATTTTTGTATTTGGGGGCATGAATGTGTGAGTTTTGCAATAACATCAGTGTGTTTGACACAGACACCAACTGCTGGCTGAGCATACCTTCTGCACAACTTCTTACAAAAGGACGTTATTTACATGCCACCTTTGCCCACAATGGAGAGCTGTACATATATGGTGGTTACGTCCAGTCTGGAGAAGACCGCTTCAATGATCTGTGGAAATTCAATCCAGAGACCTTCTCCTGGAAGAAGATCAAAAGCAAAGGCCCCTATTCAAACAGGTGTAGTATGTGTTGCTGTCTGGTGGGAGATTGTATCTTTTTCTTTGGATGCACTTGTGACGCACTCAATGACCTTTACATTGTAGATTTACATCCTAGTCTGAAGACGATTTGCAAGCTAGCAGTTATTCAATACGGTCTGGAACAGTCGGAACTCCCACATGCTATCAGGTGGGAACTAGCACCCATGACTAGGGATGGAGCTTGTTAATTTTTATTGATAATGAGCACCTTATCGAACCGAGCTTTTATCGAGCCCATTATTGAGCTTTTTCTATTTTGTGGAAAGACGTGAAACGACAATAAATTCTGAACAGAACCTTTTTTTTATTGGCCAGTTCTTGTGAGTGACTGTGTGAGTTTGTCTAAACAATTCTACTGTATATACAGTATATTTCTTGACATTCATTTCAATGTTTTTTTTTCAAAAGAAATCAGCAGCATTAAATGTCCAACAAATAAACTTATATTCAACAACAAAGGAAATAACATAAAATAATAATAAAATAAATAAATGCTTTCCAAAACAAAAAGCAAAAAATAATTGACATCTCTTAGACTCAGACTGAGTTAGTGCTTGATTTCGAACAAGAAAGCCATCAATTTGGTATTTTTTTTAATATACTCTTGTTTTATTTTATTTTATTCCTTATTGTTTGATGACAATGCAGGGTGGGGTGTTTAGGGGTGCGTCATATATTTAATATTTTGTTAATTTGATAAAGATAAAATATATATATTTTATTTGACCACCTTGGTTAGCTTCAAGGCTAATTTCACAGTTGGTTGGTTGAATGGCTGAGACCCTGTAAGGATTCACTCTCTCTCTCTCTCTCTCGCACGCACGCATGCACGCACGCACGCACGCATGCATGCACACACACACGCACACACAAACACACACATATCATTGCTCCATCTCTCTCAGATGCCCCTTTTACGCTGTCTTATCAAGAGCAGCTCTGGCACGAGAGAACCTAGGTATCTGATCTCTGCAAAACAACTGATTAGCTTGCCTATTCATCAGTCAGGTACACTCCCCATATAGCTGATCATGCTCCTTAAACTGTACAATTTGTGTAAAGGCAAAATGTGTCTGCCATCACTTGAACCCCAGCATCCATTTTCTGGGAGGAATATCAGCCAAAAATAGCAGATCTACAAGCTCGCAGTTCGCAAAGCGGTCCAAGTGCAGAGACAACGCAGGTCCATTTTACTAAGTCTAGAGGGTTTAAGACAGTGGCAAACTTAGATTAAACCTTGATTTTACGCAGTACAGCAAACACTTGCTTCTGCACGCGACATCACACATATACACAGCTCCTGTAATCTTTCTGAATGAAGTTGCAGGATTTAAAGTGTTGCAAAGCATTGAAGCATTCCTGTGCATGCAAACGCACACGACAGGGTAAATAAGCCACTGTGCATCTGGCGTGGAGCGACATCCTGCTCTGTACAGACAAAACCTAGCGTGCGTGCAAACCCGCTTGTCACATCCAAAAACCCTGTCTGCACCACAGGAAACAAACACACACACACACACAGACAGACAAACTCAGACACACACACACACACACACACACACACACACACACACACACACACACACACACACACACACACACACACACACACACACACACACACACACACACACACACACACACACACACACACACACACACACACACACACACACACACACACGCGCGCACAAGCATGCACGCACACTAACACTCACACAGGACAGGTAATAAAACATGGTAAGCCAGATGAACAGTCTGACTGACTGACCACAACCCTGCAAAGCACAGTCCTCTGTGAGATGTTTGTGTGACCAAACACACAGACACACGCACTTATGACGTCTTATAGGCTATGCAGCAGGACAGATGACTGCAACAGTGAAGAATGAAAAAAGTGTCTATAGATATACAGTGGTGGAAAGTAACTAAGTACATTTACTTAAGTACTGTACTTAAGTACAATTTTGAGGTATTTGTACTTTACTTGAGTATTTCCAATTTCCAATACTTTTACTTCTACTCCACTACATCTCAGAGGCAAATATTGTACTTTAACTCCACTACAATTATTTGAGAACATTAGTTACTAGTTACTTTTCAGATATAAATTATGATATTATGAAACATACATTAACCACTTTAGCCCTGTTTTATACATAGGCTATTTGAAAATAGCCGATCTACAAGCTCACAACGCGTCGCGAAGCGACGCGTTGTGAGCTTGTGATCTGCTATTTTCAAACATTTTAGTACTTTTACTTTTGGTACTTTAAGTACATTTTGATGCCAATACTTTTGTACTTTTACTCAAGTACATTTTTAATTCTGTACTTTTACTTGTAACAGAGTATTTTTATTTTGCAGTATTGGTACTTTTACTTAAGTAAAGAATTTGAGTACTTTTTCCACCACTGTAGATATATATATATATATATATATATAGCTACTTACTGTACATATGTACACTGTTTATCGTCGGGCAGAAACCTCTTATATCCATATTCTAACTTTTTCGTAAATGAACGCCCTGTACTTGGTCATACTACAGCTTCACACAGAAGCATCAAAAGTAACAGATCTGCAAGCTCGAAATGTGGCGCGAAGCGACGCGTTTTGAGCTTGTAGATCTGCTACTTTTGCTATTTTTTTATTTTAATCTTGAAAAGTAACAGAAACCCTTACGAAAATACGATAAAATCCATATTCTCTTAAAAAAATAAAATAATGAATGCCACTTCATCATATGACAGTGTTGCACAGAAGTTGCGCTATTTTGGAAAAATCGTGAAAGTGGTTATGTCTGTCTGTGGGTTTTATAAATGTTTAACCAATGAAACGTATTTACAAGAGCTTGTGATTGAATAATAATAACTAGATTGGATCCATTGGAACACTGGGTTCTTTTACCGTCCTGAAGAGTAACGGTTTTGGACATACAAGGTTTCCGCCCGACAGCTACTGTATGTTAGTTCTGCATTTACTGCTGGGGCAACGAGGTCACTGACATCTAATGGGCTGGAAGTGAGACCATGGTAGTGGTGAAACAATTCATTGAATTAATTAATTAATTGATTGACAGAAGAATTATCAAATAAATGTAATGGTTTAGTGATGTATAATATATATTTTATATATTAAAGGGATAGTTCACCCCCAAAATGACTTTTTTTCTATAAATTAGTCACCCCATGGAGACTTGAATTAATGGGTATTTTTTTGTTTTTGTCGCATTCCTAAGCCAATAATTTGATGACCGGCAGAGGTTCCGGGATCCGAGGTTTAGGAATGCAACAAAAATTCAAGTCTCCATGGGGTGATCGTCGATAGGAAAAAAAAATACATTTTGGTTGAACTATCCCTTTAATTACATGTGAATGTTTGTCGTGGTTCCATGGGAGTGTTATGTTTTTGACTGTTTATGTTCAGAAAACTGTATTGCCGAACCTCATTTTACCATCATGTATATGGTAAAAATGTATCACATAATATCAAATTATCCAAACGAGTCGACAGATTAATCATCAATTATGAAAATATCAATTGCTGTACTTGCAGACCCATACCACCATAGTCATATACCACCATAGCCTGGTCTCATCTGGTTACGTTAATCTGTTCTCAGCATGGTTGAATGAGGAGTGTGTGTGTGTGTGTGTGTGTGTGTGTGTGTGTGTGTGTGTGTGTGTGTGTGTGTGTGTGTGTGTGTGTGTGTGTGTGTGTGTGTGTGTGTGTGCGATGAGGGTTGGGGTAACTGAGGTCATTGGTTTGCCAGTAAGCCTCCAGTGATTTGTGCTGCTGTGTTGTCGTGTGCGGTGCCTTCTTCATACCTCAAAGTCGAGTGTAAATTTACCACACTGGTAAGTAGAAGTGGTTCACAGGCACAGATCCACTGTGTGATAAAGGTTAAAAAGAAAAAACCTATATTAATTGTGTGGGACTTTTTCTGTGGGTCACAACTGAAACGTATATATATTATGTTAAATAACATATTAATTACAGCTTGCAAATGAGGCAGACCAGCCTACTTACGTATATATCGTCTCAGGTCTGGTGGAAACCTCATAGGTCCAGAACATAATTCAGGGTTCAAAAAAATAATAGCAAAAGCAGCAGATCGACAAGCTCAAAATGCGTCGCTTCGCGCCGTGTTTCGAGCTTGTAGATCTGCTAATTTTGATGCTTTTGTGCGACGCTGTAGTATCTCTACACTAGCTGGCTCCCCGTAGCAGCTCGCATCCAGTTTAAAACCCTGGTGCTAGCCATTAAAGGAACAGCTCCTTCTTACCTCCGGGCTATGGTCGATGCTTACACCCCTGCCCGACCACTTTGGTCGGCCACCTCGGGGCGACTGATTGCCTCGTCGCTCAAGGGTCCTTCTGGCCGATCTACACGGTCTCACAACTTTTTTCTGTTCTCCACAGTGGTGGATTGAACTCCCTACTGATGTCAGGACAGCAGAGTCACTGCCCATCTTTCGCCGCAGGCTGAAAACCCACCTCTTCAGGAAACACTACCCTTCCTCTTCGCCTTGCCTACTTGTTGTTAACTAGTTGTACAAACTCTTGTTTTATTGGATCTTGTTTATACACTTATGTATTGTCGATACACTTATTTGTTTTAGCTCTTGCTCATTTGATTTTCCTATTTTGTCTCATTTGTTTATGAAATTAGGTAGCTGATATATTGCACTTTTACCTTAGCGCTAGGTATACTCTTGCTTGTTTTAGAAGAGAGTGCACTTAATGCTTCTGGTGATTAGTAGTTTTCGTTCCCTACCTATGTTGAATGCACTTATTGTAAGTCGCTTTGGATAAAAGCGTCTGCTAAATGACTGTAATGTAATGTATGATCAGGGGCATTCATTTACAAAAAAATAAACAAATATATGGAGATAAGAGGTTTCTGCCCGACAGCAACGATATATATAAATCAGCCTCACATCTTATTACCCTATAATACCCTCACACCAGTGAGGAAATACTAATACCTTTACCACTTGTTGCGATAGATGGTGCATTTGACTAAATGCTGTAAATCACCTGGGGTGATTGGGCTTTTGCGGCTGGTGCAACTCGGCTCTTTCTTAGTTTTTATTCCCACTTTCATCTCCTTGTATAACTTTTCATGTTTGTCTTAATTCATCTAAATATATTTTTTTGTATTATTTTTATAATTCCATTTTACTCAAATCTTTCAATATGGCTGTATGTCATAATAATGCAACTGTAAAGCACTTTGTAACTCTGTTTCAAAAAGTAGTTTATTATAAAGTGTATTCAATGTTTTATAGTTGATTGATGGATTGTATATTCCTCATTACATCCACTGTAGATTGACTGTACATATTAACCCATCCTGGGTTGTTCATTGATACTTCATCGATACCTACATTTTTATATCTGTTAATAGCTCATACATCACAAACATCCTGGCCAGTCTAAGTGCAGACAGCCAGAGCATTTATTATCTTATTTCTGCTACTGTACAATACTATTTGTCTATTTCTATTTTTTAATTATGTTTAATAAAAATCTTAGATCTGTCATGTCATGTATTATGACAACTGAATTTCCCAATCAATGTATTTATTTATCTATGGGCTGCATGCATTTTATGCGTTATGCGTTATGCCTTACATAACCTGGCTCGCATGGTTTAGAAACGGGCTCCTATAAGGAAATGATGTATGGGCAAACTGCTGAAGACAGTGTTTCATTGTTGGTATGGCTTCTGAATAACAGGAAGCATTTTGGTGAGGGAGGGGGGGGTGCAGGGTGGTGGTACTACCCGTCAATATGGTAAAATCTGTCTATAGAATTGGGTCATGAAGGAACAAAACCACATTGAAGGAAAGCCGCAAAAAATAATCCAACTGCCATCTCATTGTACTGTTAATGGAGGAAGCTCAAGAACACTGGGCAAGGATTAGGGTTATGAACTTATTTACCGTAGCCATACCATTATGATGATGATGATTATCATTGATGATGGTGATTCTTACAGCTAGCCTGGGTCCTCATGTCGACACGTCTTAAGATTGATTTATACATGGTTGGTTGTGCTTACACTAAAACACGGTGTGAGCTTGTAGATCTGTGGTTATTGTGCACGACATGTGGCACACAACTAGTATAAAAGGTAGGCTTTAGATTATTCTTCAAAGCCTGATTCACACTTCGGTGACATTTCTATATTGGTGAAACTCCCGACGTGATTTTTCCACCGAAAACACGTTTTGTCGGGCGCTGCATAAATCAGGCCTTTTTAGTTTTTTTGACTGTCCCAGACATGATCTGTGCCGCGCCTTAACCCATTGAGACCTGAAGCCGATTCTACATGTCTCCTAAATCCCAACATTATTCTGAAAAACGTATGTTTCTATATCAATGGTGCTCAATCTTTTTCATGTGAAGGACCCCCAAAATTATATGTATTTGGCCGCGGACCCCCATCAAAATATCTTGTTCCAGGGACCCCCCAGAAGCAAAAAAATTAGTTAAAAATGTTCGCTTTAAAAAAATATATATTCAAAGATTTGCACACATTTTCACGATTTTTCAAAAATAGCAGATCTACAAGCTCGTAGCGCGGCACTCGGTGCCGCGCTATGAGCTTGTATATCTGCTATTTTTTAATAGCCCAAAGTGTAAAATAATGCTTTTTAGCTAAAATCAAAAAATGACACAGTTCCAGGTCTTAATGGGTTAAGACATTCTCCATCAATATCTGCATTGCTGTGACAGTGTTCTTCTAATGTTACCTCCACTGCCTGGCCGGGGCTGTGCTGCCAGCTGCACCGGCCCTACCGCAGACCCCAGCTAGAGGCTATCTGTTGTCCCGGGCCCTGCCACAAGGCTATTGTATGGATGCAGTGCACTACAGGAACTCTGGGTTCTACGGCCTGTCAAGTGTGTGTGGCGACATGGCGGCCCTCCTCTCTCTCTCCCTCTCTCCTCCGTGTGGTTACCACCGTCTCCATGTCTGCTCTGGAGCCAATAAATAAATAATGGGGCCAGTGATCATTTCCAACCGTGATACTGCACACTAAAACCACTGCATCTGGGAGTGCCTCGCTTACAAATACAACAACACAACACACACACACACACACACACACACACACACACACACACACACACACACACACACACACACACACACACACACACACACACACACACACACACACACACACACATAAACACACACACACATATATACACACAGATGTGCGCGCACACACAAACACCCACGCTTGAGGACGTGTACAAAGTCTCAAGCTTTGCAGACACGCGCAAACGCAGACAAACAAACGCTGAAACCAACGTTATGAGAAACCCTACCGGTTGGAGCTCGCTGACGTCCCTAATGCAGCTCAGTTATTTATGATGATGATGAATTTCTATGAATTCTCTGTCTGCTTTTCTTTTCTTTTGACACAGAAGTGATACAGACTTCCCCTTTGAAAAAGTCTGAGGGTGCTGCTGCTTCTGAAAAGAATAAACGCTGATTTGCAACTTTAGAATTTCCAGATAAGTACCAGCCTTCTGAGAATGAGTGGGCACTCCAAGAAAGAAAGAAAAAAAAAATGTTATTTAAAGAACTGGCAGAGAGGTCTACACAGACTCTGTGACTGACTTACATTCAGTTCATTAAAGTTTATCATATCGTATTGACGTAAATTCATAAGAGCAGCTTGTGCATGAACTGACAGACCAACCGCTGCACTGAAGTCTGTAACTCTACAAAGGCAACCAAATGGACCCGGTTCCATTTGGTTCAGAGTTAAATGAACACTGAGGATTTTACTGTGAGGTATCCATCAAAGCAACGCTCACTGTAACGGAGTAATGTCCGACCAGTATACACGGCGAGGGAAGGAAGGAAGGAGCCAGTGTGAGGTGTGAGTGAGTAGCTAGGACCCGGGACGGGCGCGCACAGCCCAAAGCGGTGCTCCCATGGGCCTGTCCTAGAGGCAGGGTGCTCCGTAACCATGGTGTTTGATGCAACGACGGCCACTTCATTATCCCCGAGTCCCACGCTGCATTCCACGTTTATGGAGAACATATGGGGAAGCCTGCAATTTTTAGACCACAAAATAAGACCCTTTGCAGCTGGACGCACGACCGCACTGGGTCCTTTTTGCCTCGCGAGCCACACCCGAGAGGCGTAGGGACCACTGACAGTGATTAAACCACCACAGTTTTCTCAGCAAAACAGGAGTTATATTAAGCTTAAATACAGGGGCTTGATAAACAAGGCCTGAGTATGAGGGAAAAAAGAATCGAGCGAAAGAAGGCCGCAATGATCTTAAGACTATTTTCCCCTCACGGTCATGGGCAGTGCAAAGCCATGAGATACATTTCAAAACATGAAGCAGATGTTTACCTAGACAAAGAAGAGAAAATACAGAGCAGGCACTGAAAAACGAAGGAAAAAAGGGCCCAAGATTCAAATGCCAAGTTTGGACTCTACTGCACAACGGAACGGAGACTATTGGCTTTCTTGTGCAACAGCACTAGTTTTGTTATACAAAACAATGTGGTGGAATGATCCTGTATTTGTTTGGCTTTTCTCTGTTCCTCATTGAGAGCCCCAACGTCTTGTCTTTCTTTTCCACAAAATGAGCAAAAATAAGGAAATTGCCAATAATCTAAAGCAACCTTCCTTTGCGAAAATAACGGTAGTAGCAAAATATCAACCCCTACCTAAATGGAATACATAAATAAAAACAAACAGAGTCCATGTTAACAAGGGGGGGGGACTCACGAGCTGATATGCATAAATGCGCCGTGCTCGTTCAGTGACTGCACACAACCACAGGCCCTGCCAAGCCCCGATACTGTGAAACCAATGATCCCATTACAACACCCCCCCCCCTCCCTGCCCCACAAACAAATCCTCCTGTATACACCAACAGGACATAGGGAATAGACACCACCAGGATACAGAAAGGGAAATGGAATCAGGCCTTCCGCAAAAAAAATAAACACTATCACTTTACATAGCACATCATAGCACTCTCATTATCTAAAAAAAAAAAAAAGGAAAGGGGGGGAAAAGGAAATTATTATTATTATTTTTATTGTAATTATATAATTGTTGGAATTATCTGCCTACTGTAAATCACAATGTGATTCAGCCACTGTGTCTCCGATTGCGTGTGTGTGAGTGAGTGAGTGAGTGAGTGAGTGAGTGAGTGAGTGAGTGAGTGAGTGAGTGAGTGAGTGAGTGAGTGAGTGAGTGAGTGAGTGAGTGAGCGAGCGTCCGTGCGTGCGTGCGTGTGTGTGTGTGTGTGGGGGGGGGGGGTGTGTGTGTGCGTGTGTGTGTGTGTGTGTGTGTGCGCGTGCGGGTGCGCGTGCGTGCGCACACACACGCATGCCTGTATGCGTGTGTGTGCATGCATTGCTACAGTATGTGTATGTGCATGTGTGGCACCGTGGAACCTCTGGTCCAGCTGACAGGGAGAGAGAGAGAGAGAGAGAGAGAGAGAGAGGGCTGTAATCTGTGCTGGGCTGGCAGAGAGGGCCTGGGCCATGTCGGCAGGCAGCAGAGGTGTTACAAGAGGAAGTGTTGCTGTGTGTGTTTGGTCATGTCGGAGGCCTGTAGTGGCCGTGTGGACGGACTGATAAAAGCCCTGGGGCCGCGGCTGTGGCCTCAGCCTTCGGCCACACTTGCCGACACGCCGTGTCATTTAAGCCCGCGCTGCAGCCGAACCCAACGGCAACTGCTCATTTACAGGGCAGTGCGGGCTACCGGGAAGAGAGGCAAGCTCTCTCTCTCTCTCTCACACACACACACACACACACACACACACACACACACACACACACACACACACACACACACACACACACACACACACACACACACACACACACACACACACACACACACACACACACACACACACACAGTGGTACTGTTACTGTATATTCTCATACAAACACACTCTGCAGAGCATGTAGCAGTTTGTTCAATTAGCGCGGAAGGACATGTGGGTTGCAAGTGTGAGACATATCGTACACAAGACTACATTGTGCGCACGTGCCATGCACACACACGCACACACACAGGTTCACCAGGGAAAGCGATTGGGTCACATGAGTGACCAGACAGTGGTTTGAGTCTGCTGTCTGTGGCCAGACATGTTTAGTTTGTCACTAAGAGACAGGACAGAGAGAGGAAGTTTAGCCATCATAGGCTGGCAAGAGCGCCCACACACACCAACACACACACACACACACACACACACACACACACACACACACACACACACACACACACACACACACACACACACACACACACACACACACACACACACACACACACACACACACCTGTTTAACTCCGCGTGCCAGTGTGTTATCTAATCTTGTGTAATTTTGAGTTTGTCAATGTCAGTAGGCTCACTTCATTTCCTTCACAATTGCGATAAAAAACATGCAATGTGAAAGAAAAAAACATAACAACTGAAAACAAAGAATCAGAATGCTACTTAAAGTCTAGAAATATGTTAGTTTTTAAATCAACCCATCATCCCAGTCTGTAAAAAAGTAAGGTTAAATCTCCTTTGCACGTTCTAAGTGGGAATGTACAGTCGAGTAATAATCCGTTTTTATGTTAAGTATGGATCAGCTAAACAACGGAGCTATAATAACTGATCAGACTGCAATGATGTGAAGTGGTCAGTTGGGTAAGAGAACATTAACCACAGAGAAAGAACTAAAGGTTTTTAATTAAAGAAATGAAAGAAAAAGAAAGAAAATGAGAGAGTGAACGGGTGCAAAATGGTCTGATAGAAGACGGTACCCATTCGCAGCACCGATACTGAACACATTGGAGGACACAGTGGCGTCTTCGAAACGATGCTGAGATTGTGATGAGGGAGGAGGGAGGGGGGGGGTTTACATCCCCCCGCCCCCCCAAACCACCACTTCTTACAAACACAGATGCACTGTGAGTCAGACTAGCATCAAACGTTCGTATACACACACACACACACACACACACACACACACACACACACACAACATAGGGTACACAAAATGTGTACACAACGTTCGCACACAGTCAAAATCCTCGCTGTTCGTTTAACTCTGAGAGTGGAAAGAAATTGACCCAAATGGACCCGCAAGGGTCTGTTTTGGTCCCTTCTTTCCACTCTCAAGAGTTAAATTTCAGAGTTCAAGTTCAATCCTCTCCTCAGCCTCTATGGTGGCAAAAGAAACCGCACAGCCTTCTCTCTCTCTCTCTGTCTCTGTCTCTCTGTCCTTTGTTCTGATGTGTGTTTTGGTTTTAATGCATGTTTAATGCTCCTC
>NC_137621.1:14223757-14251257 GCF_963280865.1 Gymnoscopelus braueri
TTTAGTTAGTAACAGGATTCTTTAGTAAACAGAAAATAAATATTCAAGTCAGGATAATAATTTGATCCCACCAGGAGAGAGCACTCCACAAAGATAATTTATCAGCTTCAATTTAATTGTGTGTTCCAGTTCCAGTTGCTATAAAATTGATATCCCAAACTGAATATGTATTTTGAGATGGAGAGACATGGAGATCCCTCTTGCTGAACACACACTATATAGCAATGACTTATATCTGAATATAGAGCTTTTTAACACTTATTTTAACCCCAAAAAAGATCACTTACACCCCCTATTTAATAATGTTAGCAACATTCTGCGGCCGTATGTGTCAGTCAGTCAGTTAATGCGGTGTGATGTGACATTTCTCACAATTCTCATGTATTCTCAGGATAAAAAGGAGGGCATTTCCCAATCAAAATGTATTCTACTTTGGTGCTGTGTCACTCAGCACACACAAAAATCCCAGCAGAAAACCCCACAAAAATGCCGTTCAGATGCAACAGGGAAACAAATCCACTATAAAGATATTTCTGCTTTTGTGTACACTACACAGCCCAAACCCAGCTATTGTATCTGATCCCTCTCATTCAAACCTAATCAGGCACCTGTGTATATATACATGATAAACATGCAACACACAAAGAGAGAGAGAGAGAGAGAGAGAGAGAGAGAGAGAGAGAGAGAGAGAGAGAGAGAGAGAGAGAGAGAGAGAGAGAGAGAGAGACACACACACAAACACACGCACGCACACACTCACAGACACGCAAACGGAGCAGACAAGCTGTCACTTTCACGGCACCACACTAAGAAAATATGCTGTATGAGAAACGGTTAAGAGGCCCTGATGGTTAGCATGGCTGTGAGTGGGTAAATTTATGAGAGACAGAGAGCGAGACAGACAGAGAGAGAGAGAGAGAGACAGACAGAGAGAGAGAGACAGAGAGAGAGAGAGAATGAGAGAGAGGGGTGTGAGAGATGGTTGGAGATCTTCCCTCCACAAGGTGCTAATCTGATACAGCTCCACCGTGCTCCTATACTCTTCCCAGATAATAACCACAATGAGGTTACACCTGCTCGCTCTCACTCACACACAACGGCCCCGTTATTTAGCCAGATAGACAGTGGCGGAAAAAGTACTCAAATTCTATACTTAAGTAAAAGTATCAATACTGCAATATAGGAATACTCTGTTACAAGTAAAAGTGCAGAATTCAAAATGTACTTGGGTAAAAGTACAAAAGTATTGGCATCAAAATGTACTTAAAGTACCAAAAGTAAAAGTACTAAAATGTTTGAAAATAGCAGATCTACAAGCTCACAACGCGTCGCGATGCGACGCGTTGTGAGCTTGTAGATCGGCTATTTTCAAATAGCCTATGTATAAAATAGGGCTAAAGTGGTTAATGTATGTTTCATAATATCATAATTTATATCTGGAAAGTAACTAGTAACTAAAGTTTTCAAATAATTGTAGTGGAGTAGAAGTACAATATTTGCCTCTGAGATGTAGTGGAGTAGAAGTAAAAGTATTGGAAATTGGAAATACTCCAGTAAAGTAAAAAATACCTAAAAATGTTACTTAAGTACACTACTTGAGTAAATGTACTTAGTTACTTTCCACCACTGCAGATGTCTCACAGGAGCCCTCTGAGACACGCCACCAACAGTATAGGCTACCGTGAAAGACTAGTGCCCGATGTATGCTTCGTCGCACTACGGTGCCGGCAATAACCAACCGACAAGCTCACGCCGCATTGCTTCCACGGCGCGCTGTGAGCTTGTAGGTCGGCTATTTTCAGCGTGCGACCCTGTCGTACGATCAAGTACAAATCGGGGCTTTAAACCGGCAGACCATGCTCCCCGTGAAGCAAAACTGTATAACTTTTATTGGGTTTTCCGAACCTGACGTTTTGGCAGGCGAGGGGTGTTTGCATCAGGTGGGGCTCTGTGCTGCATCTAGTTTATATAGCAGCTGTGATTGGACCCGGGGCAGCGGGTCATATCCTTGGCCCAGCCTCCGTTGCCACATTTCTCTGAACTTGGAAGGGAGGCCTGGTTCCCAGCAGGCTGTTTTATACTAGGGGTCCATTTTAGAGCGATACGCTGTCGGCAGCCAGCTCCCTTTGTGGCGGAGAAAAGGGCCCTGGGTTTATTAGGGTGGGAATGGTTTTATATGTTTGGCTTGTTGCGCTGTATGAATGGAAGTGATGGTTTTGTGTGTGAGAAATGCGCCCATGCCGACACCACAGTAGTAAGCGAGGTTATTCTGGTCGAGGCTGGGAGGTGGTCTGGTTTGTTCGACAACTCTGGGGAAGGAAAAACCTCGCCGAGACACATGCACCCAGAGAGAGGAAGGCATCTTGAATAAGAATTGTTATTATTATTCTCCCACAGGAGCGATGAAAACGCACAATGCATGTAACCTCACACACGGGGCCGGTGTCTCCCCAGCCAGGGGTCCATCCTTGGCCCACTCCTTTTTTCTCTCAACACCGTATTATGACATGCCCCGGAATATGGACACTTTCATGAAACTACACTGTAAAAATTCTTGGGTCCATTTGTAAACATGGGAGTTACGTTAACACTGAGAATTTTACTGTGTACAAGAATTTGAAGCACACAACCACTGAGAATATATAAACAGCACTGTACGGTAGCAAAGACACACACACACACAGAAAAAGAGTCTGACAAAACACAGGAGTCATGCGGTGAGGTTTCTTTTCTTCCCTGTCTTAAATTAATAATTGTTGACTGGAACCCGTTCAAAGTGTTAGGTCTCTGAGGCCAAAAACATGGAGATTGGCTGAGTGAGCTCGACTCTGTAACCAGATATTAAGAGTTTCAATATTTGAAAGCGAAGGCAAATAATAAAAAACGCATGACAGCCACCGAGCAGCGAAATTCTGTCTCCAATTTAGCCGGGTATAATATCTATTTATAAAACTCTGGAGGCATATTGGAAGGGAGCGATGTTCTGGACCTGATTAGGGACGTAAACGTTTGGAGGTACTTATTTACCTTTCGGCCCCGTCGTCTGTCAACGCAACTTTGATGGGGGAACACTTTCAGGCGCTGCCATAAAGATGGCCCCCAGGTACAGTATGGAGGGGGCGCCGATTATTGTGGCCGACCAATTCCAAAACCTGCACCCCGCCCCTCAAACCGTTTGGCTCCAACCGCCATCCTCCATGTTTCAATGGTCAAGGTTAAAGTCGCGCTAAGTGTTGTAGTAAATATAATTTTCTGGCGGTCGACAGGCAACCACAGGGACCAGCTTCCTTGCGGCTGGTCTCCGATCTGATAATATGGGTTTACACTGTACAGGTCTCTTTGACTGGAGAAAACAAAAAAAAAAGCCATAAGTAAGTGTTTTGAAATGGTGAACAACTTCTATCAACAAACGTTTCACTGAGAGCAACGTATCATAATATATGTTTCTGTAATTATGTAAGTAAGAACGTAAACTGCATGGGGGTTGTCTGGTAAAGAGTACGTGGTCGCTATCGGATGGAAACCTTGTAAGTCCAAAACAGTTACTTTTCAGGAAGTGGAAGAAAGAAAAAAAAAGAACCACTAGCCAATCTACAAGCTCACAACGCGTCACGATGCATCGCACGTTGTGAGCATGTAGATAGATGGGCTATTTTCACAACTTTAGAGAGACACTGTGTTATACGACAAAATATTAAATAGGGCATTATGACAAAATATCGTCTCTGTCGGGTGGAATGTCCGAAACTGTTACTTTGCAGGATTCAAATTCAAAAACAACAAAAGTAGCAGATTGACAAGCTCAAAATACGTCGCTTTGTGCCGCGTTTCGAGCTTGTGGATCTGCTACTTTTGATGCTTTTGTGCGACGCTGTAGTGTGATCAAGTAGGACGTTAATTTAGGAAAAAGCGCAAAAAGTTTAAATATGGAGATAGGGGGTTTCTGCCCCGACAGCAACGATATGTAAAAAGATGAAATATGGAGATGCAATGTTTCTGAGCGACAGTGATGAAATATGATCTGAGACAGATCCAGTGGGCCAGGCAGACTGGTTCTGATCCAGTGGGCCAGGCAGGCAGGCAGGAAGAACGCTGTGCATTCAGCTCCTTTAGCAGTTCATCCAGAGTTGGTGTGCATGTTAAACCCAGCACTCTGATTGTCCGTGGCAGTTTGTAAGGGGAGTGAACTTGGTGAATGTATGCTAAATACATTACTGCACCACCCTCCGTCCAAACGGAGAAAAAAGGGGCAAATATGTATTGCAGGCTTACATAACAATTACGGAGCGGCAGCACGAAATAATTGGTGTGGCGAGAGACACACGAATGTCCAACTCTGTTGGGATACAATGCAAGTAAATGTCATCGGAATTCATCATGTCTAGACAAGCTATTTTAACTGGGACCCTCTGACGTGGAAAAGTAATCGGAACAGGAACAAAATACATGTAGAGGGGAAAATATGCAGACTTTGAAAATATTTGCGTAATTGGATAATGAGATGGAAATGATCGCAACATAATTTCTGTTTTAGTCCCTAAAAAGTCGTGCGCACACCAGGTCTGCCTCCAATATTCCGATGAGTCATCTCTTGATGTTTAATTAGCTTCTCTTATGAGTTGATGTTTCATTAAAGGACTATGTTGTTATTGATTTAATCTACACCGCTACTATGGGGCTCCTAGTGACCTCATCCCATTTGCTTGGTGGCCAATTGAATTAAGAACTCATTTTCATGATGTTTCAAGTTACTTATTATTTTGTCCCATGGCCAACGCCCTAAAACCACAGATGTCATTTCGGCCCGAACCAGACCAGACCACCGCTTATATTGCAGCTTATTGCACTGGTGAGGGTGGTGCAGTATGAATCAAGGGTTATTGTTTGTTAAATCACATATATTATTAACCAAAATGTATTTAGCGACTGGTGCAGTGCGTCGCTAAATGGTGCATGTTCTGCTCGTAAAGAGAGGATGGTGGTAAAAGAGACACAGAATAGAGTTGTGTTTCATTCAGACAAAGTCGTTTGTGTTCAATGACTCAAAGTTCTAATTAGAGCGAGTCGTCCCTATAACTATGACCTGAATGATAACTCGGAAAGCCGTTAAAGGGGTAGTTCACCCACAAAATGACTCACCGCATGAAGCCTTGAATTCAATGGAGATTGTTTTGTTTTTGTCGCATTCCTGAGTAAATGTTTCAATATTTAATTAAGTGAAGTAAATAAGAGGCCAAGGCAAAACTATATAAAAACTAAAATGGCCTAATTTGATGTAATTATAAAAAACAACTCTCAGTGTGATCACCGGGAGGCCTACTGTTCAGGTTAGAAGCAAATGTTTTAAATATAGTATTTGTATAGCTCCTATTTGCTTCAATTAATTAAATATTGGAATATTGGATCAGGAATTCGACAAAAGCAAAAGAAAATCTCCATGAATTCAAGGCTAAATGTTTTGGGTGAACTACCCCTTTAATGCTGAGATATCATGACCCCTTACTGTGTGGTTATGACAACATCCTGTCTGTTTCACCAATAAGAAGACAGAAGTCTACGTATAATATAAGAACAAACAACTAGGCTGCTGTTGGGTGTTTTACGTCTTTTTCATCCCCGTTTTTGCTTCTGTGATTCTGTCCGTCCGTCCGTCGGTCTGTTCGTCCGTCGGCATAAAACTTTGCACACACACTCCCAGTAGGCCAAGGAAGAACCTCTGTCCCAAATATTTCAAATTGGCCTCCTGGTGGCGCTATAGAAGGCCTAGTTATGGCCTATAACGCTTGAACCGTAGGTCATACAGTAGAAAAAAGAATATATATATTTTTTTCTTCAGATTTCATTCCAATTACCTATGACTGCCTTCCAAATTGTGCGGGCCCTGGGTAGGCAACCCAGCCTGGAGGGGATCTGCACTTTTCCAGTTGTTTTTGTCAGACTTCACACGTCCGTCGCGTCCCCCACCCATAAAACACTTGTTCTTTAAATGGAGAGACACCGGTCTGCTCAGCAGCACATAAAGATCACTCAGACATATGTGGAGATGCCACATGGTCAGAAGATATTATGGGACACGCCAAGTGTTTTATACATGAAATGAAATATAAGTCTCAACCATCACAGGAGGGGGGGAGAGGGGAGGGGGAAGGGGGGGGGGTGAGGGAGAGAGAGAGGGGGGAAGGGGGAGAGAGAGGGCGAGAGGGAGAGACAGAGAAAGAGAGAGAGAGAGAGAAAGAAAGAGAGAAAGAGAGGTAGCGAAGGAGAGAGGGGGAGAGAGAGAGAGAGAGAGGAACTTTTTTTTTTATCACTTTCAACATTTCAACATTATATGCAAAAATGGACAAATATTTAACAAAAACTAAATAAATAATGTGATGGGATGTGTTGTGAGCCAGTAAACGGCAATTTTCTCAATTTGTCACATGTCAAAGTATCTGGGGCTTAAGTGGTTAATGTGTGAAGACTTGGACAGAAAGATTGAAGGTCGGTTCTGTTGTGTCACGCAGCCACTGGGCTGTTTTTCACCAGCAAAGTCATTCCTCCACTCTGACTCCTCTTCACTTCATTATGTGCAGCTTTAATCATGCTCTAAACATCCCTTGCTCATCTGCTTCCCAAAAGCAATAAAGTAAAATCTTAATTATGGTGGACGAAAAGAAATGCAGATAATAACAGGATGCGAGCGGCTGCAGGGCCATGAGACGCTTACTGATTCTCAATTTTACTCTACTTTTCCCAGCACCCCCCCCCTCCTTTACTTGTTTACATACAGTTAATTCATTGTCTTTGGTGCAATAAAACTTATACTATTTATATAATATTTAACAAATATAATTCTAAGACGGGAGAATTGATTTGAAAAGAGAAAGAATAAAAAGTTGAAATAAAGTCATAGTATATTAGATGGGATTTCTAGGCCTTTTCAATAGAGTGTAGCTCATAACGAACGCGACTTCTACTAATTGTAACAGTAATGGTCCACTTAATTAACAGTGTGTTTTCCTGTATTTACTGGATACAGAGTTCAGTAACCATCCAGGTTTTAACTACAAATTTAAATGTAAAATACTTCACTGGCCAGATGTGACGCATTTCAGCATTTTGCTCACATCTCTTTCAGCCTATATGGTATTTACATTTCTCTCCATAGAATGAAATAAAAACAAGCTGTAGTTTATTTGCCTGTACAGTCGGTCCACCCCGAGGTAACCTTAACCCATTAAAACCGGGAGCACATCTGTGTAACAACCAGTATTATTTTATACTTTGGCTATTCAAAAATAGCAGCTATACAAGCTCACAGTGCGGCACGGAGTGCCCCGCAAAGAGCTTGTAGATCTGCAATCTTTTGGGAAAAATCGTGAAAATCACTCAAATCTTTGCTTCTGGGGATTTTACAAATGTCTTCTAAATCCAAACAGTTAAAAAGAAAAAAGCATATGTTGCTATATATCTATCACATCAGTGGTTCTCAAACTTTTTCATGTCAAGGACAACCCAAAATGATATGTATTTGGCCGCAGACCCTGGAGATTTGAGTTCAAACTGTATATATTATATATATTCAAAGATTTGCACAACATTTTTGCACATTTTTCTTTTCAAAATTCTTTTCAGATCTACAAGCTCATAGCAGTTCGGCGCTATGAGCTTGTATATCTGCTATTTTTTAATAGCCAAAGAAAGCTAAAATGACGCAGATTCCCGGATTGCATGGGTTAAGCGTGTCTGTACTTTCTCTTGGGTCAGTCAGCTCACTTCTGTAAATTGTCGAGAGAAAACACCACGACCAGGCAGGGATTCCCCCTTCCCCGCAGGCAGCGCTGAGCAGCAGAAGTGCAGCCCCGGCCCTATCCGTCCATTTCCCAGTCACACTCCCTCTCTCTGTCTGTCTACTGCAAGGTCACCCTGTCTGGCACACATCCACTCCCCTCGCCGCCACCAGAGCCACCAGAGAGCCACTACAAGCACAAACACTCAGGACAGACACGTCACAGAATGTCACAAACATGAGCAGACACACACACGTGTCACAAGGCCAAGCTGACCAACCGACACACACACACTAGGCCAAGCTGACCGACCGATATACAGTATCGGTGTGGTTTGTAGATTGGCTATTTTTTTTCTTATTTTTTTATGTGGCGGCTGGTGGTTAAATAAAAAATCTATTTATTTATTTAATTTGTATGTATCTTGTATGTAAATTTTTATTACATAATTAATAGATCTATATGTCAAATCTTTAACTTTAATCAAATCTACATTTTTCAAACTGAATAGAAACTGTTGCACTTTTTCACAAAATATCGGACATCAACATATCTGACAAACATATCTGACAGCGGTCGGGCTCTAATGCGCACACACACACACACACACGCACATGCACACGCACCCGCACACACACACACACACACACACACACACACACGTGTGCGCGCGTGTGTGCGTACAGCATGCACACAGAAGCCATCTGCCTGGTGCTGAGTCAGAGAGGAGCAGTGTATGTCAACATGATGACTGGGTTGTTTTCTCCCTCTAAATGCTGTGTGACCTCACCAGCGTAATAGCTGGTCAGAGCTGACATATGGTCTCCTGATGCCTCCGTCCACAAGAACCCACAGGGCTGAAGAAACACCCAAGGACTTCATTGACAAACAATGGCGATTACTCTCTAGATTTTTGTCTGAAGCGCTGAGCTGATGTCTCACGCTTAAAAAAAATATTTAGCCAACTGTTTCATACCGCGGTTACACTCGTATCTTGACACTAATGAAAATGTCTAACCGTGCAACTTCACTGGACCACAATATAGCAACAAGTTCCACTTGGCATCTCATCCACTTTGAATCTGAGACAGTGTGCAGCGAAAACCGTTGACAGCGCGCTACGTTGCAGCAGCAAAGACGTAAAAGGCGCTTGTGTTAGCTAGCTGGCTGGCTTAGGCCTGACGAGCAGCTTTTCTCCTTTAATCAGTGTAATGACACGACACACAGAGAGCGAGCCAGTCATTCAGTCGGTGGAGTTTGATTAGTCTAATCACCGGGCAGCCAGACTCCGTCCCACTGATTGGGTTTACAAACGCTCCTTGTCATCGTTGTGTCGTTAGCTCGTCGTTAGCCGCTCCCGCCTTTGACGTGGAGCAGCGACGTGCAGCGCCTAAACACAGCAATCAGGGGATTAGCGTGCAGTTACTGCAAAGCCTCAATGTTACGCCTCAGGCGTTGACTCAACGGTGAGCGGAGCCCTGCCGTACTACGCTAGCTCCACGTGGTCCGGGTGCTAACTGTACACAGGCAGTGCCACTAGTGATTAGCAAAGGAGATGATGAGAGGAAACATTCAGTCACTCCGGACACAGGGGTGGTTTCCACTGACTTCTGGACCCGACAATGATTTGAATGGAGGGACTCCATTGAAAATATGTTTTAGACTTGGATTAGGTTCGCTCGAACGTAGATCTGGGAAGGGAGCCCACAGGCATCAAAGAGAAAGATCGTTGCATGCAACGCGAGTGACTTTGACTTTCTCCAGTCACTGCGCCGTGGCACCGAGACACGCGCTCAGTGACGTGTTGGAGACGATTCATCTTCTTGCGATATAATTTGAACCCAATTGGATTCAGTCGCATGACTGACAGTAATCATTTACGGCACAAAAGAGTGGATTTATGAGGGGTGATTAAACTATTTATTCGTCTAAGCACTCTCCTGAGCTCTTGGGGCCGCGGGGCTGATAGTCGCCACGCCCTCGATGAAAAGCCCTGAGGGCCGACCAAGTAGTTTCCAAGAGCTGTCTCGTGTCTGCAGAGGAAAGCAGCATGGACAGTTAGGGAAAGCAAGCGGTGGGTCAGCGTTTGAATCTGGTTGGATCCTGTGGTGAGTCAGATGGCGCTTGGGAGACTGAACCTCTCTGAAGAGGGAAATAAATGCAAATTCAATATCTGGGAGCCCTTTGAAGTGCCTTTACACTTGAATGAGTGTGACAGAACCTGGGATGACCCCCGGTTTAAAAAGGGAAGAAAAAAAAAGCCCGAGCTTAAATACTGATGAAAGACGTTTAGAGCAGCAGAACACTGAAGACAATAGCTCAAAGTGTGCGGGGGTGTGAGAGCGAGTGTGTGCGTGCATGTGTGACGCGTGTTTGCGCACATGCATGCACGCACTCATGCATGCACGCCTTCGTGTTTTTTAATGTAATTCAGCCATAGGAAAGGGAGAGGATCATCTTGGTCTCAGAGCAGAGTTCACAACAACAACAACAACAACACCACCACCACACTGCACGCATCGCGCCGAAAAGCCACGTATAACTGGCACACCGCCAAGCTTATGAAGAGCTCGCTGACTCGCAATTTGCTGGTTAACATTCATGCCATTCATACGTCGCATACCTCACCATGTTCCTTCATATTTTCTAAGGGAACAGGGACCTATAGTCACAGAAAATAAAAACATGTGCCTTTTGTTGCAGCGAGGAATGAACAACAGCATTCCATGCGCAACCACATCAAAGGCCCCCCTCGCCATGGGGCTGAATGAGGGCAGACTCTCCTGCCTGCTTCTCCCCAACGCAACTGCCACTAATTAACAGAGATCTAAAAACTGACACTCCTCTCCATTCATGCCTCTTCACACAGCAAAATCCTCAGTGCTAATTTAACTCTTAAGAAGAGGGTGCAAATGGAACCAAATGGACCCTTACAGGCTCTTCTGAGTTAAGTGATCACTAGATTTTAATGGGCATGTTCTCGCCCGCCGTCTTCTTTGCTTTGCTCTTTCTTTCTCTTTCTCTTTCTCTCTCTCTCTCTCCCTCCCTAGCATCTTCTATCCATTCTCCACACTGCTTAAATGTGCCGGGTGTCTCTCGGAGCTCACCAGCAGAAGGGGACAGCCACACAAGCAGCACAAAGGGGCATTGTCTGCTGGTGAAAATGTGGTTTACAGGCTCCGCTGTAATGGC
This sequence comes from Gymnoscopelus braueri, assembly GCF_963280865.1. Lineage (NCBI taxonomy): Eukaryota > Metazoa > Chordata > Actinopteri > Myctophiformes > Myctophidae > Gymnoscopelus > Gymnoscopelus braueri. Next base: position 14,234,722 of record NC_137621.1, read on the forward strand.
TTGGCGGTCGCTGGAAGCCATGCGCGCTTCCTAATATTCGGTTCACATGCGATTTCATTTTGAGAAAACACTGAGTTATGGCGCTTCGCCTTTGTGCGAGAGAGAGAGAGAGAGAGAGAGAGAGAGAGAGAGAGAGAGAGAGAGAGAGAGAGAGAGAGAGAGAGAGAGAGAGAGAGAACGCCTCACAACTTATTTTCGGAGCCGGCAGGCTCGCCCCCCCCTCTTTCTTTCCCTCATTGGGTCTCTGGTGGCGCTACTATATTTGTGTGTGAGATCTCTAAGAGAGAGAGAGAGAGAGAGAGAGAGAGAGAGAGAGAGAGAGAGAGAGAGAGAGAGAGAGAGGAGCAAGGCAGGCAGCGTTTGCCAGTCAAACGTGTTTGGGCTGTCAGACTGAAAGGTTTCCAGCGCCGCAATCTGTCTCCCCTCCTCGTCAGTGGGAGCTGTTTGATCTGACAGAGAGGCACCATTAGAGACACGGGGAAGTTCTACTGCTGGGAGGTTGGATGGCTTCAACAGTCAGAGTAGCAGCCCAGAGAGGAAAAGGTTTGCACACACACAAGTCTGGTTGTAATCTCGGGTGTCTGTCTGTGCTGTGTATCTATAAATGTCTCGGCGCATTACTCGTCCGTGCACTGCAGTAGGTGTGTGTGGTTCCCCCGGTGAGGATTGAAGGGTTAAGAGGCCTAAATGAGGTGACATATCTTGGAGCCGTGTTGGGGGCGGTGACGCCGTGGGTAATGATGTCATAAATGTGTGCCACAGATGAGGCCACAGTGCCAGAGAGACGGGGTTAGGGTTAGGAGAGACTCGAGGCAGCCACTGGTTTGCTGAGGTGTTGAGGTGAACACACATAAGGACGTGGCTTCGTCGACACAACGCCACTGTTGCACTGGAGGTTTGGGGTGGTGATGTGTCGGGGGAATGACCTCATAAACCTGCGCCACAGTCCGACCGAGGAGAGTCGACGGCGGTGGACTTGCGGACGTTGGTTTGATACCCGCGCATCAACTGTTCAGCCACAAACCAGCACGGCAGTCCCATACCTCTGGCTGGTAGCGTGGCTGGTCCACTAAACCAGTCCACTAATCACATGGGACTCTGACAAATGGCTCAGTGACATCTTTACAAGAAATAAACAGGGAATTATTTGAATGAAGACATACTCAGTACAATTCCACGATATAACAAAAAGGCTGTAAGAAGCAGTAAAACTGAACACACAAAGAGAATTGAAAGATTACTGTATGGTTTGTTATTGTGTGTGTGTGTGTGTGTGTGTGTGTGTGTGTGTGTGTGTGTGTGTGTGTGTGTGTGTGTGTGTGTGTGTGTGTGTGTGTGTGTGTGCGTGTGCGTGTGTGTGCGTGTGCGTGTGTGTGTGTGTGTGGCATCTCAGCTCAGGCAGGCCTTTGGCACTGTGCTGCATGGCAGTTAAACTGTCACTGGGAGGAACTATAAATCTGTTGCAGAAGGTGACTGCAGCGTCATGGTGCCACAGGTGTGTGTGTGTGTGTGTGTGTGTGTGTGTGTGTGTGTGTGTGTGTGTGTGTGTGTGTGTGTGTGTGTGTGTGTGTGTGTGTGTGTGTGTGTGTGTGTGTGTGTGTGTGTGTGTGTGACTTGCTGTGCTGTCTACTGTATGTACATCAGCCATCCTTAACCACTTAAACCCTACGTACTTAGTAGACCGGGGTCCCCCAGGGCTCTATACTTGGTCGGCTCATTTTTTACCTCTACACCAAACCCCTTTGTCCTAGAATAGGGTGGTTAAGACAGGTCTACAGCATTTTAGTTGGACACATTTGGCGAAGGCAAGACAGAGTAAGTGAGTCAGGATACTGTGTATGCGTGTGCGTGTGCGTGTGCGTGTGCGTGCGCGTGCGTGCGCGTGCGTGTGTGTGTGCAAGTGTGTGTGCGAGTGTGTGTGTCTGTTGGGGGTGGGGGCGGGGGTGCTGTCACTTTGGCAACGCGACTGCACATATTGCAGCGATTACCACAGCGGAAAAATGTTTTTCTGCAACATGCAATTACTACAGATTACAGATTGCCGTCCTTGCATCAGAAGCTCTCGCCAGAAAAGGAGAAACACTGTGCATTTGTGTTTGGTGTGTGTGTGTGTGTGTGTGTGTGTGTGTGTGTGTGTGTGTGTGTGTGTGTGTGTGTGTGTGTGTGTGTGTGTGTGTGTGTGTGTGTGTGTGTGTGTGCGTGTGTGCGTGTGTGTGTGTGTGTGTGCGTGTGTCTTTACACAAAAAATAGACAGACAGACACGGAGACAAAGAAAGATGAGAAATGATTATAGCTCACACTAAAAACCACAACTGAAAAAAATGGGGGAGTTGATGTATTTATGGGACTCATTTAGATCTAAAAGTTATACTAACCCTTTCAGGGGTAAATAGAGACCCTGCAAAAATAAAACACACAATCTGTCCTTCACTAAAATGGACAAAGAGAATGGAAAATGTTTATAGGCCTTTGTCCATCATCGCATAAGGAGAAACACATTGAAATTAATTGATGCCGTGCCCTGAACTTAGTGTACACAGCACTCAATGCTACTGTATATATAAATATCACTCTTGAACTTCCCTTGGTAGGAAACACACAAAAGAATAAGAAAACGCAAGGAACACAAGGAAAAAATACAACAAGACAAAGAGGCAACCATCAGGTCACACTAAACAATACGGTCCAACCTGCGTGCCCCTCAGCAAGGCAGCGCCTTATTTACACAAACCCACCAGATCAAAACTCAACCCAAGCTGCTCCTATAATAGCACCGTGGCCCTTTTGGTGAGTTTACCATGCAACGCTACTTTTAGTGGCTTCCAAAGAATAAACAGGGCTGGGAACCACATCACAGGGCTGCTGACTGTCAGCGTCGGGTGAGTTGTACCCGACAGATGATGTGAGGGCGGGACGGCCGTGACATCGGGGTTCACGCAGAGTCCCCCATGGTCACGGGTGTGGTGTGTCACCCTGAACTGACACTATACCCCCCCACCACCACCACCATCCCGACACACACACACACACGCGCGCGCACTCATGCACGCACGCACGCACACACACACACACACACACTCACTCACTCACCCTCTCAGCCTCTCAAATACTGATCACAGCAAACCCATCACAGCCGATGAGTGTCTCATTTACAACTTATTTCGGTGACTCTGCAGTCACGCCCGGCCTCGGGGAAAACCTAAGAGCAACATATGGTGTGTGTCGCACCGTCTTTCCCTCCTAGCTCCCGAGAAACCGTCCTCCAAACAGAGTCACCCCTTATCCACCCCTACCCACCCAACAGTGCTCAATATGTTCAACAGATCATCACCAAATGTGCAATAATACCCACGAACCAAAGTGCTATCAACATTTACAACAATTACAAGATCTAATTTCTGAAACTGTAAAGAACCTAGGGTCCAGGGCCCCGTTTGGGAAACACAACATTTTTAAACACAAAATCTGAACTTCGTCGTATTAAAGTTTTTCAAAATCTTTCAAAAATAGCCCAAATAGCAGTTCTACAAGCTCACACAATACGATTGTCTATTTTTTGCTATTCATCGAGACGTTGTGTGCATGCATGTGTGCGGGGTCTCAGTTTTGTCAGATGTAAGAAGTGGGGGAGCTCCAAGGAAAAAAGGTTGGGAACCACTGCTGTAAAGCAAAGTTTCCAGGGTTGGGAGTCAAGAAGGGATCGGGGTTGTGAGAGCACAGGTACCGTGAATATATCCCGGGAGATATCATCTGGGCACCAAGCAGGAATGGGCACCACGCCTACAATTAGCCAATCACACAGCGACACACGCACAACAGACACACCCGCAGACAACTTACGCACACAACCAGGGGGAGATGGAGTATTGTGCATAGCAAAATCCGTCGAGTAATTTCAACCCTTTACTGGTTTTACACTTTCAGAGTTAAATAAATCTGTATTTGACTGTGTACAAAACAAAGGTTGTGTTACTTACAGTAGTTATAACTCTTAATTTCTTAAACTGTTGAAAAGAAGCATACATTACACACACACACACACACACACACACACACACACACACACACACACACACACACACACACACACACACACACACACACACACACACACACACACACACACACACACACACACACACACACACACACACACACACACAGCAGCCCCCTCACCTCAAGGTGGTACCACACAGTAAATTCCTCAGCATTATTTGAACTCTGATTACCTGAAAATACGGTCAACTTATTTTCTCTATCTGTGTCCCACAAGTCACTGTCCACATCTACTCTGATCTCAGGCTAAATTCAACACCAAACAAGGACTATAGAAATTATGTGATCTGTGGAGTGTTTGCTTATTCAGTAACATGTCTACTTTTACAAGACAAGAATTAAGACGCAGATAATAATAATTAGACCAGTCTAGTCACCAATATGCGCCTCAACTGATTCTGGGGTCCATAATAAGACCCCGGGGCCACATTCTGCACCTTTTTATAAAAATGTAAGCAGCATGTTAAAGATCCATGGGTTGAATGTGCTCTTTGTCTCCTCTGGTGACTGCTGTATCTCAGGCCGTCATGCTTACATAGTAATTAGCCGCTGGTTTTGGAAATGTCATAAACTCATTCATCATTTTAAGGGTAATGTATATTCTACATGCCTTCAAAGATCCAGAATTGGAGTCTGACACTGGAGAGTTACTGGATAGACCTATAATATTTGAAAATGGAAAACTTCAGTTTTGAATACGGATCTTGAAATGGGTTTTGCAGGGACTTCAGGGCCCAAAACAAAGTTTGCACACTCAAGTGCTGAGATACCTCAGATATTATCTGCAGTTATAGTAACAGTGAGCTGAAAATAAACAGAACTCCAACCTCGCAACGCGTCACACTGCAACGTGTTGTGAGTTTGTAGATCTGCTATATTTTGGGAGATCTGCTATATCTTCGGTGTGCCACACCGGTGCGCAACAAAGTTAGAATCAAGCCGTACAGCTGATGGGGAAAGCCTCACTCCAAAATGTGAATTTAAGTTATAAAATCTGTTCCATGTGTTCCGTATTTACTTGTCTGAACATCAAAATGGACAACAATGACCACCAATTGCGATGTGCTGACACATTATGTAATCAACATTTGAGAAAACCCGGGCACCGGTGAACCAAAGCCCAAACAATCTGTACCCACTCATTGTTCCCTCAAAGTTTCTCCATATTCTCGTGTATATAAACACTCCGATGCTAGAATATGATTTGGCTTTGAAGGGACTGGCACAAATGGCTTTGGTGACTTACATCATGCTTTGGAAGGCTCATCACAGACACTCTTGTCATATCAAGCAGAAAAAGTCCATTTCATAGCGAGCTACGTTTTCCAAAAAAAAGGAGGGGACGGGTAAACAAGTCCAGCATTCCAACGCTACCGCAGAATTCATCATTCATACATAAAATACCCAGAGCCCCAAAGTAGAGCTAATTTAATCCTAGGAGGAATAAAACTCCATTTCATAGGAGTCGTCCATTCAGAACACTCATATTTCCACTGAGCAGAATCCCCCGGCTGAAATTCGAGGAGACACTTTTCGGAAGGAATGCGTTCGGTGGGTTTTTAGGGCCAAGCTTGCCCTGTAATTTGTGAATGTACAGAAATGAACGGCCCACCGCACGGTCCTCTAAAGATAGAAATCTTTGTCTTATATCATCATTAAACCTCAAAACTTATTTCTAATTGCGTCTATAGCCCCACTTTCCAAATGAATAGCTGCCCATCCCGATGGCAAATATACTGTATGCGTGTCCCAAAAATAGCCGGGGAGTTTACACAGGCTAATAGAGGATCAGATTCAGATCATAATGACAACTATAAAGTATCTCCATGTACAGTATACGTGAGACTGCCCCCCTCCTCTTCAAAGCGACTTTTAAGTGGCTCTGGGAGACAGGCTGGGTGGCATTTAGAACCAGGTATAGTCTTACAGAGCCCAAAGGCTTGCACTGGTTTCTGATCTAATGGGGATAACGCTAATACTATTAACCACTTTCAACCTGGTATCCTTTTGGGCTTATCATCATAGGCGTAAATGGTCAAAAACATGTGAAAATAGCCGATCTACAAGCTTGTCGCTTTCGATGCGTTGTGAGCTTGTAGATCGCCTATTTCATCACCACGACACATGATATGATGAATGATAAAATATAGGGCTTAAGTGGTCAAACAATAATACTATTACACTTTGATTTATTATCAAGCTATGATAATAAATAAATAAAAAACCTAATGGAAGGTAGCCTACTTCACTCTCAATTGCCTCTTTGAGACTCTAGTTTGACAGGAATACTTAACTGGGTTGGTTTTCATTGAGATGTCATTAAAAAAAAACAAGCCCAAGAATTACACCTTAGAAATCAGAAGAATTTCTGCTTATCCTTTAAAGAAGAAGGGGGGTTCGGAGGGGGGGGGGACAATTTATGTTTGTAAAAATGGCACAGGCCTCCTGCCTTGAGGTGGATCTGAGGTTTCACATCCTCATGGAGTTGGGTCTTGGTTTCAGGGCTGAACCCACCCCGGATCATTAAAAATCGTTCAGGGCCACGGCGGGCTCCATCCTCGCTGTCTGTGCGGCTGAAACCGTAGAAACTGCATGTTGAAATCTAGAGGTCTTAATATGTGACAGGCGCCCGGAGCGCACATTACCGCTGTGCTGGCCATGGCCAGTTTGGTTCGTGTTGTGGTCACATATTAATAATGAACCAGAACAACTGAAATATTACCGGGCACACTGTCATTGTCTCCGTCGAGCCCTTTGACTCAAAATAGCGACCATTCATTGATTGGTGAGCTTTTTTTGAACAGGTCTTTCAAACACGAGGCCTGTTTTTAATGCTCTGTCGTTCATTCTTCAAGCTAACGCGTCGCATAAATTACGTTTTTTAAAGACTGTGCCTCCACTTCTTTGTGAAACTAATAGCCATGCATTTAAACGTTCTTCTGCTATAGCCTATATATATATATATATATATATATATTTTTTTAGCACAAATAGGCATAGCATTTTTAGTCTTTATCTGCGAGTCTGAGACTGTCTCATCAGAAATTCTATGACTATGATATAGGCTTGTATTCGATAGACATCTAGACGTCTTATAAATTAAGGCCACAGCGCTACTTTTGTTTCTCCATTCGCCACCATGCATTGAGGTCATATTGGTGAGGAAGGATATTTGCAAATTGCGGCGCGGTCTCGATATCCCACAAACAGAATTGACAGACAGCTTCGATCATTGTGAAATAACGCTCAACCTTTCAGACATTGCAGAATTATCTATAGACTATAGTAACCTACACACCCCCCCTCCTCCCTCCCCCATTACCTAATTATGATTTCTCCATTTTCACTTCTCTAAACGTCTCCCTGTCGCAGTGGGTGTAGATACTAGATAGGAATCTTCCTCCATCTCTGTCTGTCCACACTGTGTTTTTGGCTGCAGTGACTCCTCTGACGCTGTGACTCACATCAGTGATAATAAAGAAAATTAAGGGAAAATCTAAAGCCACACTCCGATAACGCCTCACACACCCTTAATTGCACTTTGTGCGCAGACCTCGCAAGTAAACAACTTAAAATGCACGCACGCACGACACGTGCGCGCGCGCGCAGACACACACACACACACACACACACACACACACACACACACACACACACACACACACACACACACACACACGTGCATCTATATCAAATATCCTATAGAAGTAGGCTACATCATGTGTGTGTGCGTGCATGCTTGCATGCTAAATATTATTTGGGCCTACACATGCACACACATAAACAAATCTAATTTGACATAGATTAGGTCTATGAATTATGTTATAAATAGATAATAAAGATATGTTATATAGATAAAGATGAGCAGAACATGTTTTTAAATGGTAGCCCATAAAGAGTATTATTTAATGCTTCTCTTTTGTTTATATATGCCTATTAGATGTAGATTGACATTCGCGCCCATTAGGTCGTATTTCATATTCTGACAAACTGTTTAGATTTTTGTTTTATATCATTATATCATTATTACCATCATGCATTTAAGTCACTAACATCCAATTAAATCAAACCGATTACCCTATAAACCAAGACCCTCATGTATTGTAAATATGTTATATTGTTAAGTGATAAACCCTTTAAAATGTATTACTAGTGGAAAAAAGGGGGGAGAAGAAAGACCCAAGGTAGGCAATATGTGAATATGGCCTATAGTGCCTTAATAAAATGATAATTCAGCGAATGAAATTCAGTTTCATACCTCACAGGTGTTTCAACCGTCAGCGATCAAACGAAAAAAAAAATCTCAGTAGATTTCAGATTGATTTCACGGCAAGAATTAAACATATTTTTTAGATCCTCGCTATAATCGCCAAGGTTTATGTAAAATCGGCCACGGGGCCCAGCTCTCAAATGCAACAACGCCAATATGACTCTGAAAGGCTTAATTCGTTTAAGTTTATTTGGCTGGGCAATAATATTTCCTATTCAAAATTACATTACAGCAGAAATAAATGTTTCATTTTGTCTGCAGGCAAACGTCTGCCTCATTCTACCAGTGATGAGAGCTATATTGAAAAGACAAATGCGCCAACTAGTGTCTGAAAGAAGTATTGCACCCTGGCATTGCAGGGTGTGCCTGATGTGTTTTGTGAGTCTCATGTACAGTAACCTCACTATCCTGGGTTTATAATTAACACAGCCTGGGGTTATTTGGCACAACCTTATTTTGTTGTGTCGTCGATTTATGAACTCAAATGATTAATTTGCTTACTTTGATTTTCCACTGTAATTAAATAAAAGAGATATTGATCAATCTTAGACTGGCTATATGCAAATACCCTGGCCAGAAAAACAAAATAGGCTTATGTATTATACGAGGCAACAACTAATATTAGCTTAATACACATCCCAGAGGAGCAATAAACATTATAAGTGCAACTTGAAAATCCTAAATCTAGGCTATAGCCTAACATAAATCTAAAAGGTTAAATAGGCTGCTACTGTGCAAACCAATGTGAAAAGAGACACGACCGGAGGTTATATAGGCTCAAATTAATTGACATGTAACCCCAAAATGGATCTAAAGAAATAACAATTGCTCCCAATATTGTTAAAGTCATCAAAGAGTTCAAAGCAAGAGACATTTATTTTTAGATCAGAAAAAAAGAAATAAAGTATACTGTTTTTATTGTAGCCTAAATTATTTTATTTTATTTAAGATAGTGTTTGTTTCCTTATGCATATAGGCTTGGCTTAATGTGAATACATGTGGTCTCCAGTCTTGGTGCCCTTTGATTAATAGAATACACGTGATTAAATTTAGCTGCAAGACATGGTCTTATCACGGCATGATGTTTTTTACATTTAATTTTTCACAAGCACGAACCTTCTAATCAGCACTGCTGCTTATTCCAACAAATAGTGACGTAGGCTATACGTGTTTACATCTTTTGTCATCTTTCCTAAATAAAACTCGTGGCTTTTTGGAGAGATGCAGAGAAAAGCAGAGATATAGATAGCCTGTATCAGTGGTTCTCAAAGTGGAGTCCGGGGACCCCCAGGGGGGGTCCTTGAGGGGGTTCCAGGGGGTCCCCAGCCAAATTAATAGTTAGGAACCAAATTGACCCGTATGTGTCTGTAACTGAGAGCATATACAAATGGAACCAAATGGTCCCGTTGAGTTACATTAACACTGATGGTGTAGATTGGGACCCCCAAGAAATTAAAATGGTTGAGTCCCTGGCATATCTTTTCAAATGGGGGTCCGTGGGCTAATACTATGTGTGAATTTGCGGGTCCTTGACGCGGAAAAAGTTTGACAACCACTGGCCTATATCATGCATGCTGTATCAATAATAATTCACGTCGTGTGACAGTAGAATGAAACGGTGAAGAAAGGAGCGCTTTCACTTGGCTTCTCCAAGGCAGAGTGTGATTGGTCTAATGAAAGCCCAGCCCAGCCGCTTCATTGGTCCAGATCATCGCCACACTCCCGACCACTAAACACTAAAATGACTTGGGTAAATAATATCACTGCACTCTTCATTCCCGCACCACCGTTCAGCTCGTCCGCTCGCTTCTCCTGCGCCTCTATAACGTGTGCAAGGGATCAAACTTTTTAAAAGGAACATAAACCTTTAGAGAAGTACTGTATAGTCGTCATTACGCGTGTGTACAAGCGCTATAGCGTCTGGATTTCTCCATTTGCTTCTGAAGTTTCGACGAGGATCAAGTTGCAAGACATAAACTTTTTTGATACACGAAAAGAAGAAGATTTATGAACTTCTGCAACTTTCAAGTTGTGTTTTAGATTGATATCCAGGCGGCTTCGATCCTCCGGCGGGGTTGAGATTAAACCGAGTCGCTGACTTTTTTTTTTATTTGACGTTTCCACAGTGCGCACGGCGGAGTTCGTGGCGCGACCCGGAGAGCACCGCGCGTCTGTCTGTGTAGACGCGGAGCGTGGGTTGTCCGTTGTCCCAGAACTGGATTATATACCTTGATCGCTGTGTCACCAGTTGCTGTGGCCACTGACTGGCTTGATACATAATATTATTTACCAAACTTGATGTTGGAGTGAAAGACTCCCCACAGACAGTCCACGTGTCGACGCACACTGCATGTATAGCCCGTGTATATACATACTGTTGTTGTTCTAGTGTGTAACGTGTGTGTATGAGGGACATTTCAACCAAGTGCACGGCAGAGATAAAAAGCGCATGCACGGTGAGGGACTTTTGAGAAGCTGCGGTTTCCAGGTTCTGCTGTAGAGTTGGTGGCGAGAAACGGAAAGCAACTCAATGTTTCTCATGCCGACACATCCTGTGCAGTTGATAGGCCTAGAGAACTCAGTGATCAGGGGTTATCGTTCGTGATAGATAGATAGCTATAGAAAAGAGACACCAACTAATCACTCTTTTACTGGGGGACGCGCGCGTTTCTCATCCCCCTGCACTCATCCACTGGACTTTTAACTCAAACCGTCCGCATCTTTGGCAAGCGAGGAAAGACACTTTTTTTATTCTCTCCTCCAAAGGAGGAAAGATACTTTTTTTTAATTCTCTCCTCCTAAATAAACCCCCAAAAAGAGCCCCTACTCCTGGCTTCTGCTATATAGAACAGAACCCCGGCGACGCAGCGACATTGACCCCAAGCTGTTGTGATGCATATTCCCGTAGACCCGACCACCACCAGACGGTTCACGCCGCCTTCCACGTCGTTCCCCTGCAGTAAGATCGGAGGAGACATCATCGGCAACGGGACCATGCAGGCCACCGGCCCGGGGGGCCCGCTCAGGTCATCGTCGCGACCGGACGCCAGGAACGTGGTGGACGTGCTGGCGGACCACGCCGGCGAGCTGGTCCGCACCGACAGCCCCAACTTCCTCTGCTCCGTCCTGCCGTCGCACTGGAGGTGCAACAAGACGCTCCCGGTGGCGTTCAAGGTAAGGTGCCTTTCTGTCTGATTCATATATAATAGGTCTACTGGTCATTTATCTCAGAGTGTGTACAAATGTTGACTCTTAAAGGTTACATTTATACACACTCTCGGAGATGAATTAAAACGGAGGATTTTATGGTGTAGTAGGCTGTAATCAATATTTTTTACATGTTTTAATAATGGAAAATGTAGGCTACTGCATATGAATTAGAAAGAAAGGCACCTTACCTTGAACGCCACCGGGAGCGTCTTGTTGACTGTATAGGCCATGCATGGGAAAGTATATTCATCATACTGTATCTGACTGCAATAAAAGATGAGTCAATTTGTGCATGGAAGCAAATTGTATAAAGTGTTATGCTACTATTTTATTTTTTGATTTTTTGATTTTGTGTAAATTCTGCCTTTTGCTACTAATTTATTACACCATTAAAACAAGTAGGCCTATAAATGCTTTTCTGGACTGCAATATGGATATTAAGCATGGCACTAATAATTCAAGACTATCCTACACAGGTCTAGTAGCTATTATTTCCATAAATTAAATAATATTAAATATCAACATTGTGACAGTTCTGTGTATAATATACACAGAACTGTCACAATGTTGATATTTAATATTATTTAGACTTTACCTATATTATAGGTAAAGTCTAAATCTATGTGTCAGAAAACCATATAGCCTAAATCACGGATCATATCCGGCGTTATCACATGGAAAATAAATGACAATGGTCTAACAAAAAAAGACACCGTTTTCGGGCAGACATAAAATATTAAAACCTAATATGAGGTTAAATTGCACACATTTAAATGATGTGTTACAACTGTCCTTCTTTTATAGAAATAGCACAGCAACACAGTAGTGGAACAGGCCATTACATTGTTTATTGTTTGGTTGTTTAGGCCTTACTGTGTTGTAAAATAATCAAGATAGAGAACATTCCTGCTTATTATTGGATTCTGTGTTGTGTTAAAGCTCAATTATTGATTGATTGACTGAATACTGTATTAGATAGAAATGCAAACAGCACGAGTACAGGCAGACACTTGGTCTAAAAGGATTTACACACAAAAAAAAGTCCTGGTGGACTTGTTTCCATTGAGGTCCTATATATTCAATTCATCAACGCCGTTGTCAGCTTGGCGATCGGTTGTTCTCGGCAAGAAGAACAAGTGACACTGCCGTAAATTAGCTAAGACATTATTTTTTCCTACCACCGGATGCGGTGTGTAGCCTATTTGGTTTGGTTTAGTGAGGTTTCTTATAACCGCCTCGTCGCTTGTCGCAGGTCGTGGCGCTGGGTGACGTCCCCGACGGGACGCTGGTGACAGTGATGGCCGGGAACGACGAGAACTACTCGGCGGAGCTGAGGAACGCCTCGGCCGTGATGAAGAACCAGGTGGCCCGCTTCAATGACCTGCGCTTCGTGGGCCGCAGCGGCCGAGGTGAGAGGATGATGATGTAGCGGCCAGTGGTTCTCAACCTGTGGGTCGGGACCCCCAGGGCCAGGGGGGTCCCCACATGATTTTTTTTTTTTGGGGGGGGGGGGGGTCCCCAGATGACAGTGAAGTAACAATTTAAAATTGTAATACCAAAACAAACCAAAAAAATGAAAAAAGACGATTACTGCATCAAAAATAATCAACAAACTATACTATAAAAACTGGTCAACATTGACCTAATTGTCAAATAATTTAAGAAAGAGGCAAAAAAAATAGCCGATCTACAAGCTCGGGAAAAAATGTGAAAATTGCCGATCTACAAACTCACAAGGTGTTGTGAGCTTGTAGATCGGCTATTTTCACAATATTTCTGTGGAACCGAGTCAAACTAAATGTAATGCCTCAACTCCTACAATCCAAGTGCTTGTCAAGTTGTCAGGGTGGGGGGTCCCCAGTTCAAATATGATTATTTTGGGGGGTCACGGCCTGAAAAGGTTGAGAACCACAACCATTGTAGCCTATTAGGCCTATACCTGAACCACCTGAACCACCTGCATGGGCCTGCCATGCAGCACTGCGTCACACTCAACACACGCGCAAAACCCACTATAATTTTCCTAATCCATGTGAATACAAATAATTATCCGGGGCTGTGAGCAATATGGATGAAAAAAAAAAACACACGTTGCAATTCATCTCCCCGGGCCAATTTGCAAAGCAAGTCCGCCTCCGCCAGTTAGAGTAGGCTAGGCCTACATTACGCAGTGTTTAATTGGACCTATAATTATAACATAGATACACGTATAATTGTATCCATAAAAAAAAAAGAAGAAGGTGAAATATCAATTAGAGCTGCACCTTTTAGACCAATATGCTGTGGTTAAAGGAGTAGTTCACCCCCCCAAAAAATACTGATTTGAAGTCTTGAATTCATGGAGATGTTTTAGTTGTTGTCGCATTCCTGAGCCAATAATTTGATGTCTCCGGTAGGAGACTGAATAGTCTCCTACAGACCGACGATGACCCGGTCGTCAAATTATTGGCTCAGGAATGAGTCAAAAACTTTTTAAAAATCCATGAATTTAAGGCTTCATGGGGTGTGTAATTGATAGAAAATAAGTCATGTTTTTGGGTGAACTACTCCTTTAATGCGCACTGTCTCGTGCAGGTCTGTTCGGCGCAGCTAAACAACGTGGTTTATTTGCGGGAAATGTTTTGTACAAAATATCTGGGCAAATAAACAGAAATGTTCGGTCTACATGTCAGCCATTGACACTTTTCAAAGCGTGCCTGTTATTTTAGCCCACCTTTTAAAACCAGCAGTGGCATTTGTGACATTCCTCCTCCTCCTCCTCTCTGCTTCCAGCGCCCTGCTGGCTCCTTGCCGACGCGCGCAGCATATTTCCTTAAATGTTACACTTTAACCCATTAAGACCTGAGGCCGATTCTACAAATGTCTATACATATTCAAAGATTTGCACACATTTTCACGATTTTTCAAAAATAGCAGATCTACAAGCTCATGAGCTTGAATATCTGCTATTTTTGAATAGCCAATTTTACAAATGTCTTCTAAATCCTAAAAGTTTTTTAGAAAAAAATGTTGCTATATATCAGTGGTTCTCAAACCTTTTCATGTCAAGGACCCCCAAAATGATATGTGTTTGGCCATCTCAAAATATTTTGTTCCAGGGAGGGACCCCCAAGAAGCAAAGATTTGAGTTACAAATGTTCGCCTTAAAAAAAATATATATATATTCAAAGATTTGCACACATTTTCCCAATGTTTCAAAAATAGCAGATCTACAAGCTCGTATATGAGCTTATATATCTGCTATTTTCGAATAGCCAAAGAAATGCTTTCCCGGTCTTAATGGGTTAAATAGTTGCAGACTGATGAATGGAAAACACTCTCGTCTCCGAATTAAAAAGTACCTTTCATTTCTGTAGTCAATTACCCCACCCCGGGATTCTGTTCCCTCACAGTCTCTCTCACTTTTTTCTCTTTTTTTCTTTTTTTAAACAAGAGATGCCTTTTTTTTTTATGAAAGCGCCGCTTCATAGCTGGGGACGAAAAAACGGACCGTGGCAAAGATCTCTAGGATCACTTCTAGAACTGGTCTTTCAAGCAGATGGGAGCTCCAGGAAACTCGTGCAAGATCCAGACTTGTTGAACAATAAACCGCCGCTGTAAGCCCCTTCGGACAATCTGGAATACATTCCCTCAATAATTTAAATCATACCCGCAGTCAGACCATCAAAGGGGTGGTCCCTCGCTTTTAATTCACATGCTTAAAAGGGACCAAACCAAAACCCGTGATAATTTAAGTTGCACAAGCAGAGTATTGTTACAAACAAAGCATGTTTAAAAAAAGCTGCACTTTGACAATAAATTCTAAAAGCCTATGATTTGAAATAACAAACACATTTCTAATGATATGGGGGCAAAGCAAAGCACTCTCTCATTTCTGACCCTGATTTCTTGTGTCCTCTGCAGGGAAGAGTTTCACACTAACCATCACAGTGTTCACCGGACCTCCTCAAGTGGCCACATACCACCGTGCCATTAAAGTCACCGTTGATGGGCCACGGGAACCACGCAGTGAGTACACGCTTCTATTCCCCGAGTACACAGCCAAAGGCATAGGCCCACACACACACACACACACACACACACACACACACACACACACACACACACACACACACACACACACACACACACACACACACACACACACACACACACACACACACACACACACACACACACACACACACACAGCAGCACACATCCTACTGGTCAAGTCGAGATGTAGTGTAGCTACACTTGTTATTAGAAAAGGTTATAAGTTTGCTCTGAGCGCTTCCGAGCGAAACACAGTTAAGAGAGTATAGCTATTCTTGGTCGGGAGAAAAAAGGTGTCATTAGTATGCCCTTAAAACAACCATTATGAGTCATATGCAGATGATAGAAAATATAGCACCGTGTGAGAATTAGCGTGCGACTGTATGCAACGCACGCATGTAGCCACTACCAGTGGCGAGCTTATGGTTGATCAGCAGTAGAGGTTGACTAGCAATTACACTAATGGACAATCAGTCATGCGCAAGTGTTTGTCTTGTGCGTATGCATGTAGTGTGTGTGTGTGTGTGTGTGTGTGTGTGTGTGTGTGTGTGTGTGTGTGTGTGTGTGTGTGTGTGTGTGTGTGCGTGCGTGTGCGTGTGCGTGTGTGTGTGTGTGTGTAACAGGGAGAGGCCCTGAGGAAGCTGTAAAGCGTTTTAAGGCATAACCCTGAGACCGCTAAGAGAAGCTGCATGGTGTGTCTCCAAGCCGCAGATGGCTCAGTTCAGTGACCTCACCCACATGGGTCTGGTCGGAGGGTCCTACCTGCCCGACCACATAAGTGGCTCGTTGACTTAACACAGGGCAGGCCCCCCGACTGCTGTTAGCCCTGGCAGAGACGCCCGGTGTGCTAAAGCTGTTAGCACCACCGTTTAGCCACAGCTACATACTAATGTGGTTTAAGGTCTGATGGTGTGAGAGATGGAGCAGAGTAGGGTTACTCAGTCTAGTCACTTGGTGAAGGTGCT
>NC_137621.1:14258757-14266257 GCF_963280865.1 Gymnoscopelus braueri
ACACACACATCAGGGAGGTTTATCCTCTTATCAGAAAAGGAAGGCTGAGCTGTTCGCTTCACGTAGTGACTTCCGCTGTGAGTAGCTTGTTGTCAGGGGGGTTTCACAGTGCCTCTGTCCCCAGAGGAGGGCCTCTTTGCTCTTTGGTTCCGAAGCCTCAGACAGTTCCGAAGCTGTGGTCAAAAAGCACTAGAGAGACGATGGAGAGAATGGGCCAAACTTCAACTGACCTCCCACTAAGAGTCCTGTAGGTGAGGTGAGGAGTGGCTTCGTCGCCCCCTGTCTTCAATGCCTGGAATGTTTCCTGCATTGAGATGTTATCTCACACTTTTAAGAAGTTTGGCTTTAAAGCAAACAATGGCACAATGGTGTGTGCAGTCCATATGGCAGCAATAGATCACGTCAACCTGAAAGAGTTCATATCCAGAGAACTGTGAGAGAACTTTGCATGGTAACGTGCGGCAAAGCGGTGCTATGTCTGCGTGTGGCTAGCATCGACTCGTTTAGGCCCAGACGAGACAGCCACAAACACCAGCCAAGAGTAAAACCCACATCCTTCAGGGTCAGCCTCAAAATACGAGCTCTTGATTGGCCTGGACTCTCCTGAATACCCAACCGTGTGATTGGTGGCCTCGTCGAGGCTGAGCGCGTCGCTGATGTGTGGATCTGTTCCTCGGCTAAGCGACAGCACAGTGAGTGACAGCAGGAAAGGGGAAGTATAACCGAGGCTGGTACCTGAAGTGTGTGTGTGTGTGTGTGTGTGTGTGTGTGTGTGTGTGTGTGTGTGTGTGTGTGTGCGTGTGTGTGTGTGTGTGTGTGTGTGTGTGTGCGTGTGTGTGTGTGTGTGTGTGTGTGTGTGTGTGTGTGTGTGTGTGTGTGTGTGTGTGTGTGTGTGTGTGTGTGTGAGGAGTGGGGGGGGGGATCACAGCTCCACAAGAGAGAAGGAAGAGGAAAACAGGTGTACTGTGTGAGCACTTTGCTCAACAGATGTTGAAACATCCTCGGGGTCTGTTGAAGGCAGAACGGAAGTTTGCAGGCAGCCATGCAGGCCTTGCTGCAACACATTCTCAACTGTCACCCGACATTGCGCTCAGAGGTTTTCTGTCGAGATAGATAAGCAAGGTGAGGCGTCCGCTGATGTGCCTGAATAATACATTTTATTATTAGTGTTCTCCACCTACAGTATACATAGGCTCTTCCCAACACCACCAGTGTGTGGCGTACGGGTTTCCCTGCCGCAGAGCCACTTCACACCATTTCTCTTGTTGTGCGACTCGCTTTGATTCCTCACAGTTGCAGCATCAACAGCAGCAAAGGAAGGGAGGAGCTCTTCAAAAACATGTTCCAACCAACCACTTCAACACAAAAGAGAGAGAGAGACAGAGAGAGAGAAAACATATCACAGCAGGCTGCCATTTCGCAGCATTAACACTAGATTTAGAAGCTGCATAAAATGCCAAGACATTCTTGCATGTAATCCTATACAGTACTTGCTATAGTGTTTTTTTTTCTTCTTTTTTTGCTGAGCCGATATGGGTTTCTGTGTTCAGTATATGATGCAGGCACTCCAAATCAATTCAAGTCTGTTATCAGGGGCCTATCAAGTCCATTTATACGACGAATACAAATATTTACACTTCAAATATATTCAGCCCAGACTTGGGACCGGGCCAGAGCACGTATTGCCCTTTGCCGTCCAGATAGAGTTTCACTTTGCCCCTGAAAAAGCGCCCAACCCTTTACTAAAAAGAGCTTGTGTTTAATGTGTCTCTCTTCAGACAGGAACATATGTTTCTTTCTTTCAATGTAGGGAGAGAGAGAGAGAGGGAGAGAGTGAGAGTGCGACAGAGAGAGAGAGAGAGAAATAGAGAAAAAGCCAGGGTGAAGGAAGGGAATGGGCCATATCGGGTGATCATTGGGTGTTCAAGGCCTGCCCGTCACCTCGCTGTGCAAACAGCGTCTGTGTGTTGGTCTGATAGGGGCTTTGTGGGGCGAGGGCTGGGCCAGACACACTTGTGTCTGCCGTTTGTCCGCTCCGCTCTTATTAGAGTGCAGAGTTCAACCCGACGATATACAAAAAACAACCTGACGGCTTTCTCCCGGCTCTGTCTGCCACGCTCCTGAAAATACAGCAGCATGAAGCGCCGTTGCTGCATCGCTGTTTATTCGGCAGCGATGATAAAAAAACAAAAAAACACTATCAGGACATAAACACACGCGCACAAGAAAACAAAGTGCGTGCGGGAAGGGCACACCCATCCATCCCTTCTAAACACAGCGTGGTATAGCCTCTCAGCACATCGTTAATACCAGACATTTTATATCAAGCATTTCATTTATTGTTCGTAGTATTCCATAATGCTTTCAGATGATGTGACCACTACTCAGAGAGGAGGCTAGTAAATATATCCACAACCTTTTGCATCCATTTTGGCTCGGGGTGTATATTGAGCGCTGCTGTTTAGGCCTCATGTGTGCATCCTCCCAACATCTTGTGGTTATGATATCATAGAGAGAAAAACAGGGCATTCTCTCCCTAAGTGCACCCTGACACATTAAATATTCATCCGACCACAGAAACCCCTCTGAAATGGGGCCGGTGTGGAGCGGGCGTGGGGGGGCCCCTCTGGCCCCCCCACGCCCTGCTAGACTAAGAGTCAAACGCCGGTGGTCGGAGCGGGCGCGGTCCAGCTTCAGACGGGGTCAAACCGGCCGAAGAGATGGTTTTAAACTGCAAGCCACAGGGCTCAGTGCGTCCAGCGAAACCGCCGAGACGTGGAACCCAGCCGATAAACTGTTGCCTTTGCTCTGTCGCACGAAACAATTCCCTTTCAACGAGACTTCATTCAAAAGACAGAATAATCATAATAGTAATAATAATAATAAAGAGATGAAAGGCGAAAACTGTCAGCAAAAACTAAACTCAAGGAATGGAGGCGAGTGAGTCGAGTTCATTGTATACTGGATTCCAGATGGGAAACTGCTGAGGCCTTGTCTTATATAAAAAGCATGCATGAAAGAAAGTGAGAAAGAGAGAGAGGAGGGAGAGAGAGAGATTGAGAGTGTGTGTGTGTGTGTGTGTGTGTGTGTGTGTGTGTGTGTGTGTGTGTGTGTGTGTGTGTGTGTGTGTGTGTGTGTGTGTGTGTGTGTGTGTGTGTGTGTGTGTGTGTGTGTGTGTGTTTGACCAAATGAGAGAGGAAGAGGGAGGGTGAAGTGAGAGTGAGTGATGGGCAGACCCATGGTTGATTAGTGGTGTTAACAGTAAGTGTGTGTGTGTGTGGGGGGGGGGGGGGGTTAATGAGCTCCAGGCCTGATTCTAATGAACCCCCCCCCTCCTCAAAGTCCCAACCCCAAACCCCTCACACAGCCCACTAAAAACCCCTGCTGGAGGCACGGAACAGTGTGATACCCCACACACACACACACACGCACGCACACGCACACACACACACACACACACACACACACACACACACACACACACACACACACACACAGTGGATCCTCTGGCTCAGGACCAGCCATGTGTGTGTGTGTGTGTGCGTGTGTGTGTGTGTGTGTGTGTGTGTGTGTGTGTGTGTGTGTGTGTGTGTGTGTGTGTGTGTGTGTGTGTGTGTGTGTGTGTGTGTGTGTGTATGCGTAGGCAGCTGAATGATCACTTTCATCCCTAAAGAGCCAATTCATCTCGGACCACCACTGGCCACAGAAAAACTGACCAATTATCAGTTTTTTCCTGCCGCCTGCCTTTCTTTCCGTCCAGCGTGCGGTGGATGTATCGTTTCCCTGACCTCAGTCGTTTGAGGTGGTGTAAATCTCTTAATAACCACACAAGGACACATGGAGGGTCTATATTTGGAGGGCCTGCCCTGCTCTGCAGCAGACAGTAGCCACACTGTCTGTGTGGGCGATGGAGCCAGCAGTGTGTGTGTGTGTGTGTGTGTGTGTGTGTGTGTGTGTGTGTGTGTGTGTGTGTGTGTGTGTGTGTGTGTGTGTGTGTGTGTGTGTGTGTGTGTGTGTGTGTGTGTGTGTGTGTGTCGGGGGGGGGGGGTGTACTCTGGTCTTCATTCCTTCCAACAGCATTTAGAAACGACGCAGTCTGGCCACATGTGAAAGAGACATTGGTGTGTGTGTGTGTGTGTGTGTGTGTGTGTGTGTGTGTGTGTGTGTGTGTGTGTGTGTGTGTGTGTGTGTGTGTGTGTGTGTGTGTGTGTGTGTGTGTGCGTGCGCGTGCCGTGCCGTGCACACAGGTTACAGAATGATGAGTTGGATCACTATTGTAGACCTTCACGTAGCCCTCTATAACTATACTGCCTGTCAGACAGATTACTCATTATTGTCTGTCTCTTTCACACACGCGCACACACACACATTTGTACGAGTGTTGGTGCGGGCGCGCGAGGCCGTTCATACGTGGACAACGGGGCGGGGTGGGGGGGGGGAGAGATTCGGGGCTTAAAATGTGCGTCTACTGTACGTGCACGAGCGTGAGTGATGATTTAAGTGCTTGTGTCTAGACTATGTCTATCGACGTGCATGCATACAGTACTGTACTGTACTGTACGTGTGTATTCTTCTGCGTCCAAAAGGTGGGGGGGGGGGGGGGGTGGGATGTATGGGAGTCTGTTTGGGGGGTGGGGGGGGTGGAGGGGGGGGGTTGATATCTCTATAGTATATTGTTCCTAAAGAGGGGAGTGTGTGGGTGGGCACATCCAAATGGACAGAGCGGTAAGCGAGTGGAAACATTACCCATGGGTCAACCTGGGAGGAAAGATATATTGCCCATGGGTCAGTGGAGAGAGCGGACGGACAAAATCCATATCGGTCCGTCTGCCTTGCCCCCTTTATATAGTGATAAAATATTCAAATCCAGCCATTACTTCGCATTAGGCTACTCTGTGGAGATGCCAGCGAGAAAACCACAGAATGTATACATGTTGGGTACGGCACACACACACACACACACACACACACACACACACACACACACACACACACACACACACACACACACACACACACACACACACACACACACACACACACACACACACACACACACACACACACACACACACACACACACACACTCATACACTAACTAACACACACACACACACGCGCACGCACACACACACACACACACACACACACAAGCTGCACGGTTTTGGTGCATTGATAGTTACATTAAAATCTCTTCCTCCGACCCATTAGAGGCATAGTTAGCCCTCATCCGGACTCGTGTCCGACATTTAAGCCGGCGTTCGCATGTAGGGACGCGCGCACGTCGCGCACATGTATGTGCGAGACGTGCACATTGACATACTTACTACATGTGTGGCATTTAAACTCAAAATATTGGTTTGTTCTACGGGGTGGTTGATTGCAAATTTTGGTTCCATCTGTACGCTATTTGACTTCAATTAACACCGGGGAGTGTACTGTGACAGTTTAGAATGATTGAGATGTACTGGATAGGCTTTGCTTACTCAGAGCAAACTCTCACACACACACACACACACACACACACACACACACACACACACACACACACACACACACACACACACACACACACACACACACACACACACACACACACACACACACACACACACAGTGTGTTCACTCTGTTCTGACCGGTGTGTTTAAGACGATGACGATGAGTATCAGGTCTGGTAGGCACGTCTGGGTGTTACCTTCTGACTAAGTGCTGTGTCAGTGAGACATGAATGTGTGGGTGGGTGGGGGGTGGGGGGGGGGGGGGGTTAGTTGCGGGGGCAATTCTTCCATTCACTGAGATCCTGTTGTTAAAGCCAGAAGATGGTGAAGATTAAGGACACTTACACTTAACCCTCTGCCTTGAACACAGAGTTACAAGTGGTTTTACGTTTCTATGGAAAAGATTACGAAATCGAAATAATTAGTAGTGGTGCGGACTGGAGTTTCCTAACTGGCCCTAGTTTGAGAAACACAAAAAAAGCCTAGCTTGGAGGACAGCCTTCCTAATGCACTTATTTTCATCCGCTAATGACATCGTTATCGCCGGATGACCCAGAGAACACAGGTGCAGCTTGGGTAATAACACTTAGAAGTAGTTCAAGCCTCAAGGTCCGTTCCCAAACGAATAATATTTTTCTATTTGGAAGCTCGGAAAACACGAGCGACGGCGTCTCCTCGTGTGTAACTTAATGTTTATGAGCAACAATGGGTGATATTCAAGGTCGGCTCATTCTAGGAAGAGGAGAGAGGGGAGGGGGTTGGGGGTGTCAAACCGTCACATCCCATGAACCAATTAGGGAGGAGAGAAGGAAATATTTTCTTAAACACAGCGCGTGTTATTGTTTTAGCTATTTCTGTCACGGCCCGAGAACTTTCTGTGGAAAAAATTATAAAAGTGCCATGTTTGTTCTCTGTTGTGTGTAGGTGGTAAACTTGGGCTGTTCTTCCTCTCTCTCGGCCCTCCCTCCCCTCCCCTCCGCCCCCTCCCTACATCATAGGGCACAGAGTAAAGATGGAGGACCCCCAGAAGATGCAATTCTCTGATAGGCTGTCGGAGATCGAGCGCTACCAGCGCTCGATGCGGATAGGCGTTGCCCACAGGGAACAGCATCCCAGCCCATTCACCAGAGTCACCTGGGTTCAACACAAGGTGAGAACCTCTAGAATGGAAACATACTGAAATAGAGCCCTGCTAATGTAAACATCAGGCCACATTAACCACTTTCAACCTGTTCTCCCTATTTTGGCCATTAGAGGTGAATATTGAAAAAAACATTTAGAACATTTTCAAAAAAGTTTAATGCTAATAAAACATTTAAAAAAAGCAGATTTACAGTACAAGCTCACAATTGCTATTTTTTGCTATTTTCGAAATATGGCTTAAGTGGTTAAAACACTGCTGCCAATTAGTTGCATTTCACAATTATACACCTTATAAGGTCTACAGTATACTATATATACCATCTATATATGTACAGTATATAGTGTATAGTACACACTGGACTGTATACACACACACACACCTTACCTAAAACCACAAGGTAGGTGCAGTTCACCTAATTCAACACAACAGCTCCACGACCAGTATTAATCAGCAAGGCCCCTCTGGGGCCACACAGGTTGAGCTCTGCCGCTCTGACAGCCCCTGTCTGTCTGTCTGTCTGTCTGTCTGTCTGTCTGTCTGTCTGTCAGGCAGACAGACGTGCAAGGAGGGATGGTGGGCTGACCGAGGGGGAAGCTCACGTCAGCCCTGTCCCCGGCTGCCCTGCGTCGGTGGCTGACGGGGCCCCACAGCGCGCTAGGGGGCTGAGAGAGTCGGTCTATGGCCAGGTTGGGTTGGCACGGCGGGCAGTGCCAGCCCCCAAAAAGCTTGGCCCGAGCGCTGGTGGTGACTTGGGGCCCATAACACACCACACACACTACAGCCTTAGGAATGTAACAGCTACCCGCTACCTCGGCATGTCACGTCACTCTCAGACTGACCAGCGGAGGGGGGGGGGG
>NC_137621.1:14271257-14298757 GCF_963280865.1 Gymnoscopelus braueri
GTGTGTGTGTGTGTGTGTGTGTGTGTGTGTGTGTGTGTGTGTGTGTGTGTGTGTGTGTGTGTGTGTGTGTGTGTGTGTGTGTGTAATGTGTGATGTGGTGAAATGGTACACCCACTGTGTGTGCCATTAGTCTAGAGTAAATCCCTCATAGCGATACAGGTTCAGTTGAACCTTTCGTAGACGATAATACATCATTTGGCATAAGCAATACAAAACGCTACAGAGAGAGAGAGCAGTACTTTTTCATCCAACATGTACTCACAGATTTCATATTTTGAACTAGCTTTAGCCAGTGTTTTTTGTATTGTGTTTCCAAAACAGGCCTCCAAAAAGACAATAATCTTTTAATTGGAGCCTGACCGATGGCAGATTCGTGGAGTCGTATAGACCGCGAATTACTGATGTTTTGAACGATGTTTTGTCAAAACGTGCAACATCAATCAAATAGCCGATCTATGAGCCTATAATGACATGCCCAAAATAGGGATGCCAGGTTGGAAGTTGTAAAAAAAAAAAGAAAAAAGCTGCATAATTGCCAATATATCAGCCAAACCGATACAGTATAGCGGACTGGCTCTTATAACATCTCAGCTGTGTGGACCTCATGTCTCCCCGATACCACACTGACACACATCTGCAGCAGCTGCTCTCTTACAGGAAAGTTCAGGCTGTGGTTTAGCCTTTGGACTGGACTTAAGCTGTGAAAGTCCTATTTGATGGAGAACCGGCCCAACGTACCCCCCCCCCCCTCTCCACACACACACCGCCCCCCTCCCTCCCTGTCCACAGTGACCACACTGTTTACTCCACATAAACAAGCCGCCCGGCCCCCCAAAGTCAGGGACAGCGCTCTGCTACCGGCGCAGCCGCGCCGCTTGGGTCCAATTCACACATCCAGAATGACACCATGATCAGCCAATTAGAAACGAGAGGGGGGGTGCAGGAAATTAGCCAGGTAGCAGCAGCGTGGACTCGGGAACGCCGCGTAACGCGGCTGTCACAATCGATAGCTTTCATGCTGATTTGTGCCAAATCCCGAGCAGGACGCGGGTCGCTCTGAGGCCAACGCGAACCAGAGCTAGAACTAGCATGGTTCTGGAGCAGTGTTTTAAAAGACATTCTGTTTTCCTTTTTCAGAGTCCGTATTTACATAATATGTCAATGGCCGCCATGGAGTTTATTTGTTATGGTGCCTGAAAGCTTCACTTGTGGTTATTCTCCTTTTGTGACCTATGAGATGAATAATTCAAACTGAAAATGTTTTTGTTCTTCGATAAAAATAAAAAAAACTTCTTTTGAAGCCACCTCCTCGTTGAAAAAGAAAGAAAAAGAAGTGAGATTTTTTTTTTCTTTTCACCAGACCCGACTGTTTGTGTAAGTTATAATTTCACATCAGAGTCGGGCCGAGTTTTACATTTCAGCAATTACAGAAACTACATGTGTGCCATGAACAGTCTCTATTGAGTCTGGGGGAGAGAGAGAGGGAGGGGGCAAGGGAGGGGGCAAGGGCTCTCAAAGAGTACATAGGATTTTTCAGCCCATGTGTTTGTTTTTGCTCATGTTATAAGTGAGGGTTCAAAAGACATATCAAATGTCCCACATATCTGAGCCAAGGCCGTGTTCTTTCCCTCACTAAACACGCTCTCCCTTTTTCTCTCTCTCTCTCTCCCTCGCTGGCGTCTTTCTCTCTCCTCCTCTCTCGCTCACATTCTCTCTCTCTGTCTCTCTCTCTCTCTCTCTCTCCGTTGCGACGCCTAAGGCCTAAGCGAAACAGGAAGCCAGCACAAGGCCCGGCATTCACTGTGTCTCAATGACACGCTTCATTATGGCAGCAGCGTTACATGTCTCAGAGGCGCTGCTGAATCCGGGAGTCACGAGGACGGACGGACGCCATTTTGGTTAAAACATCACCCCCCCTTTCATCTCTGCACGCGCTTCAAAAAAGCAGCAATATGTGTTGATTTGTGTCCTCCCCAAAACGACCCGCCCGGCCACAACCACAAAGCCGCTTATTAGTGACGCAGCGGCTGGCTCTTCCTTCTACAGCCTTCCCTAATCTGCGGCTCCGCCCAGGGGGCAGCACCTCTTATTAACAGGGGTAATCTGTGCCCCTGGTATTGACGTTGTCTGCCGGCCAATCAAAATATTTGAAGGAAATGTTTATTTTCTTGAGCGAATCGCACCAGCTGCTTGCAAGCCCTTTCTGAATAAGGCCATTTATGTGTAAGAATTTGCCATTGTGAGGCGCAGCGCCGGACCTCTCAGTGGCTGAGTGCTGATTTGGGTCTTTGCAGAGGAAGTGGAGGAGCTCCAAGGGAAGTGGAGCTCCGTGTGGCTGTGGGTGAACGGCCTCGCCACCCCCCCTAGCCCCCCCCCCCCCCTCCTCCCCCACTACTGCCAGCCTCATTCTAGGTCATGATAGCGGCCGGTCCGGGGCTTCAGGAGGTTAGGAGGTACAGCAGTGGTCAGGTAGCAGTGCCGTACGATACCACACAACACGGCCCCCCACCCATTAAGAATTAGGCCTAACATGAGAACAAAATAACAGTATAATTTCCCCCACAGTGGTTGCATAACATCCAGGTTTCTCTCTTCTCCCTCTTGGCTCTATACAACATGGAACACCGCACTCGGAGCAGAACCAGCATTTGAAAATGAAGCTCTCTCTCTCTCTCTCTCTCTTTCTTTCGTGCACGCCCTGCGTGTACTGTACGCACACAAGGCTAAAGCTACCCCGTGTAAAACCACACCACGTGTGTTTGAGGCTGCACCGCGGTGGTTCGTGCAGGTTGGCTTGTAACAACTGCACCGTCTCAGACCGAGAGCAAACAGCCACTATTTGCATGTCAAATCGCCAGCCCTCCTGCGGTGTGACCGTCGAGTGCGAACCTGGGTCCCACGCACCGGGCCAGTAGGGACACTTTACTCTCCCTTGGATCCTGACAGCCCCGTTGGATGGGTCACCAAAGACCCTGGCTGCCCCCCCCCCCTGCCAAAAGACCCCAAAATATCTCCCATAGGCCTATCAAGCATGCTTTCCCAAGCCCCATCTCACTCTGGTGAGAAGCCCCCCGCCTCTCTCTCTTCCTATTCCTCACTACGGGCCAGCGGAGGCAGACCTGTCACAAGATGACACGTCTCCAGATGTCCAGACAGCTTTGACGTGTCCGTCACATTCCGGAACGCGCTTTACATTTCGATGGTATAGACTCCCGACTTCCTCGCTCCGTTAACACACACACACACACACACACACACACACACACACACACCTGACACATTTGACACATGCTGCGCGCCTCACAATAATAATAATATTGACGTTTTGCATTCCTGCCCCCGGCGATATATATCCCCCCACTGACCAGTTGTGCCCACTGAGTATAGAACCCAGAACTTAATCCAGTCCTATACGATGTGTTTTGCTAGGAGGCCTGTGGCCAGAGCCCATGGAGACCTCATCTCTGAAGACTTGTAAGGTGGAGGAAGACCTGAGGCCATGGTCAGGTAAGAAGAATTGCAACCCATTTCTATTCATTTGTATTTATTTATTTAGGGTAGCTTTCGCTGTGTTTCAGCAACGCCCTGCTTGCTTCATACAAGACACACATTGACGCCTTTAGGAGCCGCCCCCGGTACAACCACAGGCTTATACTGCTCCACTGGAGCAGTTGGGATTTAACCACTTAAAAACCCTATATGGTTGTCCGGAGTGCCCCTGGGCTCTATACTAGTGTCTTTTCAGGTTTTCAGTTATTATGGGGAAAGCTTTCTCTGAAAATAGCCGATCGACAAGCTCACAACATGTTAGCTTGTCGATCGGCTATTTTCTGCAAAAGCTTTCCCCACAATACGGATACTGGGGTTTAAGTGGTTAAAGCTACGATCCCGAACTTTTTTTTGTGAATTAAACATTTAAGCACTCTGAATGGTAGTGTATGGTTGGGTAAGACCACTACTGGTTGACAAGAAGTATTGCATGAAGCTCAAAACAATATATCCCATGCAATATATCCGTACCCACCACTACAGTGGTATCAATACCCACCACTACACAGTGGTGGGTGTAGAGGGAAGGCACACAGCCCCCCCCCCCCCCCCCCCCACCCCACCCAAATCCTCCCTGCCGGTTCAGGGATGGAACCAGCAACCTTCCGACTACGAGCATGCCTCTCTGTCTGTCGGTCTCAGTGTTTACTAAGCCCTGTGCTTCTCTGATAGCTTCACCTTTCCTCAAAACAACAGGAAACACAAACATGATGTTCTCCTCATTTGACCCCAAAGTTTATGTGAATTTGAGGAAGGTTGTGTGTGTGTGACTGTGTGTGTGTGTGTGTGTGTGTGTGTGCGTGCGTGCTTGCGTGCGTGCATGTGTGTGTACGCGCACGTTTGTACGCTTGTGTGTGTGTGTGCACATGTTGATGAGAAAAAGAGCTTCCAAGTTAGCTCGCTTGTTGTCGAGACTTAACTCTTCCCACTCTGCTCGTTCCCCAGTGAACAAGCAGCGAGTAAAAGTGTGGGTGTGGCTAGCAGCACGTTAACGGCCTTAATTACAAGTGTGAGAAAAACAGGCCTGGAAAACACAGAGGAGGTGATTGAAGAGCGTTGGACTGTGTACAGAATACCGGCCAAAGTCAATTCACTCTCCATCCAAACCGAACGTCTTCAAGAGCGTCTCAGGACAAACGAGACATTTTCCAATGTATTTCTTTTCATTTAGTAGTCAATCTGTCATCTCTTCAATATAGCAAAAAAAATAACGTAGCTTGGCAACTGGCGAGGTGGGCACGGTGGTGCATGTGCCACCCATTGGGATGGTTTTTTTTTTGTTAGCGTGTTCACTTCGCCCTCCGGGCTCTGCTGCAACTCAGTACATTCTTATACGCCCTCCTCCCCTCCCCTCCGCCACCCACTCGTTCTTTCACTCTTGTCTTGGTGATTTGGCACTTTGTTGCTGCCCAACAGCCTCCTTTAGTTGTGTACACGTCCCCTTCCCAGAATGCACCACACCGCACCAAGACCTGCTGAGTCATCTACTCACACATCTACTCACACACCCACTATACTGTATATACACAGTATATAAATACATACATAGTATATTATATACATAGTATATTATACATAGTGTGTGTATCTATATCTATATCTATATATATCTATATATATGTCTATATATATATCTATATATGTCTATATATATATATATATATATATATATATATATATATATATATATATATATATATATATATATATATATATATATATATATATATATATATATATATATATATACATACATACACACACACACACACACACACACACACACACACACACACACACACACACACACACACACGCTACACACACACGCTACACACACATGCTACACAAACACTTGGAAAGAATGTATGGATTGGCATATTTACATACGGCACTGCTTGTGCAAGAGTAACAGATTCACTGCAGAGCAAGATATTCACCATAGTGTGAAAGCTGTGATTGACAGAGGCTGGTTGTAAAGGCACATGTTTGAGATCTTAAGACCTACACAGGAAATTCCATCCTATCCCGACAGAACAGCGCAGAATGACACAGAGAGACCAATGTGTCATAGATCATATAATGATGCTTGTAGCGCAGGGGTCTTCGACGTTTTTCAGGCCAAGGACCCCTTAGCTGAGAGAGAGATGAAGCAGGGACCCCCCCCCCCCCCACACTACATCGTTTACAATTGTGTTGCAGATTAAACTTTTTCATAGATTTCATAGATAGCTTCATTGACTATCATCAGTGTAGTGTAAATGTATGTTTTTTGTAAATTTCAGACATTTAACCACTTAAACCTTCAATACTTAGTACTTGATTTGCTCCTTTTTCCGCCTACGCCAAAATCTTTGCCGAAAATAGCCGATCTACAAGCTCACAACGCCACACAGTTGTGAGGTTGTACTGTATCTGCTATTTTCGGATGAAGTTCCCCCTAGAATAGGAATGCTAGGGTTCAAGTGGTTATATGCTTAATGATTTGGCGGCCCCCTTGTAGTAACTCTGAGGACCCCCCTAGGGGTCACGGACCCCCTGTTGAAGACCCCTGTGACTTAGAGCATACAATGATGCTTGTAGCGTATGAAGGTTATATAGTACACAAACCACCTGGGCTTGTAAAACACACACGCATCGTGTTCTGCACACCACATCTTCACTATAGCAACTTCAGGAAGAATTTAGTTAACAAATTCAAAACCCGATCAATCACATCTCGTTCGTTGACGCATTAGGTAAATCGCCATGGCTTTCTGTAATCACAACAACGTCCCTATTGCCGTGCTCAGACTGCATGCTGGGAGTCGGGCCCATGCATGCAAAGTCCTGTGTGATCACATGACACCCCCGCTGCCTAACGTGGAGGAGACTCCGGGGGTTGCTGACCACGCGGCCGCGGTACATAGGTGATTATCATTTGCATTAGACATGATGCAGCGTCCCCACACACACACGAAGTGCTTACATAAACACCTGTGGATCATTTGTGTTCATTTGGGTCTCCTATTCTTTGGCTTTGCCCCGTGGCATCATGTTGCATTTGTTTCTCCCGGGGTTATCCACAAGGACTATGACATGTACCTTTCAAACTGAAATAAACAGAAACCAGCTATAGCTCGTAAAGTTAACCACTTAATGAACCTCATAGTCGACCGGGGTCCCCCAGGGGTCTATACTTGGTCACCTCCTTTTTCCCCCTCTGTGCCAAATTTCTTCGCTGAATGTTCGCCGACAAGAATAGGGTTCGCTAGGGTTCATGTGTTTTAAAAGTCTCAACTACAGAGCTATCTCGTCTTTCGTCTAGAAATACGAGGGGGGGGTGGGGGGATGAGAGAGGTATGGTAAATCTGAGTGTTGCTAGGCGACCCACAGGTTGTAGCTTCTCTTTTATTTCTTCCCCGTATCATTTGCCTGAGACACCATTCCATGAGCGCTGGCCGTCACAGTTTGCATCAAGCCTGAGTAAACACTTCACAGGTGAGCGCCTGGATTTGCATCTTCCCATTGCCAGCAGCCACCACACACACACACACACACACACACACACACACACACACACACAAGGTGGACAGCCTCAAACTCACCCCTTGTGTTAACAACCAAAATCAGTTTCTCCCATAACCAAATGAGGCAAACCTCCTGTCAGATCAGGGTTACACGCTTGACTGTGGACTAGTGGACTTCTCAGGGTGGAAGTGAACCCCCCCCCCCCCCCCCACCCCCCTTGGCGTAACGGAATTAACCCATTAAAACTGTGAAAGCATCTGTGGCATTTTAGTAGTTAATACAGCATCACAATATTTTTAACCATTTTAACCATTATTTTATAATTTGGTTATTAAAAAATAGCAGATATACAAGCTAGCGCGTCACTTCATGCTTGTAAGCTTGTGAGCTTGTAGATCTGCTAGTTTTTTTTTTATCGTGAAAATTTGTGTCAATCTTTGAATATATATATATTATTATTTTTTGCAAATATTTTTTACTCAAATCTTTGTTCTGGAGGTCCCTGGAACAGCTTATTTTGAAATGGGGGGGTCCGCGGCCAAATACATATCATTTTGGAGGTCCTTGGCATGAAAAAGGTTTTAGCACCACTGATATAGCAACATAAGCTTTTCAGAAAACTGTTAAGGATTTAGAAGACATTTTTAGAATCGACCTCAGGTCTTAATGGATTATTAAACAGCCGCTTGTTGGCGCTGCTGTGGGCATTAAAAACGGCGAGCAAAGGGTGCTCTGGAACACTGTGTTCTCTATAAAACTGTGAGCTTCACGGAGTGAGAACATCACACGGACGACAGGCTGTGCCAGCCAGCCCTCTGGGGTCCATCCTTCTCTCTCCTCTCTGTCCCTGCAATTTACTCAACACGTTTCAGCTGAGCGTAATGGGGATCATGTGTGGGGTTGGGCCGCAGAGAGGGTTGTAAGGCAGCTACTATAGCCCCGTTAGGAAGGAACCCTCTCTCCCTCTGCCAAAGATACACCACTTTTACCACAGCCACAACACTGAGGCCTGTACTTAAACTGGGGAGTGTGGGGGAGGGTGGGGTAAGATATGCAACGCGGGGTTAAAGAGGAGGAAACGCAGTCGCAAAGAAACCAGGGTTCGTTTTGTAAAACAACAGAGAGAGGGGGGGGGGGGCTTATTCTTAACCACGTCTTAAGCCCCATGTACTTTGTCGTATGGAAATAGCCGATCTACATGCACACAACACGTCACGGTGCAACGTGTTGTGAGCTGGTAGATCTGCTATTTTTGCTTTTTTTTAAATACAAAAAAACGTTATGCAAATGTTTTGATTTCATCCAACGTAAATATCAAACATATCAGACAGTCCAAAAGGAAATGCATGTATTTAACCCATTAAGACCTGAGGCGATTCTTTAAAAAAAATCTAAATCCTAACAGTTTTTTGAAAAAAATAAAAAAAATATTTTTTCACGATTTTTCAAAAATAGCAGATCTACAAGCTCATAGCGCGGCACTCGGTGCCGCGCTATGAGCTTGTATATCTGCTATTTTTGAATAGCCAAAGAAATTGAAAGTGACACAGATGCGTTCCAGGTATTAATGGGTTAATACAGTATGACCAGAAGCAGGGATAAGTCATACCCCCCCCCCCCCCCCTGGCTATTGAAATGACCCGAAGGCAGATATCAAAAACAGAGGCATGGATCTCCCCCACACCCCAGCAAATCAAACCCTCTGCCAGAAACTCTTTGCTTCTGTGTGTCAAGGAGGGGTGCCGTGTTCTGTGAGACCCTCTCCTCTAGAGGGAGCCGCTGTGCCACAGAGAGAGGCTAAAGGGAGGGAGGGGGTGGCACTAGCCTGGCTCGGGTCCAAGCTGGTGACATTGCACGAGCCCCCATTAAGGTGTTGTGATAAGTGTCCAGTCCAGTTTCCCCTGACGGAACACAGGAGTCTGTCCCCCACACACCGCAGTTTAGCCAACACGTTTCCACCGACTCCCAATTAACCCATTGATACCTGGAACGCATCTGTGTCACTTTAGATTTCTTTAGGCTATTCAAAAATAGCAGATATACAAGTTCATAGCGCGGCACCGAGTGCCGCGCTATGAACTTGTAGATCTGCTATTTTTGAAAAATCGAGAAAAAAAATATTGGTTTTTTTTTTCAATTTTTTTTTAGGATTTAGAAGACATTTCTAGAATCTTCTCAGGTCTTAGTGGGTTAAATACAGATCATGTGTGGGGCGGGTCGCAGCCGCCAGAGACATCAACTCCCAAACGCCACTGATCCCCTCCTCAGCTCCACCCTGAACCCTATATTTAGCAAAGACAGACAGACAGACAGACAGGGGGAGAGAGAGAGAGAGAGAGAGAGAGAGAGAGGGAGGCTTTTTGGGAGTCCGGTAGGAATTAGTGGGCCGACTTCACTTCTCCCGAATCAACAGCAGCTGAAGGCTTGGATTTTCCTTGCGTGAAATCAGATATGGAGCCCGGCTCCGGTGCCTGGTGGAAGCTGGAAAAAGAAACAGCCCCCCCCCCCCCCCCCCCCTTTACCCCCTCTCCACTCCGCTGCTCCACCAAACCCCCTCATCCCCAAAAAGAAGAGAAAATGTGACTGCAGAAATGTGTTGGAGAGAGAAAAAAAAAGAGAAGAAATCATAGCAGAGGCCGTGGAAATTGCAAAGGAACATTTTTTTTTTCTTTCTCGTAGCTGAAAATGGACCCAGTTCTCCAGACGTAGGGAAAAGACATTTCAACGAGAGTGTGGCACGCAAGTTTGACATCCTCTCCCCTCAGGGCTGTGGCGTGCAAGCGCTCGCTGTTTCACAAACACTAGCTCTCTTTTCTCTGCCGTCCAAATCCACATTTTACACTTGCAGTCATGTGGATGTTACTAGGCCCATCGAAGCCACCTAGAGAGACAAACAAACATAGCACGGACTCAGGTGTGTGTGTGTGTGTGTGTGTGTGTGTGTGTGTGTGTGTGTGTGTGTGTGTGTGTGTGTGTGTGTGTGTGTGTGTGTGTGTGTGTGTGTGTGTGTGTGTGTGTGTTTACAAGTGCAGGTGCAGGCATCAATGTAATACTGTATGTTGATATGAGCTATCCCAAGTCAAATGAACGAGGATATAAATATCTAAAATCTCAGGGCGTCTTGGCTTGGTTTGAGGCCACCTTGACATTTTTCACTACAAGAACCAGAAGTTCACAACAGATACAAGGCGAAGTGCTCAGCTCGACACCAACAAAGCGACATTATTGATCCATTTGGCTCTCTAGTGAATGTCACGATGCAGTGTTGCTAGACATAGACAGTGAATGGAAAGAATCTCACACAATTATTTTACACATTCTGTACCTGTGTGGTACGGATCTCTGTGATTAATGCAGCCATTTTTCTTCTGGGATTAGTTTCTTTCACCATCATACTACAACTGCCTTTTGTAGAAGCAAGGAACTTAGGTCTTCAAACGTTGTAATTTAGTATCTGTCCTGTTACTAGAGAAGGTAGTCATTTCGATGAACAGCTGTGAATTTCAGTATTTGTAATGGATTATAATGGATAATTATAAGTAATTAATTATTGATTATTGACAATGACAATTATGAGTGCTGATTCACCACAAGTGCAACTGTTGCTAAAATGCACTGAACTGAATAGTCAACTCAAGCAATTTGTGGAGACAGATTGCTGTCAATATACTCTTGTCAATAGTACCGGAAAACAACGAACAATAATATCTCACTAATCAAAAAAATAAAATAGGCATATACCTTAGGCTATACCCAGACAATTAACCACTTAAAGGTAGGGTAAGTGATTTCCTTTGGTTAAAATAAGTGTTAAATAG
Organism: Gymnoscopelus braueri; assembly: GCF_963280865.1. NCBI lineage: Eukaryota > Metazoa > Chordata > Actinopteri > Myctophiformes > Myctophidae > Gymnoscopelus > Gymnoscopelus braueri. The sequence goes on from NC_137621.1 coordinate 14,282,135, forward strand.
CTCTATATTCTGATAGTACTCATTGCTATAGAGTGTTTGTTCAGTAAAAGGAGTCTCCTTGTCTCTCCAGCTCTTTATAAAACAAAAAAATGCATTTTCGTTTCAGTTTCATTTTAATTTCCAAGTTTATCCAATCAGGATAGAGAACTCAATCAGGATATAGATTAAACAAGTGAAATTGGAAGTGATGACACTAACAAATGAGCATGCAAAATTGGAACTGGAACACTATAAAAATGAAGCTTAAAAATGGGTACTTTCTCCTGATTGGCTGAGATTTTGACACCTACCGGAAAATGTATTTTCTGTTTATTAAAGAGCTGGAGAGACGGGGAGACTTCCTGTTACTGAACAAACACTCTATAGCAATGATTACTATCAGAATATAGAGCTTTAACCTTTTAAATAGTACTCATTGCTATAGAGTGTTTGTTCAGTAAAAGGAGTCTCCTTGTCTCTCCAGCTCTTTATAAAACAAAAAAATGCATTTTCGTTTCAGTTTCATTTTAATTTCCAAGTTTATCCAATCAGGATAGAGAACTCAATCAGGATATAGATTAAACAAGTGAAATTGGAAGTGATGACACTAACAAATGAGCATGCAAAATTGGAACTGGAACACTATAAAAATGAAGCTTAAAAATGGGTACTTTCTCCTGATTGGCTGAGATTTTGACACCTACCGGAAAATGTATTTTCTGTTTATTAAAGAGCTGGAGAGACGGGGAGACTTCCTGTTACTGAACAAACACTCTATAGCAATGATTACTATCAGAATATAGAGCTTTAACCTTTTAACAAAATACTTTTTGTTTTAACCCAAAAATATCACTTACCCTACCTTTAAGTCCTAATATACTAGTGAAAATAGCCGATCTACAAGATCACACACAACGTGTCGTACTGTAAAATCCCCAATGATAATTTAACTCTGAGAGTGTGTCTAAATTCAATTTTTACACTATCAGAGAGAGTTAAATTAACACAGAGGGTTTCGCTGTGCACTAACTTTAGCTTATAGGAGCATATGACATATACTATACCAATTACCAAATGATGTCCCCAACTGTCCTTGCCATCAGGATTCAAACAACAACAGCAACACTACGGCAGGTGGCAGCAGGTCCCCCTGTGTGTCAGCCAACGGCATATACTACAGCAAGCTGTCTCAGTTGAGTGAACGAGGCCATTATGGGTGTTTTGTTTAAGGAAAATAAGTCAGTGACACTAGCTGGCCCGAATCCCAAAGAGGGAAAGTGCTGAGTCAAACACCTCGAGCCACATTTATCTATTTCCGTTTCGTCAGGTGAATGAATTAGGAAGTGTGTGCATTGAAACATGTGAAGCAAGCAGCTGGAGTTTGCTTTACCTGTGGGATTACACCTCCAGATAGGTTCAGCAGTTAACACTGACAGGCCTGAGACATCGATACGCACAGCTCTACATCTGCACATACACACTCTTTCTTTTCCTTTCTTTCTTTTCCCCTCCCTCCCTCCCTCCCTTCCACCCTCCCTCCCTCTGTCTTCCTCTGTCCAGGATGGTTTGTCTGCTTGCCTCCTTTGTGTGATTTATGGTGGGTTGCACAACAGCACAACAAGCTGTCGGTGTTTGTACAAAGCACCCCTCTGCTCCGACAATGGCGTCCTTTCATCCCTCTTTTCATCCCTCTGAGAAAGACAGAATGCTGTACATTACTAGCCTCCTTTTTGAAGGAGCGCTGTGGAGGCTGCGACGGCGAGGGGGTTGCTTTCATAACTTCAGTCTTGTGCACGGAGCTGTGGGATGATGTGCTGTCAGTGGTTGATGAGTGTTATTAAGCAAAAAAATGTCTCAGTTCATTACTTTGAGCAAACATTTCCAGGGCCAAGGATATCGCGAGAAACTTGAGCTCAGGAGGGGTGGGGGTGGGGGGGGGGGGGGTCGCCATTCTGGGGACGTGGCCCCCTTCTTCTGGGAGGAAATGAGAAAACTGACCCCCCTGTTTCATATTCATAGCAGCCGTTCTCATTAATGCCAGGATGTTTGCCGTCTCATGCTGTTATTTAACATGCTCCGTGTGTGTGTCTGTGTGTTTTCTCTGCAGCGTCTACAGACATCTTCCCCCAGAGGACTCCGTTCCCGTCTCTGTCGCCGCTGACGGACCCCCGCTTCTCGGACCCTCGCATGCACTACCCGGGGGCGTTCACTTACTCCAACAGCTCCAGCTCAGGGATCGGCGGCCTCAGCATGTCGGCCTCGTCCCGGTACCACACCTACCTGCCGCCGCCGTACCCGGGCAACCAGACCCAGAACAGTCACTTCCAGTCCAACTCCTATCTGTACTACGGCGCAGGCTCCGGGTCCTACCAGTTCTCCATGGTGGCGCCGGGGGGCAGCGGGGGCGAGCGCTCCCCCACCCGCCTCCTGTCCTGCTCGGGGGCCACGGGCGCCGGAGGGGCCAACAGCCTGATGAACCCCGGGCTGAACAACCAGAGCGAGGGGGTGGAGGCGGACGGCAGCCACAGCAACTCCCCCACGGCCATGAGCGCCTCCGGACGCATGGATGAGTCCGTTTGGAGGCCATATTGACTGACGGGCAGCTAGAGAGATAGAGAGACAAGAGAGAAGGAGAGAGAGAAAGTAGGAAAGATAGAAGGAAGGAGAGATAGGTAGCGAGAGAGAGAAGGTCGAAGGTGCCGAAAGTAACAGTTAAGGAAAATGTAAAGATGATGAACAAACAAACCAAAAAAAAGCTGAACAGCACCGACTAAAAAACAAGAAAAAAGAAAAAAAAATGCTGCATGTTTGTCTTTATTTCTCAAGCATTCGCTTTAAAGACTTTCTGCATTTTACCAACTGTCAGCCAGACTTCCATGTGTTTTGTCCATTCTGAGAGGACTCCCGCACTGTGCAAGGAAATGTGTGCTCTTAAAAGCACATTTCCAGGAGAAGCCATACAAATTGAGATGACATTTGTAACTTGTAAATGTAAATAGAAGCAGGGGGTAAAAACCAGAGAAGCCATAGTAATATATCATTGATCGATTGTCTGGTACAAACAGCTACTCAACCAAAGATGCTCGGACAAATAGAAGAACGGCTGTATATATGATTGATCACCCCTGTCCGGCTGATGAACTGATCGACGTAACGCAGCACACGTACATTCAAAACGCGTTGTTGAAACGAGGAGGGGAACACAGACTGGATTTTTCGTGCATTTGCTCTTGTGGCTCCAGAGCCCTCCCCTGGTCGTGGCTGCACTGCTGTAGCGTTGGGTCTTCTTATGACTTTTATTTGTGGACATGTTTTTGATATAAGACACAACACGAGTTATTCAATCTTTTGTGGTGAAAAGATTATCCAAAGATCATCAAAATGCATTCAGGGCTGTTTTGTGTTCTCACAGTACTTATGCATTACCTTGATAAACTAATTTATTATTATCCAAATGGACACTCAAGCCTTCAGTCTGTCGGTACGCTATGGACAAAATGGCCGTGGTGTGTTTGAGTGACGAACGTTTCATTGGTCAGGAGTCAGGACTCGTGTGTTTAAGAAACTGTTCCTCTTCTGCAGGGTCCTTCATTTTTAAGTAATGTTCCGCTGAACGGCGGCAGTCATTTTGAGGAACATCAGACACAAGCAGAGGGGTGTTTCTTGATTAGAATTTCCACAGGATTTTATTTTTTTGCCCTGTGGCCTATCTATTTTATTTCTTACATTTCTTATTTGATCCCGTTTCTGAATATAGTTCTAGTGTAGTATTTTTTGAACTGGATGACATGGTTTACTTTTTATATTTATTTGAGCCAAATTCTGAGGAAATGTACACATGTACCCCAAATCCTTAAGCATTTATCTTTACCTTTTTATAGACCTTTTTTTTTTTATTATTATTTGTTGTTTAAGTATAAAATTGGAATTTGTGTAATATATTGCTCCTAAATTATAAAAACAAAACTTAATGTAATTATTTTGTTTTCCAATGTAGCTTTGATGCACTAAAAACCTGTATTCCTTATGAACCACACCCAACATCAATTCTGCCAATGAGATTGTGTATTTAGGATTCCTACCCCAATATCCAAGTTGTCTTTTTGTGCACCATAAGCCATCGTTCTATTTCTTTTGCACTATATTACAAATTAATTTCTCACCCGCTTAATCAAAGGGAAGAACAAAATACCAAATATTCCTGCACATATATAATACAACTCACTGAAAGTGTCCTTTCGCATGCAACATAAATACATTAAAACACAAACTCCTCTCAACTCAAACACCATGCACACACACACACACACACACACACACACACACACACACACACACACACACACACACACACACACACACACACACACACACACACACACACACACACACACACACACACACACACACACACACACACACACACACACACACACACACACACACACACACACACATTCCTGCTCCACAGGTGTGAGTGTGCACATTCCCCCTGTCCCAAGGGCCTTTCCCATGTTGTCACACACATGATCCCTCCATCCCCGGAGGAGGAAGAGAATGGTGGATGAAGGGATGATAGAAGGAGGAGGAGGAGGAGGTAGGGTCAGGGTGGTGTCATCTTACTAGCACCAAGGGCAACCATGCAAAAAAACCATGCCCTTGTTCTGCACAGGCCCCTTTGTTCTGCATAAGCCGTGGGTTCTTTGAAGCCTTTATGGTCCTGATTTCTCTTTTTCTGTTTTGTAATTTACTGATCATTAGTGCCAGGGGGCTCGTGGTTTCGCCAGCGATTGATACGTCTGTCTGCAACAGACCATCTTTGTGTACGAGCCACGCTGAGCCACTTTATCAGCCACGTATCAGGTTTTTATCGTCCAGTGGCTACCAGAAGGAGAGCAGGGCCACTTCTTCGGAAAGGTGGGAATCCACACTGTGGGAATCCTTGCGTGTTATTTAACCCAGAGAGTGCACACAAAATGTAACCAAAAATGGTTCCGTTCCTGCGCTCTCTGTATTACAAATGGATGAATTAACACTGAGGATTTTTACCGTGCAGACGCCACACAGAGAGTTAAATGTAAGAAGAGTAAAAAAAAAATCCAAAAGAATGCTAGCATTTTTAGCTCAGGAAAAAAAAAAGGAAAGGAAAAAAAAGTTATGCAAAGTGTTTTGTAGAGCCCAAATGTAGGCTCTCTCTCTCTGCCTTATTTCCCTCTTTGACAATCAGTCACGATGAAACTCATTCCTATCTCCCTTTGAGCTGGAGGAAAAAGGCTTTGCATGTTACTCAGCTCATTTCCTTTGGAACCCCTCCGGGGTTTGACAGCCTCGCTTTATTACGGGCAACAATCATGCAGCTAGATAAACCAAACACACGTACCTGGACGCACGTTGTGCAAAGAACTTCACACCTGCTGCCCTGTATTACGGTTTGGATATCGACAACAGGAAAAGATTTGTAGTACAAGACTGGTTCTTTTGATCGGTCTCCAATATCATTGCAAGAGGTTGTATCTAAAATAAGACTCTTGGAAGGTTTCAGAGACCGGGGAGGCCAAATTTGTTCAGCAGAAATCTTTTTATTGCGTATTGGATGAAAGAGCACAATGACATTGTTGTTTTCTCTGGTGTTTCTTTTTAAAAGAACCTCGTCTTCATCTTGATATCTAGGCTACCATCATGTTAATTCATTTCGCTCTCTTGTTTTTCTTTATGCTCAAAGCATGTACGTCTGAAACTGATATGTTAATTTAAGAACTTCATCTATGTATGTACTATCCTTAAAGACTCGGTATTAAGTGCTTGTAAAGTGTGCGGATAATGTAGTTTTTAATCATTTTAATTAAAAAAAAAAGACCTGTTCCACTTTTTTTCCTCACAACTAGTGTTTATTTCATTTTTTTTAATGAAACCTGGTGTTCACAGAAACCGTGAGAAAGCAGGAAACGCAGTTTTGCTACATTGCTCAGAAGCTCCACCTGCTCTCTTGCAAAAATCATACACACACGCATTCACACATGCCCCCCCCCCACACACACACACACACACACACACACACACACACACACACACACACACAGGAAATGGTCTTATGAGTTATGTTTAATATTCCCAACCACATTCTTCAACAATATTTCTTCACCATAAAAACAATTCTATGGTATAATAGTTCTCTAATTTTGAAACGTAATACTCAAAAGTCGGGGATTGTGAAAACTTTTATGGTCCAGGGTTGGAAGGTGTTGAGAGTGAAAATGTCACACGCGGAGGCTCATGCTATAACTCATCTCCAGAAAACCAAACAACATCACCTCAGCTGACAAATGAGTATGTGAGTTATTGGGCAGAAAGACTTCCAAAAAAAAGTTAATGAACCCAATTTAATCATTCCAGTTCCTTTGGAACCCAAACAACTACCGTTTCCTCGTCCAAGACTGCTCCCGGCGTCTGGCCTGTAAATACCACGGATACCACGCCCCCCTCCTATTCCTAACGCTGATCTCACAAACCCCCGTCTAATAATTATCCCCTGCTCCCCCATTAGTATGCCTCTCACTGGCAAATTACCTACACTTCTCAGAGAGGTTTTTGCGGACGCCACGGCTGTCAGCGCCTCGGTACCCTGGGCGTAAATAAAGCATGGCCCAGGAATCCAACACGGCTCTCTGGCAGCCGCTGCGCCAGTGCAACGGCGGCAAGTTGTCACTCGTTAAAAACAATAGGGGAAAAAAGAAAAAAAAATACATGGAATGCCACGACTTTCTTCCTTTTTTTCTCTCTGGCTATGAGCTTGTTAATTCATTGAGTGCTGATGGCATCTACAGTACTTGGCCCGTTTTGAGGCCTAGCCACAAGGATTAAACACTTGAGATGGTACCTTGTAGGGTGGTCTGAGCTCAGATGACTCATGTGGTTAACCTGAAATACAATGCCCACAATCCCTCACTCTCAAACTAATGCCACCTGTTGATTGAGATACCATGAGAAGGCCTTTCACTTCTATCGCCCTTCTTTCTTTCTCTCTCCCCTCTAAACCTTTTTTATTATATTCTTTTATCTACTTATACTGTCCTCTTCTCTTTCCTATTCTTCCCCCCCCCCTCCTCTCCTTTCTTCTCCTCTTCTATTCTCTCCTTTCTTTTCCTCTGCATGGCTTAAGCTGTGTGTGTGTGTGTCTCTGTGTCAGGCCTTCTATGGGGGCAGTTTTGGCAGGACTACAAAGGACCCGAGACGCTCACACACAGCCTTGATACACACTGTATTCAATTAACTCTGCACACTCAAAGCATTTACACACACACACGCACGCACACGGGATAGGCAGCCACACACAGAAACACAGTGAGACACACACACACACACACACACACACACACACACACACACACACACACACACACACACACACACACACACACACACACACACACACACACACACACACACACACACACACACACACACACACACACACACACACACACACACACACAATCCCTCGCTGACAGATCTCACACTATCCTCACCCACACAGTCTGAGCAGTGCTCCAGTGTGCCAGTGTATGACAGATCTGCACCGTCTTAAACATTCCCGACTATTTCCTGTAGGTCTCATCACAGAGACGCCCTCCGCGTCGATCCCCCAGAGCCCAGGGAAGCACAAAGGGAAGATGATAAGCTTTCAATTAGGCCCGGCTCTGGGGAATTTTCCAGCTGTCTTCACACACTCCGTGAGATTGACTCTCCGGGTTCACATGTGGGGAACAGAGGAGCTCCCATCTGGCTCGGGCTTTTCGTCGTTAGACGTACAAGAACCGACGAGCCACTCTGGTTTTCCATCTTCTCCCCTCTTCCTAAAGTTGTAACTCTCCGGGAAGAGAGGAAACGCGCACACAGAGAGATGAGCGTGTTTGTCTGGTTATGATTGTAGCTAAAAGGCATGATGAATTAACATACAAGACGAATGGCTGAAACATTCAATGCCGCAGAAAATATGAAAAGAAATAGAAACGATTGACCATGGACATAAATGTATATAAGACTAAAGCAAAAAACTCAGGTAGCAGATCAAAGTGAATTAGGTCATAATCACCACGGTAACCTTGAATGTTCTCCCTTTGATCAAACCAGAACTTAGCCTAGTCTCTATTGCTTCTCTCTCCCCTTCATTCACAATCTCATCTTCACCTCATCAGCTGACTGTTTTTCACAAAGAAAATGACTCTATTTATAAATGTGGACTGGGAAGACATACTCAGAGAGGGCTGAGAGGGGGGGGGGGTGTTTTGGAAAGAACAAGGGCTCGTTAAAGCCCTCTCATTTCTCATGAACACAATATCCCGCGTTGCTGCTGTGCTGTGGCCCTGCGGTACCTGCATACGAAACCCATTAGGGTCTCTATTCTGGAGACACTGACCTTCCCTCTCTCTCCTCGGGACCCCGTGAGAAGGAGTGGGCTAGAACCGGTTTGGTTTGGGCAGCCATGGTACACAACCAGAAGTCTATTTTCTAACCGGACCAGCGGTGGGAAAGGAGGCTCTCGTCCAAAATCAGGGTTCCCACAGATTGACCGAGAAACAACAGGGGCCAAAGGGGTCTCACAAACCACCAGAGCTGTGATGCAACCGTTCTTCTCACACTGATGACGACTGCTGCTGCTGAGAGAGAGAGAAATAAGAGAGAGAGAGAGTTGTAGGAACGAGAGAGAGAGAGAAAGAAAGTTAAGGGGAAATGAGAGGATAGGCATGGAGGGTAAGTAAAGAGGAGGACATACAGTATCTCTGCCAGGCCAGGTGGCCTACCCATGGCTGTGTAAGTCATGGGTTGCAACCATCAAGATCCCTATAGGTCTAAGAGTGAAATCAAGTTCGGCCCTGTGTTTGGTAAAGGCCCTTTACTATGTGATTCACATTTGGGGTCGATTGGTTAATGTTGTTTGGCTTTTTTTCTTTTGTAAAATAGGCTCCTCAGGCAATATTTGCCGATTGGTATAGAATATCAAAAAGAAATCGGTACATGTTTATCACTTGTATATTGTGCCGCAATTTGTATGAGTTATGGACAAAAGTTGTAGAAGCAAAACGTTTGTTGATGGAAATTCTAGTTAGGCGGAAATGGCCGTGACATATATGGGGTGTCATGATCCAAGGAATCGACGGAAAAAAGTCCAGGGAACATTCTTCAATTGTATGACTTCCAGATTTGTAGGCCCAAATCTAAAGCGGACTAGTATGGCGACGAAAAAATAATCATTCTTGGCCTACTGGCAGCATGAATACAAAGTTTGCAGCAGAACGGTCCAGAAGTTTGAGAGCTCCAGACAGACATACAGATGAGCAAAAACATAATCTCTGTTACTGGCCTTCGGTCTGACAGAGATAATAAAGGGGAAAAGATAGGATAGACTTTAGACATGGAAGAGAAGAAAAAAGGGCAGCAGTACATGGACTGATAGATACGGATTTTGTACCATTTTTCATTTGTATATGTGAAATGAATATGGTAAAAAAGGTCCTCCAGCTGAAGGTATAGTTTTATCATCCAGTGTAAATCTACTGAGACCAATCTGTGTTATAACCTATATGGTTCCCACAGCGCCGGAGCACCTCTCTCCACGGACGCCAGGCCCTTGTTCCTGACAGTGTACCCAGAGGAAAGGCACTCCCAGACAGAGTCCCCGCTCTCACATCACATCCAGAGAGCGCTGCCACAGTGAAGTTAAGGTCACCGTGGTGTGTGTGAGAGTATATATGGGTTGTCGTGCAGCCGCACGAAACGCAGACAGGAAAATATCTACGGTACGCGGAGACTGGGGCCAAGAGGACGAAAAAGCTTCGGCTTTTATGCAGTGTGCAACTAAATATTCGGCAAGTGCAATTGATTACCGAACAGTGGTCACACGGAGAATTATTTTGATACTGCTGATCTTAAACGGGACCAAGCTGGAATCAATCTGCTGAACTTTTATAGCGAGTCCTTCTCCCCCACCCCCGCTCATAGGAAACCAAGACATGTAAATGAGTCAAAACCAGAGACAGGCCTTTATAGAAATCCAGCAGACCACTGCACGGTGGTGGACCTGTGGCTCAGACCATGGTTATGGGGGTATTCTGACAAAGACCACAACAGCTAGCTTTCATTCAGATGTCTTAATGGAGCAGGGGGACATTTTGGATGCCTCTTCGTTACATAACAGCCGCAGCCACTCCGCGCCTGGCCCGATCTGCCTTTAATTTGATTGCTTGATAGCGAAAAGACAGAAGAACATTTGATAGAGAGCGGAACACTGCATTCCCCCCGTCTGATCGCGTCGCAGCACCGATGAATGCGTCTTGGAACGGTCCTGGCCCTGGACGGAGTGGAATCGTACAACAGCATGTGTTTGAAACTTTGATTCGGGCTGGGTTTCATGCTGCTGCATTTGAGCTTCACCAGCGAACCGAGACGTCGACATCGGTGGGGGAAAAAAAGACATGCAGTGAAAAAGAAAAAGTTAATATTTTTTTTCTCCCAGAAACAATGACAGTTGTTTCCCATAAACTGAATCATGAGAATCAATACACATGGCTGCACTTCTCTCTCTCTCTCTCTCTCTCTCTCTCTCTCTCTCTCACAGAGCCTCTACAGTACAGTACATGTGAACACTGTTTCCTCTATAAAACAGGAAATTAACACACACACACATGCACACTCTCATGCATGCACGCGCGCACACACACACAATCGCACGCCTGGAGCCCAGTGCCAGGCAGGCTGACTCTTTTGGGGGGAGTCTTCATGGTGGAGTCCTGTGTGTGTGTGTGCGTATGTGTGTGTGTGTGGGGGGGGGGGGGGGGGGGGTATCCCTGCGGACGGGGTCTCTGTTCACTTCCTGTTCAGAGCAGGGAACACGCTAACTTGGCAGTTCACATGCGCACCACTTTCTATCTTCCCTTCTATCTCTTCTACTTTTTTCATCCCTGCTTGCGCGAGCAGCGAGCGAGACGAGCATGATTGCTTAAGTCTGTTCTGGGTCGCATGGGAACACGAAAGGCTCATTACAGGGCCGTGTCCTCCGCTGCTTGTATCTGCACAGCCAGTGTCAGATATACTTCATTGTTTAACCCATTAAGACCTGAGAAGATTCTAGAAATGTCTTCTAAATCCTAAAAAAAAATAGAAAAAAAAACCCAAATTATTTTTCTCGATTTTTCAAAAATAGCAGATCTACAAGTTCATAGCGCGGCACTCGGTGCCGCGCTATGAGCTTGTATATCTGCTATTTTTGAATAGCCTAAAGAAATCTAAAGTGACACAGATGCGTTCCAGGTATCAATGGGTTAACTAATTGTTTTATCGCACATCTCCGTCCTCCATCTGAATGTAAATGTCATTCTGGGGCACGCCACAGACTTAATGACTCATATCCGTCAACCAGTGATGGTTCATGTGGTTTTGCAGTGAAATCAGTAACACAAAAAACACATCGCAGCTGATCTACAGCCCGCTCTCTCTCTCTCTCTCTCTCTCTCTCTGCCACCCATAAACTCCTCAAATATCAGCGGCTGCGACAATGTCACAAACATCTTCTCGCGCCTCCCCTCGTGTGTTGGTGTCACAAAACACAAGGGCCCCGTCGTAAAACGAATGTATCATCTGTCATCGTCTGCCACGCCGTAACAATTGCGTTTTTTTCCCTGCTTTCTCCCTGATGCTTTCTCTATTGTCGCACTTTGATCATCAAACTGCAACCACACCCCAAAAATAAATTTATACCACTTAACCACATGAGCCCCTAGCGTCCCTATTCTGGGGGGGGGCGAACATTCGGCAAAAATAGCAGATCTATAAGCCCACAACACGTCATAACGCGCATTATTTCCGGCGAGACAGGTGGGCAAAGAGATTTGGTGGTAACGCGTGACGTTTTGCGAGCTTTGCAGATCTGCTATTTTCGGCGAGACAGGTGGGCAAAGAGATTTGGTGTACACAGGTTTCATACTTCATCATATGAAAGTGTCCTGCTGTAAGTATTGCGAAAATACAAGCTCACAATGCGGCGCTTGAACACCAGCTATATATGTTATCTAAATAGAAAAGTCATTATAGGCTCTGGTGACAGAATGGCGAGCAGGTGCTATCGTCCAGTGTTATTGGTTCAGGGTGAGTGAAGTGGATATCGTGTCGGGAACAAACCTCCATATTTAAACTTTTGAATGCCCTATTTTTCGTCATACTACAGTGTCACACAAAAAGTAGCAAAAATAGCCGATCTACAAGCTCAAAACGTGGCGCATCGCGACATGTTTTGGGCTTGTAGATCGTCTATTTGTGCTATTTATTTTGAATTTGAATCCTGAAAAGTAACAGTTTAGGACATACAGTACGAGCGTGGTGATGTTTTGTTTCTGGGCTGTGCAGCGTGTGTGGCAGTGTGCTCCACACCCCCGTGTCTGGCTGTGGCCCTGCAGGGCCCGTTCCAACCCGTTCCCATGGTTCCACCGGAGCGACAACTTCCTCAAGGGGGCTCCGCCTACTCACTGGTTTGTTTTCACGCTTAATGGGAGATCGCCTTACAATCATTTTGGTGTGTGTGTGTGTGTGTGTGTGTGTGTGTGTGTCTATGTGTGTGTGTGTGTGTGTGTGTGTCTGTCTGTGTGTGTGCGTGTGCGTGCGTGTGAATTCCTTGTGTTTGGGATATGTGTCAGTGACTGCGCGGGCGCGCGCGTGCATGCGTGCGTGTGTGCGTGGCCTTGTGTACGTGTGTGTGTGGCCTTGTGTACGTGTGTGTGTGCGCATGCGTTTGTGTCAGTGACTGTGTGTGTGTGTACGCATGCATGCGTGTACTGTATGTAATCCTTGCAGTCATTGTAATCACCTGTGAGGACAAATGCATATCAGTATCTATATACTCTGTGCGTGTGTGTGTGTGTGTGTGTGTGTGTGTGTGTGTGTGTGTGTGTGTGTGTGTGTGTGTGTGTGTGTGTGTGTGTGTGTGTGTGTGTGAGAGAGAGAGAGAGTGCATACAGTATGTGTGGCAGCCTATAGACACCAGACACCTTGATTTCTGCTCCCTTTGTTTTTGCCCATGAGGCAAAGAGGAAGACGAAGGCAGAGGAGAAACAAGTCTTTTGAGTGACTGGCTGTGTCTGTTGGGGAACATTCATTCATATTGAGGAATAATTGCTTTTAAGTGCTGAGATAAAACAGCCAAATGGGCCGGGGAACAAAGGCGTCTTGTGGGGGGATGGAAAAATGAAGCATTTACATTCAGGGCCTGGTAATGAGGGGATTTTCCTGAGATGACAGTGAGGAGGAGGATCAGAGAGAGAGAGAGGGAGAGAGAGAGAGAGAGAGAGAGAGAGAGATAGAGAGAGAGAGAGAGAGAGAGAGGTAAAACTGAGAATAATGTCTCAGACCAGGGGGGTGGCAATTATGCCTGATACATACTTAGTTGCATGCCGGTGTCGCGCACGAAAATAGCCAATCTACAAGCTCACACAGCGCATCACAGAACGCCATTGTCAGCGTGTGGATAGGCTATTGTTGGAGCTTGACACCAGTATACGCAAACTAAGTATTAATCAGGCAGAGCACTGATCCTAGACAAGCTTTTTTTGGCTGTGAAGATGTCCTGTGACTATGACACGCTCCCCTTACACTGGCCAGGAGATCATGCACGTCCACGGGCAATAATACAGATCTTTCCACTGTATGATGGAACTGGCTCGACTCAACTCTACTCACTTTACTTAGTTTTCGACTGCGGACAGGACTCCCTCAATGTAACTATAGCGGTGTCCCATTGATATACAGTACACATAAGATACTGGATTTGCCGCTGCTGTTCATTAGAGCGATGCGTCAACCACGGCCACCATATTGGTCGGGGCAAGCCGTACAGTATGTCTATTAACCCATTGAGACCTGAAGCCGATTCTACATGTCTCCTAAATCTCAAAAGTATTCTGAAAAACGTATGTTTCTATATCAGAAACTGAATCTTTTTCATGTCAAGGACCCCCAAAATGATATGTATTTGGCCGCGGACCCCCATCAAAATATTTTTTTCCAGGGACCCCCCAGAAGCAAAGATTTGAGTTAAAAATGTTCGCTTTGAAAATATATATATTCAAAGATTTGCACACATTTTCACGATTTTTCAAAAATAGCAGATCTACAAGCTCGTAGCGCGGCACTCGGTGCCACGCTATGAGCTTGTATATCTGCTATTTTTGAATAGCCCAAAGTGTAAAATAATGCTTTTTAGCTCAAATCTAAAAAGACACAGTTCCAGGTCTTAATGGGTTAAAACAGGAGGTCTATCCGAAATTAAAATGACCATAGCTCGTTACTAATGCCAGATGTGTAACTATGTTATGATGAAACAGGATACTTGGTATCACGTCTTAACGCAGTATAGAAGCAGTTATGGTTATAAAGCAGACAACTTATTTAGTCTTCAGGTACTTGTATGCAACTCATATTTCTTGCAGTGGAGTTATGGCAATGCGACGTCTATGTATATTATGTCTATGGCAACATCCAACCCACTGCCTAGAATAGTGCTAAACGATGTTAAAGTTAAACTAACGCTAACACTAATTGCTGTCTGGAAACTATCTCTATTTAACCTGTACACTCCAACAAAAACTGGTTCTGATTGCATTTTAATTGAGAACGCTGACATTGAAAAATAGGCCATGCATGCAGCTTTTCAATATCGATTCATTTCACATTCACGCCTAGTTCTAAAAAGTTTGTTGACAGTATTCGGGAGCTTCCACGTGGTATAGGGGAGTCGATCAGTAGTCTGCAGTGTTTTCACCTCACCTTTTGGTATCGCCTCAGCTCGCTTGGAACCTCTAGAAGTGATATACCAAATAACACATCAGGTAGCCTACTAGATACTCATTTTGTCAGATGGAAGACCAAAAAAGGCTATAGGAGGGTGGAAAAGCACCAAAAGACTTGAACACGCACACCAGTGGTGGAAAAAGTACTAAAATGTTTTACTTAAGTAAAAGTATCAATACTGCAGTGTAGAAGTACTCTGTTACAAGTAAAAGTCCGGAATTAAAAATTACCTTGAGTAAAAGTACGAAAGTATTGGTATCAAAATGTACTTAAAGACAAAAATAAAAGCACTAAAATGTTTGAAAATAGCAGATCTACAAGCTCACAGCGTGTCGCATCGCGACGCGTTGTGAGCTTGTAGATCGGCTATTTTCAAATAGCCGATGTATAAAACAGGGCTAAAGTGGTTAATGTATGTTTTATAACGTAATAATTTATATCTGCAAAGTAA
Organism: Gymnoscopelus braueri; assembly: GCF_963280865.1. NCBI lineage: Eukaryota > Metazoa > Chordata > Actinopteri > Myctophiformes > Myctophidae > Gymnoscopelus > Gymnoscopelus braueri. Next base: position 14,297,400 of record NC_137621.1, read on the forward strand.
CTAGTAACTAAAGTTGACAAATAATTGTAGTGGAGTAAAAGTACAATATGTGCCTCTGAGATGTAGTGGAGTAGAAGTAAAAGTACAGAAAATTGGACATACTCCAGTAAAGTAAAATGCCTCAAAATTGTAAAACTAAAAGAAGAAAACCTTCAAAAGAAGGGACCGCACAACTCCAGGACTGGTTTTGCTTTTCTTATTGTATGTTGCACAACGCGTTTCGCTTCCGCTTCCTCAGGTGCTATGTCCACCTCCACCTCAAAATTGTACTTAAGTACAGTACTTGAGTAAGTATACTTAGTTACTTTACACCACTGACGCACACACACACACACACACACACACACACACACACACACACACACACACACGCACACTCAGCATGAAGCCTCCAGGTGTTGGTCTTTTGAGAGAGGCCCTGTGCCGTTCGTCTGCAGGCCTTCAGCAGCAGACTGAGAGAGAGAGCAGGAAGACTTTTGCCACGGGGACGTCTTTGCTGGTCCAGGAACATCATGAGTTCCAGGCTCATGGCTTCATGTTTCAATTGGTCAGGAGGACTCACAGCGGGCAAAAGCACACACAAGAGCACAAGAACACAGCCGGGCCTCCAGAACCCATTCATCTTGAACGAGGAGCATTAGGGAACAAAATATAACTGCACCGATCTCATTCACTCGACACAGCCAAGCCAGAGGATGATGTCTGACGTTAAAGGGGAATACCACCCGTTTTCAACATTAAACTATGGCATTTACATATCTTGGTGGGAATAAGAAAAAGTTCCCCACCTTCAGTGCTGCATAGAAGGCTGGGCCAAAGACTACAGCTTTGTCTGTCACCGATCACATGAGTATTTTCAGTTTTCTGTTATTGTGAGGAAAGCTTTGGCTGAAAAGAGCCGACCGACAAGTGAGCTTGTCGATCTCCCATTTTTGGCGAAAGCTTTCCCCACAATACGGATGCTGGGGTTTAAGTGGTTAACAAGTATTAATTTGGGGCGCCGCTGGACTAGCGGTTAAGGCGTATACCACATATAGGCTCTAACAGCAGCGGGTCTAACAGCGAGTTGCAGGTTCGATTCCCGAGCCTGACGACCTTTGCTGCGTGTCACACCCCGTCTCTCTCTCCCAGTGTCTCTCTCTACTGCGCACTATCAATAAAGGCAGAAAAAGCCTTTGGTATTCATTTGAATAGTCAAATAGGTCAAATACCTTGGAATCAATTTCAGATCCTTAGTGAGGGGACTGTGAACAGCGGTTATCAACAGCCTTGTTATGCTGGATGTCACCCTGTGTCCCCTAAAGCATGGGTCTTCAACAGGGGGTCCGGGACCCCTAGGGGGTCCTCAGAGATACTGC
>NC_137621.1:14301257-14468757 GCF_963280865.1 Gymnoscopelus braueri
CACACACACACACACACACACACACACACACACACACACACACACACACACACACACACACACACACACACACACACACACCTCTTGTTGACTGAGCGGGCCAAGAGCGCGTGGGGAAACTGGATCCACACGCTGAAAAGTCGCAGTCTGGGGTAGAGGAGGTGTTGATTTTTACTGTAACCAGCGGCAGCCCCAAAACGGACCCGCTACAGTGTCAGCCAGAGCCAACGGGGTTGTTTAATATGGGAAGGCGAGAGCGAGAGAGCGAGGCGGGGGAGTCTCTCCTCTTTATGGTGCCTGGAAAGTCACGGACACATGTCCAACCAAAGCAGGGTCTCTCGGCACGGGGCGGGCATGTGGTTCAGCCGCACGGGAACTAGACCCAGAAGGCTTCCGTACCGTATAGCCTGACGCCTCCCTGGAGCGTTGGTGCGGAGAGAATCCAGGGACGCTTCCAAAAATGGCACAAAATTGCACGCACACATGAACACACACGTACACACGTACACACAAACACATAACGCACCACTTTTCCCGGCAAGCGACAGTCGCCTCTGTGGAAAAATGTGGTCACAGACGCATTAAGGCCCAGGAGTTTGAGGGACTGCAGGGATGCAGTGGCTGCAGTGGCAGACCAGTAGGAAGCTCAGCACAACACACCACACCACACCTCCCAGTACACCCAGCAAGGAGAGACAGGTCAGAGGAAACCTATACTCACTCCTTCTGCTGCTGCTGCTGCTGGCTGAGAATCAAGCTAATATGATTTGGGCCTATGTATGAAACACAGGTGGTGTGTGTGTGTGTGTGTGCGTGTGTGTGTGTGTGTGTGTGTGTGCGTGTGTGTGTATATACATATACTGTACATACATACACACACACACACACACACACACACACACACACACACACACACACACACACACACACACACACACACACACACACACACACACACACACACACACACACACACACACACACACACACACACACACACACACACACACACACACACACACAGTGTGCATTAAATGTGCACAGCCTTGCTCCACACATCAACCCATGCCAGTGTAAAGCCAGACCTACCCGATAATCACGGTGATTTAAAACAGTGTAGGCCACAGCGCTTTTCTCCACAACCGAGAGCCATCTCGCTCCTAATAAACAACTTTTATCAAAACAAGATGGCCCGGGAAGCAGAACCAGACAGCAGCCCAACAACAAAAACCCGACAACGGCTCCCCAAAAACCCAACCCCACTCTGCCTTTCATGCCTGGCCAGGCCTGTGGTTCTACTGGGAGTTCTGGTGCCATATAACATGATCCACGATCCACTTACAGACCCATTCCCAGTTCAGCCCCTCTGCCCTAAATATTGAGTGTGAAGCCCACCATTGTTCAGGTCGCCGTCTAAAGACCACAGACCTCTTAGCTCAAAGTAACAAATTCTAAAGAATAAAAAAAGTTAAACAGTTTGACCCACGGTGACATTAGAACCTTTAGTCGTCAGTGGCATCCATCTCTCTAAACTCTGCATGACTCTCCTTCGCGTATCTCGGGAACAGTTAATCCGCTCGACTTCACACTTGGCGGGCGTATTGCTGAGGACCCAAGGAAGTGCAGTATCAAGTGTGAAGTCGATAAGACGAGCAGTTTTCCAGAACCGGCCCCGCACCAACAAAAACACGATTTCCCCTTACCCCCCCCCTCCCGCCCCCCCCGACCACTACGACTTTGAACTCTCAACCAACCTTTGTGCTTCTTTGTGATATGACAGGCTGGAGCGGTAACAGTGTCCGTCTTATTAATGCTTAAAGCATCCTGACAGGCCCTCTTGTTACTTACTTAAACCATGCTCGCTTCAACCACCTAATGGAGGTTCTAAAAGCCATTAGGCCAGAGGGCCTCCCTGAGACATCACAGGCTGTGTGCACGTTCTCCACAGAGGAGCAGCTAAGGGGCGATCAATATGAGGCTATACTCTCCTCGTCGTCTTCCTCCTCATCTTGGTTCTTCCCTTTCTTTGCCAGTGTTAATTCCAAATGTGACAGTATATCCACTATGGCTGCTGGCGAGTAAAGGAGACACCGTGGTTTAGATCAGAGAGGAGAGACACTGGGGGCGGAGGACCAGCAGACACCTGCAGTGTGGGTAGAGATCACAGGTCTCCTCTAAGGGTCGGACTGCAGGTGAATTGCCTCTTTGCTCTAGGCTTTTCCACCCAACTGTCTCCCATTGCACTCTAGCATTTATTATTCGAACTCATGTCCCCGCGCTGCTGGTTGTCTGCGTGTTAAACTGGGATGCCCCCATTGTGTGTCTGTGGCATTTGTCAGCAAAACAATTGACGCTCTGTTGCAGCGAGGCGGACGCGGACAGAATGCTATCATGTTCAGAGTCAAAAAACACTAAATGACTTTACTGAAGCGTCCGCGCGTGGGCGTGCATGAGTGTGGTTGGTTGTCGTTTTGCACCGTGGAGGGAGGCAGCACTGGAGGGAGGGGCAGAGCATTTCTCTCTAATGGGCCTGGCCTCTGCAGTAGCTGGCATGAAAAGAAAGCCAGCGAGCTGGAGATGGATGGCAGACCTACGACTTCAAAGACCTCTTCTCTCCCGCTTCGATGTGCCACAGCTCTGAAAGGGAACCTGCTAGTTCACTTTAGTACAAAGACACACAGAGACATGTGCACAGACGCTCAGACACACACGCGCGTGCAGGCGCACACACACACACACACTTGAACACCTTGGATTATCAGTATGTCCAACAGACATTTCCTGATTCTTTTTAGAAGGTACAATAAGGATTTGTTTAGGTTATTCTGAAAATACACACACAGCCTTATAGATCTGCATCGCACACTCACGCACGCGCATACGCACGCACACACGCACACACAGCAATAATTCTCCACATACCAGACAGATATCCCCTCCGGGCTTTGACACACTAACGTAACACATAAATTAAAAGGTAAATCTTCTTGAGTGTTGGGTTTGAAGTCTGTATATGTGTGTGTGTGTGTGTGTGTGTGTGTGTGTGTGTGTGTGTAATCTTATATCTAATCGTTTTTTTTTGGTCATAGACCTTTAGAAAAATAGGCCGCTGTTGTAGGCTACTCGTGCACAGAGACAACGAACACACACCACTGGTGTGTGAGGTGGCATCATATTTGAAGAAAAAAAACTAACAATCATGATCACACATGTTTACTGGTTCTCACATTTTGAAACAAAAAACTTTACACCCCCCTTTCTCCTCCCATTTTTCCACAAACATTCATAAAAAAATGACACACACACACACACACACACACACACACACACACACACACACACACACGCACCTCTCTTCTCATGCTTCCTGTGAAAAAAGTGCTGACCATGTAGAGAAGAGAAGAACAATGGCAGGAGAACAAGTCCTCCTGTCAGCTTTGGATGGAGAGCGTTCCTTCCCCCCTTTGATTACTGTAGCTGAGCGCCCTCTAGTGGACGTTATCGTCAACAACACCTCTCCCACTTGGTTTGTGCCCCCCCCCCCACCCCACCAGCCAAACAGCCGCAGTCACCACATGGTTGCCACAGGGTGTGACGGAGGGAGGCCAGATGGGGTGAGGGGGCAAAAGAGGTGGGTGAGGAGAGAGAGGGGTTGGTGGGTGGTGGATGGGTGGTGGATGGGGCTGGGGGGGGTTAGACATGGCTCCCTGGGCAGCCCAAGGGGTCCACCACAATCCCTCCCCCCCCCCCCCCCCCCCTCACCACCACACTGGCCACCGAGCCCCGGAGAGAGAAAAAAGCCACCCCCACCGCATCTTAATGAGGGCTAAAATAAACAATGTGAACACACAAACCCACCCTGGCTGGTTGACTGCGGGCACGGGGGGGGGGGGGGGGGATCAGAGGGGACATGTTGGGTTGTTAGCTGGTGGTGTAATAGTAGGGATGATGGAAGTGGCTGATGATGCCTGCCTGCCTGCCTGCCGAAAATAGCCGATCTACAAGCTCACAACGTGTTGCGCATGCGACACGTTGTGAGCTCGTAGATCGGCTACTTTCTGGGACGCAACACTGTTGAGCGTCAACGGCGAAATCACTTTGTTCCAACATTTTGTCCTTGTGCCCGACAGAAGCTTAGTGAATAATAACATCTGAATTATAATGAGTCCTCCAAAAGCATTGTCATATAGAAAGACAGAAGAAAGACAGAATTAGAGAACGAATGGTCAACTTCACTTAAAACTCAATGCAATGCATACATTTTTTATTTGTATTTTTACATGTGAAGCATTAATTACTTTCATCTGATACAAGAGCCATCTCCAATAAATCACTGTTCCTGTGGCTCTGGCCTGGGTCTTATTTTTTCTTTTTTTCTTGCATTGTTTTGTCAATTCGTCACTACTCTTGATGTTCACTGTTTTTGAAAGTATTTTGAAATATGTGGAAAAACACTTTGAATGCGAGAACACCCTGAGGTTTGAGAAATGTAATCCACTGTGTCGCCCCGCATCACTCTTTACTCACTGATGTATTGAAATTAGGTCCATTAGGGTGTAGACAGGGTCAGGTTTTGAAAGCCATGGGCCCTGGGGACACACACTACAATGTAACCCACACACACACACACACACACACACACACACACACACACACACACACACACACACACACACACACACACACACACACACACACACACACACACACACACACACACACACACACACACACACACACACACACACACACACACACACATGCACATGCGTGCACTACACACACACACACACACACACACACACACACACACACACACACACACACACACACACACACACACACACACACACACACACACACACACACACACACACACACACACACACACAAATAAATAGCAAAGCTGGCACATTCAGTGTGTCTAGGGCCACAAAATGAAAGAATAGAAATGATGTAAGAAAAATGACAGTCAAAACCTATAGACAACAGCAACCACAACATTTTAAAGAAAATAAGTAAATATGACCATGAATGAGGAAATGCTATTAGAACAAGTAAGACGCGCGAACGCGGTAAGCGAACGCAAAAAAAGAAAAAAAAAATGAAAAAAAATATTAAAAAAAAAGTAACCAATAAAAAAATTAGTTTTTTTTTAAAAAAAAATCTGCGTTAAAAGGAGCATCTTAGAAAAATACAAATTCACAAAAAAAAAACTTGGAATGTTTTTGAACAATTCAACAAAGTGTTTGAAGTGCCTGTTTCACCCACTTCCGGGGGGCGGAGCCAAAATCCGAGCCCGATGTATTTGTTCGTAGACCCCCACTTAGGGGGGGTAGAAAAAGTTTGGGAGCGATTCGGGCACTTTTCATTTAACATGGGGTTTCAATGGGGAGTTTTTAGGAGCCTTCTCCGGGGCGTGGCTTCCGGGGGAAGGGGCGGGCTTAAACGCAACCTTGACAGGTGTGTTCAGTTTTCAAAGACCTTTCATTTGATGTATGGTACGTCTAAATTGGACATTTACTTATCTCAGAGGAGCTGCACACAGGCAGTGCACACAGGCAGTGCACACGGAGACACAGAGACACAGAGACACAACCCAAGCAGGGTTACATAGTAAGCTCCACTTGGTCGGAGGCGCGGCTTCGCCGCGCCTCCGACCAAGTGGAGCTTACTATGCTGCATTCACACTGGCAGCTACAAAGATACAGGCTCCGATTCTTTTTCAATGGAAGCCATGCAGCGACATGAAGATACAACGATACATCCAACGGTTGTCCCTGCTACAAAAGCTACAACAGCTACAAAGTTACACCAAATTTAGGCTGGTTTCAACTTCAGATACAAAGATGCTGCGTATAGCTTTGTATCTTTTGCATCTGGAAGTGTGAACTCAGCATTAGCCTCACACACACACACACACACACACACACACACACACACACACACACACACACACACACACACACACACACACACACACACACACACACACACACACACACACACACACACACACACACACACACCTCCTTTAACTGTTTATTGTACATATTTCTTGTTTTTCATACCAGGAACCTGTATAGCTGACTGTATGACATTCTGCATAGTAGTGTATATCTGTCTGTTTTCTTAAATGTCATCATGATTTGAGTGTGTGGGGATCTTATTTTAAATAAGCCATTGTGCTTTTATGAGCGATCCAGTTTAGAGGACCTTGTATTGTGAATTGTACTTCCATTGTTTCCATCCATCCATCCATCACACTCTCACTCTCACACTCACTCTCACTCTCACTCTCACTCTCTCTCTCTCTCTCTCTCTCTCTCTCTCTCTCTCTCTCTCTCTCTCTCTCTCGTGAATGAATACATCAGCCACCCTGTAACAACTCAAAAGCTTTAGCAGCAGCCACAACACAACATACGTACATACATTCGTAGATTCATATCAGCCAGGAGCCAAAAACAACCACTGAATATGATTCATTACCACCCAGCCTTTGGGCACCAATAGAACAGCCAACAGCAATAGTAAGAAATAAATTAGAAGGCTACACACAACACAACAGTATTTTCAAATGTCCTCAAGCAAAGTAACTTATGATACTGTGTAGGCTATACTCTATAATACAGAAACTAGATTCATATTTATAATCATAGCTCTATTGAAACATTTGCTATATAATAGTCCCTCATACTTTTGTTTTGTGTTGTATAGGCTAATTTAAACTGAATTGAATTGAATTACAGCTGAGATAACTAGACTACACTGTGGCTTCTCCTTGCCTGGGGGCCCTTGGAACCAAGGGCCTCAATTGAGGGCCTCCAAGACCCTTTGCGGTCCCCCAGGCACCACTTTGAAAACCAGTGTTGCCATGTCCGCTTAAGCGACTTTGGGCTTGTTTCTACAGTGTATTTGTGCTTGCTGTTTAAACCAGTGGTTCTCAACCATTTTCATACCAAGGACCCCCAAATTACTATGTATTTGTCCACAGACCCCCCCATCTAAACTGAAAGAAGCGACCTATTATAATTAGTCGCTTCTTTTGGGCTTGTTTTCATAGACATGGTTGCTTATTTCTCTCACAGAATCTGGCAACACTGTTGAAAACCACTTGTCTTTATGACAACACAGAACAGTGTCAGTGCCTACCTGGTAGCAGTCTTCGCCCAGACTTCTGTGCAGCAAAGATCATCCTTCTTTCACTGTTCATATAGGCCGCCTACCACTCTTGCTTAGATGAGTTATTTTAGCCAAGCGACACCGTCGTACTATGGATATATAGCCTCTACATTCTCTCGAGCGTTCCTCGCGTCCGCAGCACAGCAGCCTTGGGCTTAAAAACATTTGACACTCTGGTAGATAAGATTCATCTGGCCGCTTGCAATTCATGTTCTGTGTCGTCTTATTAACTGTGACAGTGACACAGACACTGTGTTGGGGACACGATGTTCGCTTCAAATGGCCTCACAATTCCAAATAAAGGGCGAAAACCTTTCACATACATGCGTCCGAGGTCCGACTCAAACATTTTACTAAATCAACAGCACAGAATCTGGTGTGACTGTGAGTGTCATAATGCAGTTTACGTTTCCCGCCCGAAAACTGTGTGCTCTCACAGCATCTTCCTCCTCATCCCACAACAACCAGCAGTATTAGCCAGCCCAGCCTTGACACAAAACTGTCATATCGTCACTGATGTAAAATAGCTAAGTACATGATTTACTCAAATGCTGTACTTACAATTTTTAGGTAGCCTATATATTTTTTTTACTTTACTGTAGTATTTCAAATTTTCAGTACTTTTACTTCTACTCCACTACATCTCAGAGGCAAATATTATTAGGCCTACTTTAACTCCACTACAATTATTTGAAAACTTTAGTAGTTACTTTGTAGATTTTGATTATTATTACAAAACATACATTAACCAGACCACTTCAGCATACATTTCGGCCATTTGAAATTAGCCGATCTACAAGCTCACAAAGGCATTGTGTGCTTGCAGATCTGCTATTTTGAAAACTTGTGAAATGGGACATTCTGCATAATGACTTGAGTATACTTTTACTTTTGTAAGTATATATAAGTATATTTCGATACCAATCTTTTGTACTTTTACTCAAGTACATTTTGAATTCCAGACTTGTAACAGAGTGTTTCTACATTACAGTATTTGATACTTTTACTTAAGTAAAAAATGTAGTACTTTTTCCACCACTGGATGTAGGCTACACCACCACAAGACGTGTCCACGTCACACCTTAAAAATGAGGAGTAGGCCTATATCCACATCAAATATTTTCTGATTAAAGCAAAACGTTTTTGTTTTTTTTTGTTAAAAGGTTAAAGCTCAATGTTCTGATGTAGCCTAAATAGTGTTCAGTATATGGACTCTCTAGCTTTACATTTACATTTTATAGTGTTCCAATATTGTGTGGGTCTAGCCTGTATGAGTTCTCTCTCCTGATTGGATAAAAGTGGTATCCCGACCCGAAAATGGATTTTCAGTTTTTGTAAAGAGCTGGAGAGGGGGAGACCTCCGCTTCTGAATCAAACAAACACTCATATGATTATTACTGACAGAATATTGAGCTTATTTTATAGATATCACTTATGCTTACTGCACCTTTACCCACTCAAGCCATTAAAAACAAACCCTTAAAATAGCCAATCTACAACCTCACAAGTCATCGCATCGCCACAAGTTGTGAGATTGTAGATCTGCCATTTTCAAAAGATTTCATCATGCCAGGTTGAAAGTGGTTAATAGTTAATACACTCTGCAAGTTTCATGGCAATCTGGCCAGATGTTGCTTGGCACCGAAGTGTTTGACAGATGAGGATGGACAGACTGACTGAGCAACCGACACAGTCCCACTGTTATAGAGGGGATAAAAACTCCGGTAATATTAATACATTTTCTCCAGACATTTACTGGGGCCCCCTAACAAGCGGCCCCTGGGGTGCCGCCTATTTTTGAAGACCTGCATGCTGTATGAGAGGAGACAAGAGTCCTCTGTTGCAGCCAAAATAGACATGATAGAAGAACGACAGACTGTATGACTTTCATAAGGCTGGCAAGAAAAGCACACCTTCATCAACGTATAGCCATACCCTCCTGCTCCGTATTTTTTTAAAGGACGCGTTGGATGCCAACATATTTCCTGAATAAAGGCCAACGCCGCTGAAGATGTAAAGCGCAGATAAAGTGCATGGAAAGCATTAGGGAGGCTGTGAGATTTACAGTACTGCAGTCACAGAGGAATGTCTCAAGTCCACCGCCTTCCAAGAACAACATCACACCCAGAGTATGCCCGCCTTGCCAGGCCAGAAGTTGCTTGTAGTCTATACTGTACATCCAGGGTGGGTTGCTGCTTGTTTGGGGTCCAGGTTGTATTTTAAGGGGCCTACCAGCCTTTTTTACATGTGGGTCCTTTTATTTTCTCTAACTTTGATAGGATTTCATTCCTCAAAACATTGTTTTTTAAACATCCTAACACACTCTTATAATATACAACATGTATCCTTCCCTTTAATTTAAAACTGTCATCCATGTCATGGTATGAAGCTGACAATGTGTATGAGTGCCATATTTTAGAGTATTTTATGAGAAAAACTAAAGTAGACACTTAACAAACAACATTATATTGTAGCCTATAAGTTTAACAACTCATCTCGTCTCTCATCTATTCATTCATATTCGTATAGGTCTATAATTTCTGGGTATGTGCGCTCTGTAGAATATATGTCTGTCAATAGATTGAGTGAAATACAAGGCAAGCCGTGTCTGTACCGAATATCAGGTGCACATACAGTAGTCCATACGTAAAGAATGTCCTGTGCATGTTGTGGGTTCAAACCCCACTTGGCGTATCACTGTGTAGCCTACTTTAGAGTGAGTGCTTCACTAGTGTAAATATTTATCCAGCTGTATAAATGGGTGTTGTAAAAAAAAAAGTAGCCTAAATGCAACTGGTGCTGGCTGCTCATACTAAAGACCATTGCACAGAAAAGATTGTACTATGCTTTTTTCTTTTTTTAATGATCATGAAAGTCGCTACGGGTAAATGTCAATCACACCATTAACATTTGTGTATGAATATAGAACACAGAAAGCCTATCAATTGAAATACGTATTTAGAATTAAGTGTCCTCTCAAATATTACTTATTGTTGGTTGTCCTAATAATCCAAACGGGAAAATAATTGTATATCCTATTTGAGTGACATGCCCAAAATAGGGATGCCAAGTACTATGGAAGGAATATAATTCATGGCGACATGTTGGCTCCCTCTGTTGGCCTTGACTTCTGCCATCCTAAGTGGACTACATACTGTAGTCAACATGTCAGCCATACATAACAACCTCCCTACTTTTTACCTCATTACATAATTACCATTACCCTGCAGGTAATGAGTGTGGTGTCCGATAGCCAACTTTGTTGTTTCACCCCCCCGCCCCCACCCCACACACACACACACACATCTGTTTAAGTCTGGGTGGATTTCCTTTGCCGTGGAGCTACGAGTGTAGAGACCATGTGACAATGTTCTTCAGGGGAAGGAGAGGAGAATGTTTGTGACTGAAACATGATATTTTAATGATCTGGACAGTATCCAAAAGCTCTACGCCCCCGACACCTTTTTTTCCCTCCATGTTCCTCTTTGCCTGTTGCGAAACGTTGGCTACGATCAGATCTGCAGAGTAGACTTGTTTGTGCTGCGAAGAACATTGGAGGATTGGGAGCAGGCTGCAAAACATGGTCAAACCGACTGCTGTGGGTGTCTTCAGGGGGAGGAGGAGTTGGCAGAGTGGGTGGGCACCCACTCGATACATTCCTTGGTGGTGAAAACTGTGAGAGACAGAGAGAGCGAAGGGGGGGATTGCACACTGCAAACAAACAGGTCTTATTTCTGTTCCATTGCTTCCTCTTATTTCTGTTCCATTGCTTCCTCGAGCATCATAAGACAAGATAGATGTGCAACAAAAGCACAAATACACAAGCCAGATGGCCAATAAGAGAAGAGTTTATTTTTATTCTGTCAAGACTTGTAAAAAAAAAAAGAAAAAGAAAAAAAGAAGCCATGACATAATTTTTTTAATTTTTTTTTTAACAATGAAACTCATTTCAATGCAGTGATTTCTGGGAGATGAAAAAAGAAAGTCTTGGGGAAAAAAAACATCAGGAAAGAGAAAATGTTTTAAGGCCAGAAGAGATATTTTCTTGAATTAAAATCCAAGCAGGCAAGAAATAGGCCTAGTTCCTCGAGTTGAATGTATAAAATTTACACATTGAGCAATCACAACAAATATTTACAATTCCTTTTTAATCAAATTTGTTTCAAAACAAACATCTGAAAAACATGGCGGGTGGGGTGGGTTTCTTTTTATCTGCACCTTTAGAGCTACTGTATAATATCATACATTCACTAACTCAGATCAAGCTACATACTGAAGACCAGAATCCATTGATACTCTCCTCTATTCATTTTCTCATAAATATCTTTAGTGTCACCTTTCCTGGTGTCTGACCGCACATTAGAGTCCTTCCTTCCGTCTGCTGCGGACGAGAGCGTGTTTTTTTTAATGACTACACTAGTTTACATAGCAGGAGTCATCCTATCCACAGTGAGACCAGAATAATGTGCCCTTTTTTGGTCAGTGATGTGTAATCCAAACTGCTGCTACTTCCAGCGCCACGCAAGTGAACACTTCCCTTCACCAGAGAAGGAAAGAGTCAGCTTGCATTTCTGGTAAATAGAGGCTTGCTACTCAGTGTGTTGGTGTCTATGCAGACATATTTTGAGGCAATGTAGTGATTAAAAAAGGCATTTTTTTTTTACATTTGTACAACCACAAATGGTTCTATATAAGCTACATGCGGTTGAAGATTTCATAAATCTCAGGTTCCCTTTTTCCTGAGTTAAAAATGTTATACATACATGTATGCAGCCGGTACAGTTTAATTTCTACACAGCCCTACGGTGCTGAACACTCTTGCCCATATAATATAATGAGAAATCAGAGCATGGATGCCAGGTAGCCGTTACCTGTAGTTACTGTTATTCTGATTTATTGGAGCAACTCTACAGTAGAATAAATGCATCTTTCGCTTGATCTGTCAACCGGTTCTGGTTCGGCCTATAGCCTCTAACTGACAAACCTTTCAAATACACTAACCAAAAGAAATAACAACAACACTGAAGCTTTCAACACTGTTTTACGCTGCTTCGTTAGCCAAAGGCAGACAGACAGACAAGAGAGAGAGAAAAAATAACTGTCCTCCCTCAGTGTTCATTTCCATAGCAAGCCTAGAAAGAGCAAAATCAATATTCTTTAGACAACAGAAAAATAGACAACAGCGTATGACCATACACCGGTAGACTGAAGGTCAACTTGAAGGTCACTTCTCGGGGAGCATGTCAACTGGTGCTCCCAACACTGATAAGCCCAGATACACATGCAGGCCTCTGTAGTGTCTCACTGGCCCTTTATGGTCTCGCCAGCTCACATTTATCAGACGTGCAAGACAAAAAACTAAACAAAAAAGAAAGCAACTAACCACATTCAATCTGGCGTCCCTATTTTGGGCATGTCAGGCAAACATTAAAAAAAGGAGAGAAAATAGCAGATCTGTACAATCTCACACCACACCACGTTGTGAGAATGTAGATTGGCTATTTCTGTGCGACACCGTCGTATGACGAAGTATAAAATAGGGATTAAGTGGTTAACCACTGAACATAGAACATCGGAGACGTTTGCCGTCTCAGCTACAGAGATCTATAAAATAAAAAAGAAGAAGAAAAACGTTGAGAAATAACGAACGAACAGAAAACGGGTTCATGCACTGGGGTTCGCTCCTAGATGAGGAAGCGAAGGAGAGGAATCCATAGTTTTTGTTTATTTTTCTTTCTCGTGAACGAACGGATCCTTGAGCAGCGGGCAGGGCATCGAGGGTGGGAGGTGGGAGGGTGGAGGGTGAGACGGAGGAGTAGCGTGGTACGAGTAGGAGCTTATTTGATCAGCCTCTTGGCTACGTCTGCGTAGGCGAACTCGATCTCCTTGTCGCTGGGGCAGGTGTTGGTGAACTCCTCGCGAGTGTAGGCGTTGTTCAAGTACTTCCACACCGCTGTCATCTCCTTGGGGATGTCGAAGCCTCTGTACTTCTTGGTCACGACCTGGAGAAACGGGTTAGTGATGGTGAGACTGAGCCATCGGCCAGGTTGTATGCTCTGATAAAAAAACACTTTGTACAGTTAGGCCTGTCACAATTATTTCATAATCGTCTAATGTGATTATTTGAGATAATCGCAATTATTTTTGCATAATCTTCATAATAGTTTCCATATTGAAAGATTTTCACACATTTTCAAATATTTTTAAAAAGCAGAAATTACAACGCGTCACGAAGTTTGTAGATCTGCCATTCAAATATCTCAATAATCTTACTATATTTCAGTTATTTGTCATATCTGCCCTGCGCAACTTTTGATTACGAAGCCTAAAAGGCTTCATATGTTCCAATAATGTTCAATGCCAAACGCATAATTAAATCGTTAATCGCAATTATTTGAGTGACAATTAATCGTCAATTTAAATTTGTAATTGTGACAGCCATATGTACAGTAATACAGTACTACAAGACATTCACATTCTTTGTTGTTACGCAGTGGCTCTGCAGGAGGCTAGCCGTCTAAAAGAGGGTATGTGATTTTCACCAAAATGTCTTGTGTACACTGCCAGTAGGCCAGCTTAGTTTTTTTGTCCACATACTGTACGTTTTATGTGTTTTGAAATACTTTAATTTTCATAATGGAAGTCAATGTGGCTCAGATGGGGCTGAACCTTTGCCCAAATCTGAAGTCATACTATGTCATATAGACGATGTCATAGACTACTGACGTCACAGGATGGCCACATGAAGTCCAAGATTTTTTTCCCCCTCCCCAAATGAGTTGTCAACCCCCCCCCCCCCCAAGTGGAGTATTTAGACCCCATCACTGCCAACCCTTACTGTTGGTCTTTGGAGGTTATCGACAACCACGTCTCCCCTGATACACAAAATCACCAGCTGCTTCGTTACACCTGACAATGAGGAGTTTCACCAGGAGGTGACAGGTTGTAAGTTTTGTTTTGTTTTGTTAAAATAAATAACAGCTCTATATTTCCATCCGTAATCATTGCAATAGAGCAGGGGTCTTCAACGTCTTTCAGGCCAAGGACCCCTTAAAGCAGGGACCCCCACTACATATTTTATAAATACAACTTTGCAGATACAACCTTTTCATATATTTCATAGACTTGTTTGCCAGCACTATCGGTGTTGTGTTGGATTCATGTTAATGTACATTTTCAGACATTTAACCACTTCAGCCCCCAGTACTTAGTAAACTTGACCTTTCACTCTGTACTTGGTCTGCTCTTTTTTCCCCTGGCCTCTACACCAAACCTCTTTGCCGAAAATAGCCGATCTACAAGCACGAGGCTGAGTTCTCCTCAGAAAAGGGTAGGGTTCAAGTGGTTAATGTAAAATAAAAGTTCCTATCACACAAAGATTTTGCGGCCCCCCTGTAGTAACCCTGAGGACCGTCTAGGGGTCCCGGACCCCCTGTTGAAGACCCCTGCTATAGAGTGTTCAGTAAAAGGGGTCTCCTCATCGTTCCATATCTTTAATAAAAATAAATAAAATGTTCAGGTCGGGGTACCACTTTCATCCAGTCAGGAGGATAAAGAAAGAAGTGACATTTAAAGTGATTAAACCAAAAAATAAGCTGATGAAATTGGATCTGGTTCATTCTAAAATTAGAGCTGATAGATGAAATGGGTTGTCTCGCCTGATTGGATGAAATTGCAACTCCATAGCAATGATTATTGTCGGAGTATAGAGCTTTAACTTTTGTTTAGATAAAAACAAAAGTACAAATTCAACCCTCTCACCTTGACTATATGCAGCTTGGGCAGCAGGTTGCAGTCGGCCAGGGTCATGTCGTCTCCGTCCAGGAACTTGCGGCTGGACACCTTCACATCGTCCATGCTGTTATGGTCGATCTCGTCGGGGAGCGGCGAGCGCAGGTACTCGTCCAGCTTCTGAAGTGTCTTCAGGACCCCACGTTCCAGGGCTACACAGACAGACAGACAGACAGACAGACGCTTGAGAACAAGGGCAAAGCTCAAATGGTGATCAGCTCTTCTGTGAGCCTGTGAAGACATTAGGTTTTGATGCCCAGTCTAAAATGTTTACATGCTCATAAGCAAGTGTACTGTCAGTACTTGTTCTGTGAAAAGGTTTATTTTTTGTGTGCTTTATTTAGACAAGTACAGTGCCCGTTTGGGGCATAGCCGTTCAGAATGTCTGCCCGTTCGGAATGGGTCGCTTGCTTGGTTCCCGGAACTTCTGCTTGCAGCATTGTAGAGAACCGCTTTAATAAACTTTACACTGGCCCGGACGGTTGGCGTAACCGTCTGGGTGTCACACCTATAGGCTGGTAATTCAGCCTGACAGCGTGTCGCGGGTTCGACTCCCGATCCAGACGGCCTTTGCTGCAAGTCAGTCCCCATTTCCTGTCAGCCTACGTTCCTATCAATAAAGTATAATAAATAAATAAAATTAAAATAAAAAATTACACTGTTCTTCCTTGTGTCCTCACACCTCAGCAATACACATGCCATGTGTGAAGTGGATTGGATAAGTGGTTCTCAAGATATGCGAAGGAAAGATATAGATACAGAGATTCCATTAATTTATAGATATAGAGAGGAAGCAGAGAGGTTGACGCAGCTGCCGGCACGCCCCGTTGAGGCTTTTCTTGAGGCCTCCAACCACTGCACAGCTGCAGTGAACATATTACGATCACCCACCAGAGGGCAGCATTTCATTGAGAAAGGCAACCACTCTGGTACATAAAGATCTTATGTGCCACATTTAACAGTAGGCTACAGCAGAATACCTAGGTCTATCATTAACCAAGTAGTGTCTTTATCATCTAGACACGAGATTCAGGCATAAAACTCTATTGACATAGCCCTGCTGGCATTCAGCACCAAACACAGTAGGTCAATATTTCCCCAGGGTGGAGAGCAGCCATCTAAACTAAGATACCACAAGATAGCACAAGGCAAGTGTCATATTATACCTCATGTTTTTCATGAAAACCATGCTTAATATTTAAAATATGATAGATGCAGTACAGTTCCTCAAATCTTAAATAGTTGGACTGATACATATAATCTCTGGGAATGTATTACATTCATTGCAGTATTCTATGAAATATTTCTCCTATCATATAAAACATGTTTATGTTTGTTTAATCTACTGCAGCCTTTCTTTGGGGTTGATTAAACCAATTAGGGAGATTATGGAGACCAGTTCCCTTTTGGACTCTTGCCCAGTGTTAGGGTGACTTCATCGTATTTTATTAACAATCCATCCAAATGAGATGGTTTGAGGAGACCTGGGTGACAAGATTCAGTCCAGGTGAGATGGTCTGAGGAGACCTGGGTGACAAGATTCAGTCCAGGTGAGATGGTCTGAGGAGACCTGGGGGACAAGATTCAGTCACGGGGACAGAAGAACAAAAGCTCTGTGTTCCTGTGTGAGGCCAAACTCCCAAAGCAAACCTCCAATCACAGCAAGGCAACTGGTGTCGCCCAGCAACCACCAGTCTGTCACAACTGGAGGACTTCTGGGCTTTGCGCCTCTCTTTACAGTTACATACCACGCTGTGAGTGCGAGAGAGAGAGAGAGAGATAAGAAAGGTGTTAGGAGTATCAACTCACCTTCATTGGCATCTGGTTTTGAGTTCTTGATCAAGGCTGAAAACTTAGCGAAGATGTCCATCCCAGCTGTGTTTGACTCAGGATGCCTGGCGCTGAGCTTAGCAAACCTACCCACACACACACACACACACACACACACACACACACACACACACACACACACACACACACACACACACACACACACACACACACACACACACACACACACACACAGAGAGAGAGTAGGTTACACAACAGCTCTGAACTTGACAGTGGTCAGGTTCTAACACGGCACACCCACAGGGTGCTCATGAGGGTGGCGTTTTCACAGTCTTCCTCACTCACTTGGGTGGGCTGAGGATGTCCTCGAGGAACTCCTCGATCTTGTTGACATCGGTCTTGACCTCGCCGTTGAAGGTGATGAAGGGCGGGTGTGTGCCGGGGGCCAGGTTCTGAAGGTCTGCAGGTTTCCTAGGATGAGACCACATGGAGAGAACATTGCACATCATGTTGACTGAATGGGCAACACCTGCAATGCAATTTATTTCAGATATTTCAGATGTCACTACCCAAACGGAGGTTGGCATTTCTGAAAGGATTAGAGTGCCGACCGATGCCAGATGTTGGAGCCCGATGCCAATCCTGATTTTGGAGAGTTCTAGACCACCAATATTTTGACCAATATTTTGTCAGTGTGTAAAACTTTCTAATCAGTTTGAAAAACGTTTGATTTGATTAAAAAAACAAACAAATAAAAAAATAAGCACAAATATGTTTTTGATAGGTAAAAAATAAACACATAAACCAAACCTTATTTCATTTAACCACTGCGTTGCAACGCGTTATGAGCTTGTAGATCAGCCATTTTGGAAAAACTTTGAAATCATTCGTCTATAATGACATGTCATGACAAGTCAAACAATGGCCTGAAACAAACAACCACATCAGACTGGCCGATATGTTTTGGTCTGGCTCTAGAATGGACACAATATTAAAAACAAAAAAGACCACTTCTGAAATACTCAACACACTGGACTGGAGCTTTCGATTTGCGTCAAGGCTTTAATAAGTTGCATACAACCATAGATATCATATAGATATGATAGATAACCATATATCAAGTCATGTCATTCTGGGGATTGACATCTTTATAAAAAAGCACATTTACAAACTAGACTTTCCTGGGTCAGTACAGAGGATTACAATAGCCTGCTGCAGCTGCACCGTGCTCAACTGTTCTAGACCATTTCACTCACCCCAACACACACACACACACACACACACACACACACACTGCATGTATGTTTGTGCACATTCCTATCTCTGTGCAGTTCTCAGAGCTAGCACGTTGTGTTCTAGATGTCTCGAGAGGTCAGATATGATGTACATATTGTAGACACACACAAACACACACACACACACACACACACACACACACACCCAGTAATAAGCATGTGTTGAATGACGGGTATGAACACAACACAGGCCCAATAATACCAACAAAAACCTCAAACTAAACAGCTCTGTCATAAATCAACATAAAGCAAATGTAACTGTGACCTTCAGAGACTGACAGAATCCCCTTTCATTTACACTACAGTACACCACAAGTCTTCAAAGTGGGGGCAGCCAGGGGGCGCCATATAGAGAGGAGGAAAAGGAAAAAAGGGAATATTCATTCATCCATCGTTCTTTTTTTAACACTAACAAAAAATGTTAAAGTTTCAAAAATAGTGAAAATAACACGTTGCTGCATCTAGATCGGTATTTTCATTTATTTCTTATATTTAAGCCATTTCACAACAGGGGTGCTGCAGCCAGAGGCTATTATATGGGGGTCCATGTCACGGAAAGGTTTGGGAACCCCTGCCTGCAGTACAAAACACCATCACTGATCCAACATGGAGCCCGTGTCACTGTGTGCCGTGACCGTGCACGCACACGGTACTTATCAGGGTTTTTGGACAAGCCGCCCAAGGGCGGCAACAAAACAGGAAACTATTTCAATTCTTGGGCATGCAAAAAGGAAGTGGCACCCTCACTCAAAGAGGAGGGGGAGGGGGGTGTTCTCCACCAAGACACTGGTTCTTAACGTTGGGTCTGGGGACCACCAGGTGGTCTAAACGGACCCTCAACACTGAGACTTTTATAGTGTAGATTGGGGTGAAAGATTAAAAACAGTTCCATCTCAGAGTTCCAGACCCTTAAGGGTCCATTTGGACCCCGGTGGGCCCTGGACCAGACGTTGATTAACAGTGGTGTAAGAGAATTCCCCGGAGAACATCAGGCTTTTATCACAGCAACATTAGACTGCCTTGGAGGCCGAGAGAGAATGGAACTTTTTTTGTGTGTAGGGAAAGTCACAGGAACCATTTCCACTCCAGGCAGTAACTCTTTGCATGGCTAATAAAGATGAGACAACGTTCTCACATTCATATTCACATGCTGCAGTAAAAGAAATATATAGAGCCATAAACAGGACAAACAAAATGCTTCTTGTGCAGAACGCTTGTGCACAGTCAAGGTCACACGTATGCTGCTATATGCAGCGTGGAAAATGTGAAGCAACGTTATCAATGGTCTCCTTAGAACAAAAAATGCCAGCCAGAGCAACGAGCGGTCGCACCGGCGGAACAAAGGCTTGTTTGAGGAGTGGAGTGAGAGGAAAACAGACACTGCTAAGTGGGCGGATATCCTCCAATGCCTTTTACAGCAGGACCATGGCAGCCTGTGTTTTAGATTAGATACCCTCAGCGAGAGTATGGACACACAGAATATAGAAAAACGTGGGGTGTTAGTGCATCCCCACACAGAAAGGTACAGTGCAGAAAGACAATCTATTCATTAACAGTCGACGATTGATATTATATAGTAAAGCACAGTTCCGTTCCAGTTCAGTTTTATGTCAGTCCATTCTATTGGTAAACTGACAATGCATGACGATTGATTATACAGTATATGACATACTACTAGTAAAGTGCCAGTGCTAAGTATTGCAACAATAAAGGTGCCAATGAGTGAGACTAGAATAACATGTTTATCATCGGGCTGGGCAATATGACTTCAAATCAATATCATGATTATTTTAAACTTTTGCCTCGATTATGATTAATGAATCAATAATAAAAACGAATGGTGAAAATAGCCGATCTACAAGCTCACAACGCATCGCAATTTTCGTACGCCACCATTGTACAACGAAGTATAATACAGAGTTAAATGGTTAATCAGACCAATCCATTTAGTCAATTATAAGAAATCTATTAGAATTTGTTTGTGTCCATTCCTTGATATATAAGCCCCTCGATTATTCAATTAACGTACAGTACATGAGCAAGATTAAGTAAGTTATTGGTTCGAAATATCGGTTTCTATTCACCTGTGTCCTAGGCTGTGTGTTTTCCACTTCCTGTCGATTTGATCCATGAAATCCAATGAAACTGGTCAGATGACCAATGATATCCAATGAAATCGACAGGAAGTGGAAAACACACAGCCTAGGAAACGGGTGAATATATTTTCGTTGAATTGCCCAGCTAATTCATCGTTGATACAGTCCTGGGAAAAAAAGTGATATCTGAGCCTTGTTTTTGTGACCCGGAGACACCGGTATTGTTTCCCACTCAGCAGGAGGTTGAACAGTCCATTACAAGGCTGGGTGGGGTCTGCTCTCAGTGTTTCTGGCAGATGTACTTGATAGTGGGTAGCTGGGTACCGATGGTTCGCTCAGCGACTTCTACACGACAACGTATCTAGGGCTCAGTGGTTCTTAAAGTGGGGGCCCCAGAAAAATGGGGGGGGTCCCCAGAAAAATTTGTTAATACAGCATCACAATCATTCTAACCCCTTTATCCATATTTTATACGTTGGCTATTCAAAAATAGCAGATATACAAGCTCACAGCGAGTCACATCGTGTCGCACTGCGAGCTTGTACATCTGCTATTTTTGAACATTTTTGAAAAATCTTGAAAGTGTTTGAAAATGTTTTAATAATTTAGAATTTGTTTCAACACAAGTCTTCTCTTCTGAGGGTCCCTGGCACAAAACCTTTTCAGATGGTGGTCCACGGCCAAATACATTTTTACAATTTTTGGGGTCCTTGACATGAAAACGTTTGAGAACCACTGGCTTAAGTGGTTAACCACCAAATAGACACAAATCGTATTATGTTTCTGTGTAAGGAAAACAGTGTGTTCTGAACATGTCTATGATGTGTTTCTCCAGCCAGCAGTTGGTGGTGAATCCAGTGGAACACGTCACGAGCCACGCGGCAACAGATCTTCTTCTTTCTAAGCGGCAATAGATCTGCACGTCTAAAATCCAGAAACGGGTCGCAGACTCTGAGTCAAAAATAAAAAGAAGCTAGAGAAAAAAAAGACCCATGGAAACCAGGAGTCTAATCTGTACATGTCTGAAAATAATCAGCCGTTCGCCGGGCCTGGCCCATGACGTGGAAAAACAATCAGGAAGCATTTACATGACTCATTCACTCAGACAGAAACATAACGAGTGATGGGTTATAGAGAGCTGCTGGTAGCCTGGTACAACTTAAGAACGTTCTCCTCATCTGGGAGGAGAAAATACTGGAAGTTGAAAATTGCAGACGATCCCCTTTTTTTAATCCTGCCTTTGATTCGTGGTGACCTCGGTGGTGAAAAATAACATGTTACCCCCCAAAATCTGACGCAGGAAGTTGAGCTGGGAGAACAACCTTAAATAGCCTCCCCGGAGTCCCTGCACGTGTTTATTTTTCCTCTGGTTTTTCTACGGCTTGGGAAAGGGTCATGGGAAAAGCAAATAAGCAGTCGGGAGGCGGCCGAACGTGCCGGAGGCGGAGCCGGATCAAAGTGCTCGCCGCCGCGTCGCCGTGAAGGTCTTCGTGGAAAACGCCCGGGAAGGTTCCCGGGAAGCAACGAGAATAGGAGAGGAGGGAGACAGCGGAGAGAGACAGGAGATGGAGGACGGAGACCTCCTCAACCAGGAGGAGGAGGAGGAAGAGGAGGAGGGAGGGGCTAAGGGAGGGTCTCCCCCCCCCCCCCCCCTGCGATGGCCTGTGAAGGATTCCTGCTGACTCACCTCTTAAGATCCACTGTGGTGACGTTGAACACGACCCCCTTCAACCACAGGATCATGAAGAGTCTCTGGGAGAACGGACAGTTTCCAATACTCTCACCATCGCTCCCCGCCTGAGAGAGAGACAAAGAGAGAGAGAGAGAGAAGATAAGATATCTAGAATGCAGGAGTGCAAACGACTACACAGAAGATAGTAGACAGATACCATCTCCTTCTGTCTCGTAGAACGACTACGGACACAACAGTCCACAATGAAGACTAAACAGATTAGACGTTTTGGAGGCAGAACGTCCAAGCTAGCACACAAAGAGTTGGAGGTAAAAAAAAAGGCCTCTCAACGAGCCTGGTGCACTGATCCCAATCGGGTCACGGTTTAGCCTTAAATGGAAGAGGTCCCGATGCACTGATACCGATCACATCTCCTCTGCACCACCTTACGGCCTGAGGGCTGGTCCACTGCACTCACCCAGAGAGAGCCCATGAAAGACAATGATGCTTTCACACGCACGCACGCACGCACACACACACGCTTAGTATTACTATACTTGTGAGGACGTCAACATTTTAGGACAGCATTTTAGGACTGGAAAAAGCTGATAAGTACCAGATCTACAAACTCGCAACGCGTCGCAGTGCGATACGTTGTGAGCTCGTAGATGGGCAATTTCATGGTGCGCGACTTTGCCGCACAACTAAGCATAAAATGAGGAAATCTCTAAACCAACCCCTAAACCTATCCTCTGAAAGAGCCTAATCCTAACCTGAATCTTTTCCTAACCATAAAAACAACCATTTCTCAATTTCTTTTTTTTTTTTCATATGGGCACCACAGTGAGTAGTCATATGACTACAAAGACAGCACAAAATACAACGTTGGGACAAATCAGGACACAACGAAACAAAAAGAACTAAACAACTAAAGCACCAAATGAACACAAAATAGACATCATTAACAGGGAAAAAACAAACACGACAAAAAATTAACATGAGAAAAAAACTAAAAACAGAAAAAAACAGAAGACAAGGTATGGAGGCACATAGAGACTAACCCATGTTCAAGTTCATATTCTTTACCACTCTTTTTCTCCAACTAAAAACATCCGGGCAAAACAATCATTAATTAGTTCAGTCCTTCATCAAGTGCCTGATAATAAAACCAGTACCTTGTTAAAAGGTACTGGGTTTTTTTTTCAAATTTTTCAAATTCTACTCTACTTTTTGTGGGGACATTTGGCCCTCACAAGTATCGTGATACAAGTACACACACACACACACACACACACACACTCCCTCTGAAGGCATAAGAAGCGAAGAGAGAGAGAGAGAACTGACCCCCTTGTCTCAAATGCTTCAGCACACTTCCCCTGCTGCCTCCATTAATCCCACTCCGCTAATGTCTCAGTGTAAGAGGAACCGTCCACTGTGATTAACCCGTTCAGACCGGGAACGCATCCGTGCTAAGCACTTTATCCATATTTAATTTGGCTATTAAAAAATAGCAGATATGCAAGCTCATAGCACGGCACCGAGTGCCGCGCTATGAACTTTCAAGATTTTTCAAAAATGTTCAAAAATTGTAGATCTGCTATTTTTGAAAAATCATGAACATTTTTAATAGATATATATTTTTTAAAGCGAACATTTGCAACTCAAATCTTTGCTTCTGGAAGTCCCTGGTACAAAATATTTTAGAAATGTTCACTTTAAATAATATATATTCAAAAGTTTTCACAAAATTTCCAAAATAGCAGATCTACAAGCTTGTATCGTGGCACCTCGGCGCGGCATAATAGCCAAAGTATAAAATAATGGTTATAGCTAAAATGACACAGGTGCGTCCCCGGATTGAATGGGTTAAGGACAGGACAGCTTCTTGTTCCCCTATTTGCAAGGCTTATTTCACACACACACACACACACACACACACACACACACACACACACACACACACACACACACACACACACACACACACACACACACACACACACACAGTGAGTATAGCAACGTTTTAGATATAGCCATTTTGAAGCCCTGCCTAAACCGAAGCTTAAATCTAACCCTACAAGCCAAACTCCTAAACTAACCGTGATCCCACGCCTAAATCTTTTCCTACTTGTTATCTTTAGCTCTAAAAAATCTTTGTTAACCATGAAAACAACATTTCTAGCTAAATGGTTCACAAGGTTGATCTATAAAACTCCAAAACCATATTTGTGAGGACAACAGTATACCTCACAAGTATACACACTCTTTTTTTGTGGTTATCAACTTTTGGAACAAAATTCTCACAGTAAACACAGTATAAAGAACCAGCGTGACAAATGACAGCAAAAATGTCCCAAGAAGTGGCCTGCTCTCTGTCTCCACACACACACACACACACACACACACACACACACACACACACACACACACACACGTAAAGAGGGGGGGCTAGAGAAGGGTATTGCAAAAACTTTCCTTGGCAAACACACCAATTCTCAGAGATCTCTCCGTCTGGCACCAGAACCATGTACTGTATCTCTCTGTCCTGCAAACGCCCTGCTACCGGCTGCAGCCAACTGCTATAACCACTTTCAAGCCGTGTGTACCTATTTTGGGCATGTCATTATAGGCAAACATTTTCAACACTTTCATCAAACAAAAGGAAAACAAATCGTAACTAAACTACAAAAGTATTGAAGTGAGCTTGAAGATCTGTCATTTTCTCTATTTGTCGTACAACAACGTATGAACTATGTAGGTCTTAAGTGGTTAATGGACACTTCACAGCTTTGAAGTTATGAAGCGTGTGTGTGTGTGTGTGTGTGTGTGTGTCTCTCTCTACATGAATACGACATAAGAGGGCAAATATGGTTTGGATTTGTCATCAGAAGGAAGAATAACCATTTGATTTGATTAACGGACCCCAGTGCAGTATCTTAATTAAATCTGTGGCGATGACTGACATAGGACCGTATCGCCTCCAAGAAACCAATTTAATTTCTATTAAACTGCATCAGGGCCAGTTCGGTGAGAGTCATGTGATTGCAATCACACAAAACACAGTCCAGATCTCTCCAGGTCATTCATGGTGTGTGGTTACTAAAATATAACCCTTGTGGTCTGACTATGTTCATTTTGCATCCTTCTCTTTTCAGACTTGAAACCACAAGAATTCACAAAGTATGAACCGATTCATCCAACGTTTTTGCTCAATGTTTAAAAAAATTAAAATGTAATCTCGCCTTAAAAAAAAATAAGTAAAGTTTATAAGCAGAAATATTAAGATGACAAATTAATTATAATATATATATTTTTTCAAGTAGAATTTCTCAACAGAGAATTTATTGCAGGCTGCAGCTGTGGTTATATGGAATAAAGAATGTTGGGTATTCAGGTATTCACAGGACAGGCGTGGAGGAATGGAATGCATCTTAATTCAGTGCATTACTGCAGCCAAACCTCTGTATGAAAGATTGAATTGCTTTCCCTTTGTCTGCCTCTTTCAATGTCACACATCCTTCAGGCTCTTTTCATTGCATTTATCTTCTTGGCGTGGCATGGAATGCCCCCTACCCCATCTCTATCCACTAAAGCTCCATTTAAAACATAAACACATTATGAGCTTACATAGATCTGCTATTTTCTATATTTTTGAGAATTCTTGAAATATTTAGAAAACGTACACGTATAATAAAAAAAATGTGTTGGAAACATTTGGTGCTTTTCCTTTTGCATGGAAACTTGACAATTTTGGTTTTCCATTCGGCAAAAAGTACGGTACTTTTTTGGTACTGCATCACCTCCATCGAGGTAACTAGCGAGCTGAGGCGATACCAAATGGTGATGCGGAAACACTGCAGACTACCGATTGACGTGATGTAATGACACTAGTGCATTATTCTCTCTGACCAGAGTCCCCTATACAGCATGGACGCTGCTGAATACGGTTAACAAACCTTTATTGTAAATGTTGTATGTTGTAAATGTGACAGAGCAACTGCATGGCCTATTTCTCACCTAAAATGTTAACCGTTTTTTGTTGGACTGTACAGGTGAAATGGAGATTGTTTCCAGACAGCAATTTAGCATTGTTTACCACTCTCCTACACAGACGGTTGGACGTTGCCAACGGTGAAGTTCAATAACGTCCAACCATAGCGACTCGCTGTGGTTGGACTCGCCTTTCTGTGGAAGAAGTTAAGTCGGTTTTATGCATTGGAAAAGCAACTATTGCGCCTCAGTGGGCTGAATGGTGGCCTTGCTTCAGCCCCCTGCCACTGAAGACACACCAGTTGACGCCGTCCTCTGTGGGATGGCTCTGTTGGATGCGTCTGCTTGCCGTCATTGTCCTGCTGCCTTTCTCTCCCTCTTTTCTCAGAATTCAATAACTGAGAGGCTTTGGGATTAGATCACCACTGCCTTTGTGCAACAGATGAATATACCCCTTTTTTCACCTCGCCTTATTCGATTCCTCTGCTAAAAAGAAATGTTTGTCCGGCAAATCTTTGGGGCCACAGCAGGTTTGCGGCTCTCAGTGAGCAAGCAATGTGTTTATGTCTAAATCAAAGACACACCCACCTCTCAGAGGAGAGGTGGGTGTCTACCTCCTCCCTAGACTAACAAGTAGAGGTTGTCAGTGACAGGGAACAGCCAGGGGGAATTGGCATAACGAATAAATTGGGACAAAAATGTAAACGATTAACCACTTAAGCCCTATAATATATACTTTTCTGTGCGATGAATAGTAAAAGTAGTCTATCTGTGACGTGAGCATGTACATCTGCTACTTTAAATGTTTCGGAATTGTTGGAAAACTGCTGCCTACAAAGACATGCCCAAATAGGCATGCCATAATTGAAAAAAAAGAAAGAAAACAAAACACTGCTGCACAGCTGATAAAGATTCTCTTTTTCTCTCTTTGTTTCTTGTGTCCTCAGAGCCAGGGCAGTGCTCCTACGCTACTCTCCAGCTGAGCAGACCGCAGCTTGTCTGATAGTAGAGAATATACTGTACTGCAGAGAGAGAGAGAGAGATACAGAGGAAGCCAAAAACAGAAATCTACTGCTACTGCTTAATACTCCCAGAGACACCGTGGGGGGGGGGGGGGGGGCAGAGGGAGACAGGAATGAGAGAGAGAGGCATGATGAGTCGACATATAGAATTCTAAAAATAGATCCCCAAGGTGTGAGGAGGAAGAGAAAAGTCGAGTGAGACAGATGGAAGAGAGGAAGAAAGCAGATGATAAAACCTGGCCAGCATACAGTGTTATTAACAAGCTGCAGAAGCAATCTGAAACCCCCCCCCGCCTCCATCCTGGGCCCCTCGCTAGAGGCAGAGGGGAGGGCTGGGAGGAGGGAGAAACTATTCCAGAAATGTCCTGTTCCTCCTGCAGAGGAGCGCTTTGTTTAGTTTAAGTGATGATGACGCTGGTGGAGGGACATTTCTTCTGCTTGGTACACTATCTCTTAGGCTAATACATTATAAACACACCTGGACTACATACTACTGGACTAGATTTAACCACTTTCAACCTATGTTTGGAATGTTATAGATACATCTAGTCAAAAACTTACAAAAGATATATATTTTTTGAAAATAGCCGATCTACAAGCTCACAAAGAAGCGACACCACACTATCATACAACAAAGTATAAAATAAGGCTTGAGAGGTTAAAGGACAAGCTTGTTAGGGCCAAGTTGCCCTTTAACGGTAGTCAATATGCACTGCTGTCTATAATTGGACTCGATTTCCTTAAAGGTGTCTTTCACCACATTAGTGGTTTGCCGCCATCATCTGAACAACCTCTACAGCTCATTTTGTGTTTCTCTGTGTCTGTGTGTGTGTCTGTGTGTGTGTCTGTGTCTGTGTGTGTAGAATGACATTCAGCTAGCATGAACAAGCATTATGAAACCATATCAAACTCAAACAAGAAGAGAGTAAATGCTTTTGTTTACACACAAAAAAGGAACCAGCTAAATAAATATTAAATTCTTGAAAACAATCCTTTACAATGCTCTTAAGAAAAGAATAATCTTTAAACCAAATAAAAATAAGAAATGATTGTGATATATATATATATGAGGAGTTCTATTCATTTCATAATTCTATGTTTTTGAAGGTTTTTAGGTCTCCCATCAGGCTCTCGCTAAATGAATTTGCCAGAGAACAAAATTAAATGTTTTCATTGGGACGATTCTGTATTTTAAATGGCGGCTGGCAGACCTGACCTCCAACACTGTGTGCTCTTACAACCTAAGGCCTCATAAGTGAAGTGTCATTATTCCACTGCTATGCAGCATTGAGAGGGAGCTGCCTCCTTCAGTAGAACACACTGTACATTCACAACACAGAGCTCTTTTTGTTTGTGGAGAGTTTGGATCGCGTCACTACTTGAAAAAACCCACCTCAATAAAACACCCAAAGTGAGGTAAGACATTTATTTTGGGACAGCAGCACCTTATAAGGTTGGGAAATCAGTTGAAGTGGACGTTTACGAATGTTATCCAATAAATACATGAACAGTGATTTAGTGGTCATGTTGTAGCAGTTACACTGAGCCCGTAGGAACGGTTAGCGCCCGTAGGAACGGTTAGCGCCAGCCGTGGGGCCTGAGTTCTGATGTTCCATTGGCTGTGCTGTGAAAGCTACCAAGAGCTTGCAGAGTGTTGCATCATCTTCCACAAAACGGCTGCGACATCTCACCCTTATGGGAAAACATTCACCAACAGCTGACTGCTGATACACTGTCTCCGGAACATGAATCAATAAATACACACACACACAGCTGCATGGTGGAGAATGTGAGTCACCCTAAAGTCAAGGCATGTTATCACGGGCTCACTGTCCAGGACAGGACGGCCCCACCACTGAACAATGGAACCTCAGACAGCTAGTGGTCCGCTCATCTCCTGGGGATGAACACACACACACTCCACTGGTGAGGTCATGCCTCATATCACTTCCACTCTAACTTGGCTTACATTCAGTGTGTGTGTTGGTGTATCGACTGCCCTGTGCGCGTGCTAGCGCTGATTGCACTCGGTCTTAGCTAATGAGTCTGGCGATGACACCACAGTGTTCTCACAGCAGAGTCTATCCATGTGTGGATTTTAATAGGCACAAAGGTGCAATCGTTGGAAGGCCTGTAATATTTTATGACCAGGCAAATAAAACGTCTGCCGCTCCCTGTGTTGTACCTCTTATTTCAGAACTATGTACTGATGTTTCAGCTACGGATGGAACACACTTTTAAAGAGCCCATAATAACTGAAAGCACCGCCCTTGACTCCCACGCAGTGTCAGGAGATCAAAGTTACAGTGTCTAGCTAGATTAGCTAGCTAAGATATAATAGATATTGTTTAGGCTGGCAACAGTTCTCTGGGCCTCTGCTCATGACCTAATTTTAGTTCCATGACAAGGCTTGAGCCCCCCCCTCACACACACACACACACACACACAAACTACACATTCTAAATTGGGTGGGCTGCTCTGAAAGTTCAGGCCACACTTTGACCGAATAAGGCTCTAGAAGCGAGCGAACGGTTTCTTCCTCCCGCTCAGGGACACAACAGGAATGTCGTCTGGGAGGAGGTGGCCATGGAAACGTCATGTTAACACGCCTCTCTCCGTTTGCTGGACAAGCGTGCAGACAGGGCCAGCTTGGGTGTGGGGCCAAGACTGTGGCTAGAGACCCAACGCTGGCTGCTTCCACTGGGATAAGTCAGCTAGTGCTAGACTGGATTTAATGGGCTGTGTTGGGCTGAGGGGTGAAACCATTAATGGAATGATCAATTAACTCTTTCAGTGCCAAGAGTATTTTCATAAAGTACTCCCAAACTGCCAGGAATTTGCGTTTTTTTTTATTTTTAAATTTTGTAATTTTTCATTCAAATAAATGATCTGATTGGGGTTTTAAACCCATAATACAGTTCTACCAGTAGAGAGCAACAAATCGACACATTGATGATCTCGCTGGCTCACTCACCCCCTCCCAAACAGGCTCACGTCATATCCGGTCCTAACCGGATGTTGACATTTTGACAATCGTTGATCAGGCTAAATTACGATGCGATACACGACTACGATGACTGATCGTCACCCAGACCAAAGAGAGTAGACGTGGACCTCTCCGTTCGCTTTTTATACCGTGTGAAAAACCGTGACTTTCCCTATTCTGGCCGAAAATCACCGGAGAAAAACAACGTGACCCGGAAATGATTTTTTTTTTTTACATCCGGCTCCGGGTGAGTCTGATGTAGTCAGGAAGCGAAAGTGATCATGAAAAATAAACAGAATAACGCGACCACAGTCAAAAGTAAAAACTCGGGATTTCTCGTGCTGGCACTGAGGGTACTCGGGAAAAACTCGGGATATGTCGGGGCGTGGCACTGAGAGAGTTAACAGAACTTTTTACCAAATTCAGATAAACGATTTAGTGATCATGCAAATATTTCTAATATGTGCCATTCACACTACAGCTTCAACAAACGTGAATTCTTGTTTTGCTCCATATAAAAGGAACACTTTTGACTGCTGGGTAGTTAACATTAAAAGGACCACATCGGTGGTCTGGCATGTAATCCACTGACAGTGACTCCACATGACATTACTGACATTTTCCAAAGCTTACTGTGGGTTGTTCTGATGAAGCCATTGGATTCCATTCATTTTAGTACTGTATAAAAGAGATGGGTAATCCAACACACTAAATATAATTGCATGTTCATGTTATATTTTGATTGTTTTAATGCATTTTAAAGCATCAATTTGAAAAGTCTATCTGAAAAGAGTCTGTGGAAAAAAATATTGATTTACAAACAAAATACAAAAAGGCACACGATTTCTTAACCATGCTGTATGTTTTACGTTCTGCAACGACTATTGACTACGTCATCTTAACATGTCACTTATTTAAAAAAAATATTTATTTTACTTATACCCCCAATTAATTACATCATTTAGGTCAGAGGTGGTAGGGGGTTGGGATGGTGAGTGGGATGGGTGGGGTCTGACCACCGTCGGAGACAAGAATGTGTTGAGGAGTCAGACCCAGCCGGAACGCAGAAACGCATCACATCCCTGGTGTGGCCGTGACTCAGGCTGACGTCATGCAGTGGAAACCTCAAGGCTTCCAGGCAGACACAGGCCCACTGTGGTGGAGACCTCTGGTTCAGCATGGAACGCTACTGGATAAACAGAATGCTGCCATGACATAATCCTGCCAAGTTAGAATGGCTGCCATGGAGAATAATACAGTGACCGAGATAAAACACAGAGAGACTTTAGTTTGAGTGGGTGAAGGTAGGGTGATGAAGAGCGACAGAGATCCAGTGTTGTGGAAAAAGAAACAGAACGTTGCTGAACCAACCAGCTACTGGTAAGTACAGCACCACCAACACACAGACCGACCCCAGGCCGGGGACTAAAGGCAGACAGGTGCATTCAGCCTTTATCATGTGCGCACACGCGTGCATGCGCACATTTCTGTCTCCTTCTTTTGTTCACACCCTTGCCACGACCATTCTTAAGAATAGAAGTAAAGAACATCCTTTTCAAAGCCCCATTACCCTGTTGAAAGCGGTCGTCTGACAAAAGAAAGGCTCTTTAAAGCCTCTCTGCACAAATCAAAGTCTCTTAACAGAACAATGAAGAAGTTGAATCAAACTGAATTGAACTTTGTCACCCCTGCCTCCCCCCCGCCCCCCCCCAAAAGGAGAACTCAACGTGTCAACAGCTGTGAGCAACAGTGACCAACCGTTGTCACATGATGAGTCCTTTGCCAGGTCCACATGGCAGCAAAACTTGCCCCATGGTCACACAAACAAACACGTGCCCCATCGCTCATTCTGAGCTGACAATTTGGTTGGACTGGACACATGCCAGACCCGTGCCCCCTTGACCTGCAGCAGGCTTCCCTTCCAAAGCTACTCTGGACTGGGGGGGGGGGGGGGGGGCGGTGGTGGGCTTTACTGCCCTGCTACATACAAATGAGCCTTCTGCTGCTAACTGGAAGGAAATGGTGCCAAACACTTGAGCAACAGCTCGTGCACAAACACATTTGTTTTGACTGTTCCCTCAGCTTTAAAAGGCTGAGAGTGACATTACAAGGACCTCCCCGCCGCGTCGTCGCCTCAAGTCAGTGGTGGGTTGGCTGAGTTCACTGGTTGAAACCAGGGCTGCTGCAGCTAACGATTATTTGTCATTGTTTAATCTATCCATTATTTATTTTGATTGTGTGATTAATTTGGATCAATTGACAGTACCCTAAGGTAATGAAAGTACAAAAGGATGGTAAAGGCTCATCTCAAATTACCTGGACCTAGAGCGGCCGCTTGACCCCCGGGCTCCCCCAGAGTTAGTGTCGAAGTGTCCTCGAGCAAGACACTGAACCCCGATGAGCAGGTTGGTGCCTTGCATGGTTTCCTGTGCCGTCTGTGTGTGGATGTGTGTGTGTGAATGTAAAGCACATTGTAAAGTGCCTTGGATAAAAGGCACTATATAAATGCTATATTGATGCAATGCCACACATCATCCCAGCCAATGTCACATTCTGCCTCTTACCAGGTACTTTGTCCTAATGGAAAAGCAAACAAGAGGAGGGTACTGCTGATACTTATATGCACCAGACCTGGCGGACATCTGCACTCCACAGTTTCTAGTTGATAATTCAATGAATCATTGTAGTTTAACCCATTCAATCCGGGAACGCATCTGTGTCACTTTCGATTTCTCTGGCTATTCAAAAATAGCAGACCGTATGAGCTTGTAGATCTGCTATTCTTTTTTGATCGTGAAAATGTATGCAAATCTTTGAATATATATACAGTGTATACATTTTTAACTCAAATCTTTGCTTCTGGGGGTCCCTGAACAAAATATTTTGAGATGGGGGGCCGCAGACAAATACATATCATTTTGGGGGTCCTTGACATGAAAAAAACGTCTGTTCAAACATACATCTATATATATATATATATATATATATATATATATATATATATATATATATAAAGATTTGCAGAAATGTTCACAATTTTTCAAAACAATTGCAGATCTACAACAAGCTTGTAGCTTGTAGATCTTGTATATCTGCTATTTTTGTAAATCTGCAATTTCTGAATAGCCAAAGGCATCTAAAATAACACAGATGCGTTACCGGATTGAATGGTTAAAAGCCTATGACAGATATATGGGTCACTTCAGGTTGAATGTGTGCAATCACTGACGGAGCGATGAGTCAGCCAGGCCGTTCCTGCCACCCTATCCCCTACATGCAGACAGTCCAGTATGGGTTATCTACCCTTACGCTAGCCGTCTCCCCACAGCTCACGTAGCTCATTTTACTACAGTACCTGTTCAAAGAACGCAGCACCACGTGAAACATAAGCAGAGAGGATCGTGTTGTGACTGATTGAGTTACACACATTTCTGTGGCTGCAGGCCTTGTCATGGTGGAGATGATGTAACAGAGAGGTACAGTAGAAGCTCAAAGGCTTGTTTTCTCTGCGGGGGGGGGGGGGGGTCTCCATTATGCAAAACACCCTGAACATGCAATCTTCTCCATGTCAGCCCCATCTCTCCAAAGCCTCAGAACACAACACACACGTCCGTCAATCCAAGCTCAATCCATGTTTTCCTACGTTAACGACTAAAACCCTCTAGCTCTAGATTAGTAAACTGGACCCGAGTTGGCTCTGTACACCAAATCTCTTTGCCCCAAAAACAGCCGATCTACAAGTTCACAGCGCGCCGCGTTGCGAGGCGCTGTGAGCTTGTAGATCTGCTATTTTCGTTGATATGGTCCCAGAATAGGGATGCTGGCGCTTAAGACTCATTTCCTGTTCCTGCACGCATAGGAGAAATAGCTCATTAACCCTGGGCTTCCCCGTGGGCCAGCTTTTAACAGGACAACTCCCCCTAAAGAGACCCATCCATCAGGCCTTTTCCTCAGGACAGCATGGCGTTGCCACGTATGCATAACATGGTGCTTTTATACAAGACAAGTTAAAGCAATCACGTCTGTGGAAGTGGGTGCCATTAGGGATCGAGTTATCTGAAATGAATATGAAATGAGCCTTCTAAACTACCATCCCATTAAGCCCTACTATATGTGCTTGCATTGTATTGTACTTGCAATAGGCATGACGCGTCGTGGGCTTATAGATCTACTATTTTTGAACATTTTCACCTACAAGCCCAAAATAGGGAGGCCAGTTTTAAAGTGGCTAAATATGCGATCAATAACTTTCATGTCCTACCGGGGAAGTAAGTGCTGAAACGAGACTATGTTTTCGCCCCTGTCTATCCGTCCGTCTTTCCGTCTGTCTGTGAGCAGCTAATCACCGGCACCGTTGGACCGATCGGCGTGAAACTGTGCATGCACACTCCTACAGATTCAGTCCAAACATCACGCAAATCGGTACACATTATCTCTATAGTCGTGGGATCAAGACGGATCTGTCTGATTTTTCATATTCCATCCTAATTGGCTAAAAGATTGGCTTCCAAAGTTTGCAGGAGTCGTCCGTTTTGAACAAATGGTGAATGCAGTGTCCAATTGCCGTGAAACTTTGCACGCACATTCCCACGAGGCCAAGGAAGAAATGCCACCCCACATTTTTTTTAATCAGCCTCATGGTAGTGCTATAACAGGCAGATTTCTGTGAGCAGCTAATCTCCGGCACCATTGGGCCGATCGGCCTGAAACTTTACACGCACACTCCATGGAGGGAAAGGAAGAACCTCTGCCCCATCGGCCTGTTATAGCGCCACCAGCGACGTGTGATCGCTTTTCTTGAAACATTATGTTTTATTCAAGTCATGGATTGCAGCTTTAAATCCCTGAATCGGGTTGCTAGGCTACATTGTCAGATTAGTTGGGGTTTTGCCTAGAGGCCCAGGCCAAACAGTCTGTTATAATGGATGTAGGTAGCAAGAGGCTAGGTGCTGCAAAGAGTCCACAGAGTACAGCAACATAATTGTACTATCTTAACATGTCATTAATCTTTGTCCCCGGCCTAACGCACGATGCTGACTGCAGCAGTGCTTAGTGCTTGTGAAAAAAAAACTGCTGTATTGATTTCCCTATTAAAAAAAGGACAGGCAGCTCTCAGTTGCTTAAAATGCCACCCAAGGGAAAAAGTAAAACCTTATTCAAAATGCAACATGCAAACAAGAGGCAAATTCTGTCTGACTGACATGCAGTCGTAGCAAGGGCCTGCTTGTTTTCAGGAAATAAGTTAATACTTCGGCTAGATACCATGTCTGCACCAAACAGTAGCTTGGCTTCAATCACCACAAAAAGTTTACCTCTGGGTTGCCTGGTGGCTCTGCCACAGACCACATGAGATGCCAGGAGGACCTGAGTTCGAATCCCACTGCTGTCATGTCTACATTCTCCCTGACCTCGGTTTCCTTTCCGTCTACACTTATATTATCTATTAATGAAGCAAAAACATTATCCTCAGATAAACCATAAACTCCTACAAATAAAACATTTAAGAGGGGAGTAACTTCTTTATATCTTTATAAAATGAAAGTTATTAAATACCAAATTACATGCAATTTCAGTTAAATACTATAGTCCATGAAATGTAATTACAGACAATGGATCATTGTGAAAAAGTAGTAACACAATGACCCCACATGGAGTACATCACATCATCATATGCCGTGACCATAAGCCTCACTTTCTAAGCTCCTAGAACAAAAACGATCAACCAGATCCTTTCAAAATCTCACTGTGACACGCCCCAACTTCTAACTGGACACTTTCTTCCTTCCTTTCAGAGGGAGAGAGACGTCAGTGACTCAGGTTGATGTCCTAGGTCAATCCACCAAATGACTACAGCTCTGCTTTGTCGAGCGAGCCTGCTTACTGGTATGTTACTGGGCTCCATCTCCATAGCAACCATTAGATTGAGTCAGGAGACATGCACAAACACAGACAACCACCCCTTGAATCCCTCCAGGGTCTCTGGCTGTTAAGGACAACAGTTACCCAACATGTCTACTGTACTGGCCTTGGAGGTGGAGGCCTTTAAAGCCAGTGAGATGACCTTGGCTTGCTGTCAGGCTGGAGATGTGGACTGAACCAGGGATAAAACAACCTCATCTACACCCTGTACAGTGCCATGGTCACCGCTGGGGACTTTTATTCCGTCAGCTCTGAATTAATCGGGGTCAAGCTGTGAAAAACTAGACTGGAAATAAGACGGCAGGAGTCCTGATTTGATCATTTAGAGAGAAAAAAAATGAAGGATGGAATGGTTACTTAAACCTTAACCCCTACTCACTGACCGGCGTCCCCCACCATACCAGGGGTCCATACTAGGCGGAGTAGGCGCCCCCCTTATTTGCCACTGCACCAAATCTTTCCCCCAGAATAGGGACGCTGGGATTTGTGTGGTTAAGTACAACTTCTGAAGGATGTCATCTCTTGCTTAGTCATCCAACACACAGCCTACAGCTGCAAATCTGAGTAATCTCCATCCGTTAGGAAAGACACTCAGTGGTTTTTGATTCAATAAGTAAGTGAAAACAGGGTTTAAGTTAGTTAACGCCGGAATCAATAAAGGTAGAGATTGAGAATGTGGGTGGACCTCGTTTAGCTCATGTAGACTAGAGGAAGGAGAATGGGTGTGATAATAAATCCAATTATAAGTAAACTGGACGTCCTGTGTCTACAGGACACAGGGGGCTGGGGTGCTAAGGGGAGAGAGATCACAATGAGAAGTGATCAGGTGACATAATGTCAATCATTCTACAAGATCACATGCTCTTACATTTTTCCCCTCTCCCATGGCTAACTTATGAGGAGGAAGAACGACATTTGCCTCACAATGCTAGGGGTGACTAATCAAAATGCATTACAAAACATAAAGATTGCAAAATGAACTACTGCAATTTCCAAATGGAACAAATTGCTTAAGAGAGAGGGGGGTCCAAAATGGACTTCCAAACAAGTTATGCTAGTGCTTTGGGTAATATTTGGTCAATGAATCAAGTTAAAAATTGGCAAACCCTTTCATCATATTCAAGCCCAGTAAGTCCTCCACACTAATTTCTAGCTGAAACCACTCAGCTACTTGGTCGGTCTGTCTGTCAAACATTTTCAAGTGCAAACTGGTCGCAGTGTATCACGAATGACATGCATGCTTGCTTTTAACAAAACCACTTTTCTCTAAACAACATACAAAAATGTATGACAAGAAAAACTTGATACTAATCATTTTAAAATGCAATAACAATTATTATTCTTTGTCAATATTGTTCAGCCATACCCATACATGGCTGTGTATCTCATCTGTCAGACATGTACCATTATCATTTATTACATATGTAAAAGTACCACATTACATATGTTTTTTTTAAAGGGACAATATATAATCTGCTGAATTGCAGGGGGGGGTCAAGGGTTGGTTTTTCTCCACATTTGGAACTTGGAGTAATAAAACCTGACAACAAGCAGCTTCACTTCCACAATCTCAAGGATGAGGACAATCAAACCATGTTTCCATAGTGATGTGACAACTTAGCAGGTCAGTGTAAACAAGGTGGGTGGTTTTAAAGCTGGCAGACAGCCCAATTCCTCCATAGTCTGCGAGCATCAGCTACTTTACTCGTCAACCTTCACCTTTCAATGAATAGAGCTAAAACTCAGGTGTGTTAAGACATAAATGAGGCAGCTTCAGTACGTAGCAATGGCCCTGACAGATCGTACAGTACGTAGTGAGTACACAGAGCGTGTTATCAGCTGTTCCCAGGGGCCACGGTTACACAGCAGGGTGCCTATGGCAACCCGCATGCCTACCATTGTCTCCTGTAACTGCGTTTAACGCGGCACAGTGGGAACAATGACAGACAACCTGGGACATCAATAATGGATGCAGTCGTGTCAGCCGCTTCTGCACAGCACCAAGCGGCACAGGGGAGATAGCAGCCTTAGACATACATACAGTACATTAGTGCACAATAGAACCTCTGTACAAGCACCGCTCAGGCTGAGCACACATGATGCTGCACGCTCACTGTGAGGGGAGGGGCAGCCGGGACAATGACGTTGACCACATGTGTGATCCTTACAGGCACCAGGGGTGGTGGCCGTTGATGAGGTGGCTAGCTCACCCCGGCCCATCTGTTGTGCCTCAGAACAAGTCAGCTGGTCACTCGGAGGCCAAACTGACCAGTGACCAGCCTTATCAAAGTTTCACACTCAAGAGACACAGCAGGGTCTGACCACTCAAGAGTCAATAGGAGCAATACAAATAAAACCTTCTCAATGGCCAACGAATGGAATGACTGGAATTTCTCAAAAGTGTCACAAGCAATAACAATAGATAAAAGGCCAGGCTTCACGCTTATTTTCAATCACACCATGATAAAACT
The DNA here is from genome assembly GCF_963280865.1 of Gymnoscopelus braueri. Classification (NCBI taxonomy): domain Eukaryota; kingdom Metazoa; phylum Chordata; class Actinopteri; order Myctophiformes; family Myctophidae; genus Gymnoscopelus; species Gymnoscopelus braueri. The sequence goes on from NC_137621.1 coordinate 14,339,473, forward strand.
CAAGGTTTGCACTGGTCTTTTATGGTCCCAACTTACTAGTGTGAGAACATGCAAATAAGAAAATGGGACAAAATGCCACAGATTATTAATCATCATAAATACAAGCAAAGTTTTGGGGTACAGCAAGTAATAATTATGGAGCTCGGTCTCCATTGTAAGCTGATCTACAACTCCACTAAAGCTCAAAGGTTGGATGCAGAACCAATGGCCCCCCTCTCCCAATGTTTAATTGAATTCAGGCCACCATAAACCCCCTCCCATTCCCCCCTAGCGGGGTCCCACCCTCCTCTCCCTCTGTTCTTTCTTCTACCATTTTCCCGCCCTGCAAAGCAACAGGCTGCAGAAAGAAAAACATCCTCATTCCTCATCAAGAATCCTCTCTCCCAAGAGTTCTGTTCTGTGGCATGATAGCATCACCTGGGTTATGTTAAGATGCTGGTCCACAACAATAACATCTACATCTGTCATTGTGTCATCATCCCTGCTTTATCATAATAATAAAAAAACATACAATTATCAGCTTTGGGGAGGTGGGTGACGACAACCAGATATTTCACAATTATCTGCAATGCAAGAGAGCAAAATATCTACAAGTTCCCTTTATACACAATTAACAAAGTAATAGAGAACAAAGTAACACGTGTCTCATCATCACACATCCCTGTGATGTTAGAAATCAACCCTATGCATCTGACACTGTGGTAGGCTATGTCAACAAGGTGATCAACACATACAACATACGTCAACAAGGTGATCAAATAATAAACACAAGTCAACAAGGTGATCTAAATATAGGCTGAACACTAAAACGATCCACAATGATTTGCCCTCTGTTGAATCATTGGACCTTCCTATCAGGGCGGATCAACTCCAGTGGGTCGGTCCACGTTACCGTAGGCTGTGCGTGGACTGGATGAGCCGCTACATTGTATCACCACCGGCGGCATTAGATACAATCCAGTCATCCAGTCAGATCAAAGAAATCAAATGTTACCAGGGCAACACTGTAACCACAAACAATTCTAACAAAGAAACCAGCGTCCAGTTGTTAACATTATTATGGCCATTTACGACGAGGGAGAAGCATTGCATCCGCCCTGATAGTGACACTGACTGCAGAAGGTCCACATGGTCATCAGATCTGAAGGTTATACGTCTCAAGGAAATATAATTATGAAAAGTAATTGGGTTCATGTAAGGTGAATAGGCTACAAGGACTGTAATTCAAAGTAAAGTCAACTATTAAATAGAAGCCTTAACGACCTCGTGTGTTCGTAGCCTTATATTGTCGTTTCTCTCCTCCCGTCTGTGATGCAAACGACACATTCGGCTCAATTTGATCAAATAAACAGAAATATACATATTTTTAAATCCTGTAAACTGAAAAATCAAAGTTGTCCATGATGCGACTTCTTACCTTCACAAAAAGCTCGATAACGGGCTCGTTATCCGCCTTTATTCCGTTCTGTGGCACCGACAGAGACATTTTAAATGTTAGGCTACTTTCTTTAAAGTTTCGCCAGCAAAAACACTTTTTCTTTTTTTTTGCTACCACGCCCGTCTCAGTTTGGTCCTTGTCTCTCCTTCAACCGTTTTCTTTTTCCAGCAACGAACCAACTGCAGAACTCGCCCCGATTCCCACACGAGATGAAAGGGAGAAAAAAAAAAAAACGATCGAGAGCGGGCAGCAAGTAGACCTTATGTACCTCAGATCAGAAATACTAACGGCTTGGAGGTTGTTCCACAATAAGCTACAGAATCATTGTTCAACTAAAGCTGTGGGGTAGGAGATGAGAGGGTCAGCTAGGGGAGGGAAGAAGCAACGGGAATATTTAAGGCTGTGATGTCATCTGCAGAGCAAACACACTAGAATGTGGGCAGGGTTTGAGGAGGAGAGTTGTAGGGAGGGAGGATGCCTGGAGCTAGATTCTGTAGTATGACGGTGTCGCATGCCGACTAAACACATGATGGGAGTATAGATGAAACCTGAGGCTATGCAGGAACTGGAAGAGAACATGGCTTAATTCAGTGGTTCTCAAAGTTGGGTCCAGGATATCCTTGATACAATGACCACACTTATGACCGATGACCATCTTGATCCAAGGCTAGGTCCAGGTTCTTCTTGAGGGGGTTCCATATAGGGTCCCCAGCAAAACGACGAACAGTTTAATTTCACTAATATTTCACTGGTTAAAAAGGTTTCACTATCCACTGTTATCCCCCCAACCCCACTTCCAAGTTGTACCAAATCTGGCAAAAATCTTTTCAAATGGGGGTGCATGTGGCTAACTGTTTCAATTTGGGGGTCCTTGGCATTTAAATGTTTGAGAGCCACTGGTGGGGGTCCCTGGCTTATAACAGTTATGTATACATTTGGCTGTCCTTGGCATTTAAATGTTTGAGCCACTGCCCACTTAAGTCATGTGATAACAGTCATGACAGGGACACAGATCTTATTGCTACCACAACTACAGCTCAACTTGATACATTTAAATAACGTATTTCAATACAATTCCGTGTTTCCGGTTACATCTTAACTTGAAACCATGTGGAGCTTTATATGTGCCAACACAAAAAATATATAAACGCCATTTATGAAAGAAAAATCATAGATCCTATAAAAAATCTTTTAATCTTGAAAGGATGACAAGAGCCAGGAGTATTAAATACAATTCAAATAGCACTCCGACAGAAACGATTGGCTTAATACAACAGCGTTTTCTCGACGTAAAATTGCATATCAACCCATTTGGAGAAAGAAAAGAAAAGTGTTCTCAGGATTAGGTCAAATAATTTTAGTCCAAAACAAAAAGACTGCTTCACAGCCAGAAATAACAGCAAGGTTAAACAGCGCCAAACACCTCTATTACGATACAATATGGGTCAAGACATTCTGTTACCTTTTTTCTTTAACAGCACACACAGAAAGGAAGAACCATACTGTATCCACTGATAAAATACAATGGTAACAGGATGCTACTGTATGTTAAGCTCCTGTCTACGCTCCAGTTAGGACAGTGGTTCATGCACATCAGACAATCACTGTACATGCTATCAATCTCCCATGAAATCTACTGCAACTTGTGTTAAAGATGTGAAATTTAGCCCCAACACAAATCTTGACGTTTAAACTGTTTCCCTTCCTCAAATTATCTCATATGCAGGGACAACACAAGCTTCTTTACAGTTTACATAATACAGTGTAATATTACACATTGGGCAAAAAAAAAAAACACAAATCAAGCTCTTGATAAAACCCACCCATCAGAACATAGTACCAAACCCTTACAAAGAAATAAAAAGAACAAGGAACCAACACTTTGTACATTCTAAAGCTGAACCATGTTGACAACAAACTTAAAAAGAGAGAAAGGAAGATTGTGGAACGGGAGTGAAGGAAGGGTGTCACGTGACGTCACCCCCTCCCTCCCCCCCTGGGTTTCATGACATCTGTGACGGGGACAGCTGTGCCTTCCTCATGGAGCGCAGTGCTTTCTCTCGTAGGTGTTTCTCCAAGTCATCGAGGCTGTCATCTACTTCACTGTCTGATTCCTTAAAGAAAGGGGGCTTTCAATTAGACATGATTCGGCATTGCCAGCGGGGTACACAAATAGAAAGCTGCATGGCACGGGCAATTAGCACAAGAGAAACACTTGCTACTTTAACCACATGAACCCTAGTGGCATCCCTATTCTGGGCATGCCATCATTAGTAGAAAATTACAGGTGTACATTGTTGGGCTTGTAGAGCGGCTATTTTCAGCTAAAAGATTCTGTGTAGAGGGAAAAAAATTAGGGGCCAATGACAGACCCCTGGGGGACCCTGGTCACCACAGTATATTGGGTTTATGTGGTTAATACTTAAGCCCTATATACTTTGTTCTATGATGAATCGCGATCTACAAGTCACCTTCCAGGAAGCAATCGATTTCCATTATTTTCAGTACAATATTTTTTTTTTGTTCAAAGTTTCTTTATTGGTATTTTCTATTTTCACATACAGGTCAATGAGACAAAAGCATACAAAAACAGTGTATGTTACCTCTCCCACCCCTCAAAGTTTCTGCTCCGAAAAAAACAACCCTGGTATCTTGTACCATTAACACAAAAAAGACAATACCTTTTCAGTACAATATTAATATCAACTTACAGACTTGAAACTTGCTTGATATATGCAAATCAACAAGGTGAACTTTATTTCCATTGGTTCATTTGTCAAATTTATATTATACACAGCAAAATTGTTTATTGTTGCCATGCCGTTGGATGGTCTACTCTATCCCATGACAGAGCCATTAGGCCATGGTGCATTGTAGTACCATCTTACTGACCAGAAAAATGACTTCCCTAAATCAGAAGGTAGTCTTTGTAATGCTACCAAATTCACATCATACTTGTCAACTTCTAATGTTTGCCTACCGTTTTTGCCTATACATTTTCCAACAAAATAGCATGTGAATGTGATAACGGAACCTTGAAAGGAAATTAGGGTGATATAAAGTTCGCTATGTTGGATTACCCTTTTCAAGCTAGTCTCGCATAGCCAGACGATTGATACGTCTGGTAACATCTAAATTCAATGTAGCTGTTAGAACAGAGGCGCAAACGGCCACAAACAAACAAAGACATAGGACCAAAATGGAAACAAGTCCCCAGGACCTTTTTGTGTCATCCTTTTAACCCAAATGTCTGACTATACCTCATGCTGTGTACATTTCTGTCTAATAAAGTATTCAATCAAAGGCCTACTGCTTTGGAAACCCATCATATCACAGTCCAAATATGAAGGAACACCCTAAAAAAATGTTTTAGCAACGATATTGAATAGATATCACCAGACGTCTCGGTAAGCAGATATCTCCGATCATCTGGCAATGCAAGACTAATCTCAATCAAACTTTAACTCTGTTTAAATTGATTTTCATATACTGAAGTAAGGAAAAAAGGAAAAAAAATGAATCTTTAAGACTATGGAATGTGTTGGAAATGTAATGAATGCACCTTTTTCGACTCTGCATCCTCGTTCATCCCCTGGTTCTCTGGAGCATCTCCGGCTCCCACACTACCAGCTTTCTCCTTCTTATGCTTCTTGTGTTTCTTGTGTTTCTTCTCTTTCTTGTGTTTCTTTTCCTTCTTCTTTTTCTTCTTCTTTCCTCCGGCCTCAGCATCTGAATTCTGTAATGGCAGATATTTCACACATGCATTATTAGCAGTGCTGCAAGCGACGACAACACAAACTGGGCCAACCAAGACTGGGCTAACTGGTTGTCCCCCATCACACAATGCCCAATCTGCCATAATGCTCCCCCTCCAGTATGTATAGCCTTTCTCAGTTGTTTCATGTTTTCCAGAGCCAACCTGTAGCGCTAAAAATCCATTCCAGAGACTTGATCAGACTAGATCATTTTTTAAGTGCATTTGGAGTGTGAAAAGTTACCCCTGCCCGTCCCATCATCCGGAGAGACGGTCATGTTGTGACTGGCTAGCTGACCATCGTTTTGGGTTTGATTGATTTTATAGTTGAAGGCAGAGAGTAATCTAAAACCTCAACACTATGCTCTTCACATTAACTTCATCACAAAGGTGATAGGATTTCAAACCACAGCAATGCATATGGTTTGGAGGGAGAATCGTGGGCACAAAGTAAAACTGGGTGGAAGGCGAGGCTTTGGGTAAATTCCAAACATGACATACAGTACGTAGAACTTCTTGCATCATCACTATGCTCAATAAACCAACATGTGGAATCTGATAGTCGACCCACCTTGCTTGGGCTTCTGGAGCCACTGCTGGCCTTCTTGGCCGGGGGTGGAGAACCACTGGCTGAGCGAGCAGGTGAGCCGGAGGCAGACCGTTTCTGTACTGCTGGAGGTGGAGGGGAAACGGACCTGGACCTGGACAATGCTCTCCTCAAAGGCTGGGGGCTCGGAGATACTCTGGGGAAGAGAAGGAAGAGTTGATCAAAAATCTTAACATTTTTTAAATAAGAAAATAATATTCAACACAGGTTCGACGAAACAAGAATTAGTAGTTGATTTAACCCATTCAATCCGGGAACGCATCTACAAATGTCTTCTAAATCCTAACAGTTTTCTGAAACGCTTATGTTGCTATAATATCAGTGGTTCTCACCATTTTGGGGGTCCTTGACATGAAAATGTTTATGTATTAGGCCGTGGACCCCGATCTCAAAATATTTCGTTCCAGGTACTCCCAGAAGCAAAGATTTGAGTTACAAATGTTCGCTTTCAAAAATAAATATTCTAATATTTGCACACATTTTCATGATTAAAAAAAAATAGCAGTTCTACAAGACCTAAAATGACAGATACTTTCCTGGTCTTAATGTGTTAAGGAATAATAATAAGTAATTCCTTTTAGAACCCCAGCGTAAATATTCAGCCCTACCACCTACCTCTGCTTGCGTGGCTCAGGAGTCCGGGAAACCCTGCGGATGGGTCTGCTCCCATGGGAAGGAGACTGCTGTCTCCTCTGGTTGGATGGAGAGGAACCGCTGTTCTCAAAACGACCTTTAGGACTGATGGAGCCCCGGGCATTGCGACCACGGTTGGCAGGGGACGGGGAGAGGCGGTTGGTGGCCGCCAGGGGGGATCGCGTGTCCCTGCTTGGCCGGTTAGAAGGCAACATGGGGCTCCTCCTGTGTCTGGGAGGAGAGACCGAAGAGGGAGGCGTGCGTCTCTTTGGAGGGGGAGAACTTCTGCGCTTGGGGGACCTGGAAGGGCGTCGCTTGGCCGGCGGAGAGCCACGCTGCTTAGTGGGCGAGCTGGACAGCTTCCTCTTCTGAGGAGGCAGAGGGGAGGGGCTGTAGCGACGCTGGATGGGGGGAGAATACCTCCTGGGGGACGGAGATCGTCGTCGGGCAGGTGGGGACGGAGACCTGGGGAGGACACGAGGGACACTCAGAGAACTGTAATATGGATGGACAATGTTTACATGACAGCGCTCGTCTGGAGGTTAACACGAACGGGCCTGTACCTGCGTCTAGCTGGAGAGGGTGATCTACGGCGGCGTGGGGGGGAGGGGGAACGGCGGCGGCGTCCTCCAGGAGAGGGAGAGCGTCTCTTCCTGCAGAAAGAGATAGAGGGGGAGCAAACACACACCAGATTATTAGATGTGTTCGTCTTTACTAAGCGGTTTTAAGAGATTAAGAGTGGCATGCTGTGTGTGCGTGTGTTTCTGACCGTGGAGAGGCCTCCCGGTGTCGCCTCCGCGGTGAGGGAGAGTGGCTCCGCCTCCTTCGAACGTCGCCGTTCCTGGCTCCAGGCCCTCCCGCAGGCCTCTTCGGCGCCTCGTCTTCTGATGAGGAAGAAGAGCCCGTATCTGAAACCAATCAGAGTCATGCCTACTGCTAAGTGGATGCTTATGGCAAAGAAAAACACTTAACATCAAGGTGTCAAATGTCAGGGAGACGATGGGTTTAAGATGATATAGACAACTAGGACTCAAGAGGGAGGAGAGGCAGAGAGAGATGGGAGGAAATGAGAGATGTGAGTGACACGTGTTGAAGTCGCTTTTGACAACCTACCTCCATGTCAAGTGTTTTTCTTAACCGTTCTGCATGTGAGTGTTCTTGTTGTAAAGCTGTATTTTGTTTGACAAATAGTTTTCTGATTTTGCTCTGTTGTCCGTTTTTAACCTGGCTCTGTAGAGCACTTAGTAACTTCGTTTTGAAAAGCGTTATATAAATAAAATTCATTATCAACAATATGGGAGGCAGAGAAAGAAGAGATATGGGTTTAGAGAGAGGAGAGAAGAAAAGAGAGAAAATGGAGACGTTCGAATAGAGCACACAGATCAAAATGTTTCTAACCTGACGATGATTGACGGTTCTGTCTGCGATACTGTCTGCGCTGCTGCACCGAATCCGTTGTTGCCTCGCCCTCTTTCTCATTTTTATCCTCCTCTGAAATGTTAAGTACAAGTCAGGAAAGTACAGTGCTCAGGAAACCACATGGAAATACAGTACACCATCAAATTTACATACACAAAGGTTACAAAGAAAACAGGCTAGTTGTGATCTTGAACATTTGACTATTGTGTTTGTGCCTATTGTACCTTGTTTCTTCTTACTCAGCTGGCACTGAAATTAACGATAACTACTACACAAACTGAACCAAAAAGAAAATAAATCAGCTCACTTATGCCGTCTGTCTCTGACATTTTTTTTTTGAAACATTAAGTGATGTTTATTTTTGTGTACAACTTATTGCTTCGTTTTGATTCCTCTATCCTATCATGGAGGACTGGCCAAGTTTCAGTAAGTATAAAAGCTTTCGACAAGTAAGACACAGGGGCAGATCCTCTGTGGTTAGTCATCAGTGCGTGCGTGCGGTGGGGGGGTCAAACAACCTGAAGAGTTTCATTGTTAACTCATGGATTTAAAGCAAAATAAAATCTCACGACTGAAAAAACCTTGTTAACACATTGACTGCCATTGAAGCAGATCTACGTCATTTGGTGTTTTCAGTGATTACGCTAGAGGGCACTCTTCGTCAACCTATGAACCCTTGACTGCCAAAGAAGGCTAGAACCGGAAATGACGTTAAAAAAAGAAACATCTAGCTTGGAAATCTTCTCCAAGATTGAGAATTTTGATGAAAACAAGCGATCGCGGTTACAATGTTTTTGTTCCGGTGGAAAGCAGAGAGACCCGTCTTTCCACGGAGACCTCGTTTGTTTACATCCGGGTTGAAAAAAAAAGATTACTGGATCGTCAAAAAGACACAATAAAAGGTAAAACCGCTGGCAGTGGCGGATGAATTAATTAATTACTACCAGGCAGTGAATGTGTTAAGCCAGAGTGACGTGTTGTAAGCTTGTAGATAGGTGCATAGTATGCTTCCATTGAAGACATGCTGACTTCTATGGAATCCAAATGATGAAATCAGCCGTGGCGACTGAGAACTTTAATCCATGTTAACAGTTCTTGACGCACACAAAGCCTGATGCTCACCTGACTCAGACCCATCAGATTGCCTGGGTTTTGCTGGAACAGGTGGAGACTCATTCCTCCCTCTTGGTTTTTGCATTGGGCCTGAAAAACAAGTCAACGCAACCTTTAAAATGACAACAGAAATAACGCTTTTTTTTCTCGATGTCTCATCATATATACACGTTTAACCTGACGTCCATACACATCTTTGAGCCAAGGAACAATGTGTTTCTACATAGGTTAGTGCTAGATCCCATTAAATGCTACAGAATGATATTAAATGATACAGAAGAATACCAATCAAATTGTTTGGTGTGGTTTAATCTATCCATTTTATTCAGGTTTAGACATTTTAGAGTCTTAAAGAGGTTTAGATTTTGGTTTGGTCAAGATTAGGGTAAGGATCTGGGAGGGGCATTCCATGCCTACATTTTCTGGGATTTCACAATAACATTTCTTCATTCACAGAAGATGTCATGATTCTCCAAATCCTTCACATTTTTATGTCAAGATTCGATTTTTGATTGTCGACAATTCTAACCCTAGTGGCTTTTGCAGGACGGGGAAACTCAAGCTGTTGTGAAGTACCATTCTGCGATGTAGTGACTCTTCATTTACAGAATTGCAACATCACGTTTCACATAAAACAGCAGGCGACATTCAAGCTCTTGGTGGCAATTTGACTCGATTTCAAGGTCACAGATTCTTGCTCATTTTGATCGACGATACATTTTTTAGATGTTAGTGCCACCCCTTATAATTGTTTGGGTTGGAACGGACCTATTAGCTTGTAGTCTTTCCTGCTGCTGTTCTTGAACCTTGAATATCCTACACATTTTCCGTCCGGCAATTAAAATATCAGGGGAACTGAGATAATGAATGTCCTAATTGTCAGGTCACAGAGTTGAGGACATGACACACAGGCTCTTGCTTGTACTAAAGCTCTTGATTTTTGAACCTATTGAACCGAGCTAGATTCTTCTCAGCATGATATACGATCGATGTACATCAGGGATCAGCATGTAAGGTTGGCATTACAGGCCAGAACATAATCTATAGCTAATTTAAGAAACTGGACTTGCGATAGACCTTAATAAAAATGTGTGTGGTATAATTGCATACGGACAGTACTGCGTGTGTAATCATTTTGTGTAGGCCATATCCTGGAATGTTACACTTAAGGAGGTCATTTACTTCATTTTTTCCTGAGACAAATAGTCATTCTACAGAGAGAAACAGTGTGTGGTTTAAGGCATGTGAAACACCTGCCTGTCATTCACTCTCAAAATGGATAAAAGGATAATAATAAGCGTTCTTCAGGTGAGGGTAGGTTTGTTTTGGACATCATAGCCTGTATGTAGGACTGTTAGATATTGTACATTCTTTACAAAATAATTAGCAGGGCCATATATTACAGCTGGCGGGGGCCAGTTGTGGCTCACAGGCTGCCTGTTGCCTACCACTGAGTCTATTGTGTTTTCACTGGAAGCAGTTGATCATGTAACGCAAGAGGACAGTCACTGTGATCTGATGCCTCCATCATGTAGGGACAATCACTGTATTGTCAATGGACACAAAGTCATTGAAACCAATCTAGATTCACATACGCTGACTCCTACCCCCCCCATGCATTACATCCTAGAGGTTAGTCAGGCACAGTGCAGTTGTCTGGAGCATTTATGGGATTCAGTGCCTTGCTCAAGGGCACTTTGAGACCAGTTCACATCTGGAACACTCCCTCCTGTCTATGCCAGGAACTGAACCAGCAACCTTTGAGTCACTGGTTGGCCCTCTGTATGTTAACCCATTAAGACCTGAGACGATTCTTAAAAATGTTTTCTAAATCCTAACAGTTTTTTGAAAGAAATATAAAAAAAAAAAAAAAAAATCTGGATTTTTCAAAAATAGCAGATCTACAAGCTCGTAGCGCGGCACTCGGTGCCGCGCTACGAGCTTGTAGATCTGCTATTTTTGAATAGCCAAAGAAATCTAAAGTGACACAGATGCGTTCCAGGTCTTAACGGGTTAAGGCCAATCGGCTACCTCCAGGGACGGGGTGTGATGCAAAAAATAGCAGATCTGTAAGATTTAGATGTGTCGTGAGCTTGTAGATTTGTTTTTTTAGTGGTAGGGTTTAAAGTGGACTTAAAGAAAATAAAGGGGGGCCCACCCCACGTACCTGATGACCTGGACGGGGAGGCAGAGCCACGAGCCTTCCTGGCCCGTGGGCTGACTGAGCGTCTGACCTTCCCCGCCGCCGGGCTGACGGACCTGTCGGGCTGACGCGCCGGTTTTCTGGGTGGCGTCACTGATGTTCTCTTCACGGTCTTCTTGGGTGAATGAGAGGTGGAGGAGCTGCTGCCCGTGGACGAGGCAGAGCGAGAGCGCCTCCTGGAGGTCACAAAGTGCAGTTAGTAAAGTTCTACAGGCGCATGTATCTCGCATGCTCATACATTTTCGTCAATTGTTACGTAATTTGCATGTCCAAAGACATTACTCAGGGGTGCTACTGAAAAATATGACATGGAACACTGGATATAACATGACAAACATACTCTTGCATGAGCTTAAAGGACCTCTTCGGCCCATTTTCGACCTATCTTCATATAAATGGTCCTCACTAATAGGATTTCTGGCCTCAGAGCAGGGCTGTAGAACACACTCACCTGCGGGGGACAGGGGAGCGTCTGTGTCTGTGTCTAGAGCCTGGAGGGCCACGCCTTGGAGGGCTCCTACGGCGAGGGGACATTCTCCTCCTGGGGCTTGGTCTTCTGCGTGGGGAGTAAGATCTGGATGTGGGAGAGAGGAAATGATGGACCACAACATTAGAGGCCGACCACGGGTCACCGATGTTTGGACCGATATTTTGTCAACTTTTTGGTTCAAGTTTCTACTTAACATTTAACTTGTGGTAAGCAAACAAATAAAAATAAAGACAAATAATATTTGATAGAGAAAAAATCTACACAAATAACTAAATTCACTTTTGACAATGTCCACCTATAAGGACAAAATAGAGACGCAAAGTTGAAAAATGGCTCTACACAAAATAGACACAGTAATCCGTGAGAGGTTTAGCGCAGGAAAGGACAGCCGTACCTGGAACGAGAGCGTCTTCTGCGGGTGCGGGAGTGGGATCGTGAACGGGAGCGATGGCGAGGCCGATCCCGTTTGCCGTCCTTCTCGCGGGACTTGGGTCGCTCTTCCTTCTTAATAGGCTTTTCTACAGAGGGCTCTTTGACCTCCGTCACAGAGTCTGCCTTCACCACCTCCACAACCACATCACTGGAGACCACCGGGAACACTCGGTTAAACATTTAAAAAACATATTGATGTAACACTTAAACTAAACAGACACCTTTTCTGATATTTAACTTGAATCATCATGATGGATTCAGGCTAAAAACCAGCGGACAAAAATAGCTGATCTACAAGCTCACAACATAATGTGTTGTGAGCTTATAGATCTGCTATTTTGGCCAAATGTTTTCCCGCAGAATATGGACACTGGGGTTCAAGTAGTTAAGAATGCCAGAGGAGGCATTGTGCCAACCTGGTGGAGGAGGCTTCTTGGATGACCGGCTCAGGCACGATGCTTTCTGATGTGTCAGGCTGAGGCTGAGGCTGTGGCTCCTCTGGCTTTGGGGGGAGCTGCATTAACGCAGGTGGGGGTGAACTGGATCTGGGACTTGGACTGGGTTTGGGTCGCGGGGAGCGCGAGGGACTGTGCTTCCGGTCTCGCTTCACTGGCGACCGTCGACGTGGTGACGGTGTCCGTGACTTACGCCTAGGCAGAAAAGACGCAAACCCCAGATATAGAATGATCGTGTTTTGTATGATAAATATTAAAACATCCTGTGTGGAAAAACCAACCCTCACCTCCTGGGGCTCTTGGACTGAGCCCTCTCTCTGCTTTCGTCCTTCTTTACATCAATCTTCTTCAGGGAAGCAAGCTTCTCCTGTTCAATCTGCCAAAGATAAGACATAGCGGGTTAACGTAAGGACCAATGGAATATATCCATTAGAGGATATATATATATATATATATATATATATATATAACTGCTTTAACCCATTAACACATTGACTGCCAGAGTTTATTCATAATGTACTCACCCCTGTGCCAGCAATTTGCGTGTTTTTTAATTTTTTTGTTTTGTAATTTTTCATTCAAATACATTCTCTGATTGTGTTGTCAAGCACCTACGATTGTTCCACCAGTAGAGAGCAGCACATCCAAACATTGATCACCTCGCTCACCCCCTCCCAAACAGGCCCACGTCATATCCGGTCATTCAAAGGATGTGACGTTTTCGACAATTCCCGGCCCGCTGATCGGCCTGAAAACGACGTGATACACTACGACGATGACTGTTAGTCACCCGGACCAAAGAAAATAGAAGTTGAGCTGTCCGTTTGTCTTTTATACCGTGTGAAAAACCATGTTTTTCCTTATTCTGGCCGAAAATCACCGGAGAAAAACAACGTGACCCGGAAATGATTTTTTTTTTTACATCCGGCTCCGGGTGAGTGTGACGTAAGTGGAAAACGAAAGTGTTGATGAGAAATAAACACAGCCGTGCGATCACAGATTAAACAATGAAAATTCAAAAGAACGTGTCAACTCGTTCTTAGGAATCCTGGCACTCAAGCGATGGATTTGAAAGAACGTGTTGACGCGATCTTGGCACTGTATGTGTTAAGACCTGAGGTTTTTTGAAAGTTTTGAAATTTTGAAAAAAAAAATCTAAAACATTTTCTTTCAAGATTTTTTTCAAAAATAGCAGATCTACAAGCTCATTGTATATCTGCTATTTTTGAATAGCCAATGACATCTAAAGTGACACAGATGCGTTCCAGGTATCAAAGGGTTAAGCAGTAGTTAATGAATTAACTAACTTATTCTGTATGATCACAATTGTATTTGATGCTGTGCAAATTGTTGTATGTTGTCTGGAAGACACTAATGGTGCGTTCCTCACCTGTCTCTGCTTGATCTCTTCTTTCTTCTGCTCCAGGAAAGCAGAGGGGATGCCGGCGATGTTGTCTTGGGCACTGAGCAGTAGGGGCCACAGGTCCCTCATGAACTCCCGAGCGTTCTTCCCATTCAGGAATCCAGTGAGGTTGATCTGCATCATCTTGCTATCCGGATGCTGCAACACACACACACGAAGGGGGAAAAGAAAAGACCATATGGCCATTGAAACGTGGTGGAATGGAAGTGTAGGCGAGAGGGCAGCATCCCATTAAGTGGACTGCCTACCCCATAGACCCCACTAAACTTCCCTTCTTAGCTATATAATATTAACCATACTCATAAATTGAGAATGAAAAAAAGACTATGATATTCAAAATGCCCTGGGTCCAAATTAAGGACCGAATCGAGGGTGTTCTGTAAAATCCTACGCACTCTCCTGAAACTGAGAATGCGAGTGTGCTGGAGGGTAGACATGTTTTTAACACATTAAAATTATCCCACTGCATGCAATACTGCCGTTGTGCCTCCCATGTAATAGCTGCCATACAATTAAAGTGATACCCCGTCGTTCTTCTATACAAATTGTACCCAACACACCACCCCCCACTAACTTATACTTAATGTATACTTCGTTGTACGACAGAGTCACTTGCCGGGAAAAAAATGCCATTTGCAAGCGTATTTTCGGCAAGTGACAGTTGTATGACGATGTATATACCTACTGTATATAAAAATAAACAAAGAAATCAGGCTTTATAACTCTGTCACTTTCTGTCAACTTGCTCTCAAGTCTCCACCACAGTGAGTCTACTCCTCAGGACATAAAACATGAAGCCACAGTACAGAGTGCGTTAAAACCCAACACTGCAAGTACAGTCCCCGGGGGTCTTCAGTGAGATCAGCGTGGGACCAGCGGGCAGGGAGCTCCCTTGGCTTGCTTCCGCCTCCCTACTGCTTGAGACTCAACCACCTTGAGCTTAATGTTATATCATTTATCTAAATTGCAAGAGACGAACAAGCAATAATGAGTGCACAGTACAAAGAAAAGGGGTTTTATTTCAACAACTGTCACAAGAATGATTCTGAGATACCAATTATATACTTTTACCAATATGCTACAGTGCCCTTTAATATTAGCCTTTAACTCCCTCCCCCATTACCCAAAACAATATAGCAAGCAGAACTGAATCAAACGTTTCTTATATACTAAAATATACTTGGCCTTCATCACCTCTAGCTGAATGAAAATCACAAGTTATACAGTATACACCAAGATTTCCTAACAAATATACCATGGATCAGAAAACAAAAAGGCTTCTCATCAAGTTCTGAGCGATTCTCCTGTTTATAGTTTTCAAATATCCTAATATAGCATGGATAATGGCAATTATTCCTCACTGTGTGAAACCCTAAGTTATGTGAAACTTTAACCACATAAACCCCTGTATTCTTGGGTGAACATCCGGCGAAAATAGCAGACCTACAAGTTCACAACACGCCGCAGCGCAATGTGAGCTTGAAGATCGGTTATCTTCTGCAAAGGAACTTTTTGTAGATGGAAATATTAGCCTACTTAGTATAGCACTAAATATAGGGTTTAAGTGGTTAAAGTGGGGAATCAAACATTGCAATAGGACAATAAGACTCTAAATGCACAGGTTTATCTGACTAGATCTCTAACAAAGACTGTACAACATGACGCATGCATCCTGCAGTCCTCACAGATAGCATACAGAACATAAATGTACAGTATATGGGGGCTTAACTGTATTAAAAGGCTGGCTTTTGTCGAAGTACAACTGCCACTGACATGCCAAGAAGTATATGCATTAACCTTAACATTTGGCTATACCATAATGCTAGACGGTGCTACGTTCTGTTTCCCCTGCAATTCCAGTTAGGGCTGAGGGGATTAAGAAGTAAAGTTGCATTGCAAATTTCTGTTAAGAAAATGATATGGCATTGTTTCAAATGTCTATCACTGTCATGATGTTATTAATCCCTCCACATAACTCACCTCAAACCACACACTGCATCATGAAGGGAGAGTTGGGCTCAGTGACTTTGGGCTCAGGAGAGAGCTAATTAGGTGTTGGTGCTATACTTCTGATGCAAGGTATAACATCCATATTGGTTCAGGCCTTTTAAATCATAAATCACATCATCATTAGAAGACTGCTGAACAAAGGCACTTTGTCACATCACAGCAACAACAAGGTTATGTCATTATAAATCCGTTTACGCTGTTTTCACTCCAACCCCCCATTTAATTTAGTAATCTAACTTAACTAAAGTGTCATTTATTTTCTTACAGCCTTTCATGTCCCTCTTACTCTTTAGGCAATACCCCGCAATAATACTTTGTTTTGTGAAAACAAAACAAGTTATTTTGTCAATGACATTACCTTCTCCTCCAGCTGGTTAAATATGAACTCTATGACGACATCATCCTCGAACCCCAGGATCTCCGTCACTCGCTGAGTGATCCAAGGTTTGATGACCTCCAGGTTCACTTTGGTCATGTCCACCTATAAAAAAAAGGTCCACAAAACAACAGCAAAAGTTCACTCACAAATTACACAACTTCCAACGTAGGTTGTCAAAGTTGAACATCACATTCTAATAGATACGGTGGACCGTATCTACAGATGAGAGACATCTCAATAACCTACCAACTAGATTTTTCTTTATGTAACACGACATCTACACAATTGCTGACTATTAGTTCAAGCATTTGATGGACAGGATAATCACTCAGTCAGAACCAGATTGACCTGCATTTGCCTGGTGGTTAACCTAGTAGCAGAACTGTACCTTCTTGTCCAGACATTCTGCAAATTTCAGCTGCTTCAGTAACTTCTTGTGTTTGTTGCTGAAGCGGTTGTCTTGTTCCGCGCTGGTACCCTTTAAATTAAAACGACAAATGTAACAGACCTTTGCATTATTACTTTGACATACAATTAGTACAGTACAAGAACACTTCATATTATGGCCAATGAGTGTAATCACAGGATAGTCAGCTACTGGAAGATTTCCCCAAAACAATATTGGGGCCCAAACCAAGATTAAGTCCAACGCTTAGCTGAGCCGTTTGGGTGATGATGATTCATTAGCTCATCGGCTCTTGTTAACTATCGATATCTTACACTTACAAGTTCTGGAATATGTTAGACCAGCAAACCCGAGACCAAGACGGTAACCAATCACTCCCAATTTGATCACAGGGCTTCACTCTCTCCACCATATAGACCAGGGTTTCTCCAGGTGGGGTCTGGGGACCCCCAGGGGTACTTGGGGGGCAAGACAAGAACCACTGATATACAGTTGTAAAAAAAACTTGTGTACTAAATCTCCCGAAATCTCATGGGGGTCCGCAGCCTAATGCATATCAAGTTGGGGATCCTTGATATGAAAATGAAGAAACAACTGGCTTACCAGAATGTAATTAATAGTCACTTCAACCTGTTCCTTTTCAGCTAATTAAAACAAAATACAATAATCATGGGGGCATGATACATTTTCGGTGGTTTCAGTTTGATTTTTTTTTATTTTTAACATGGTGGAGAGTGCGTGCATTTGCGCGTGAACCCGGGCCTTCGTTGGAAGGTGTCGCTTGGTTTTCTTGTCGGCGAGCGACACCCTCTCGCGTGGTGGTGGCCCACTGGCCTGTACAATAAACATATACTTCGTCGTACGCCCCACGGTGCTAGCCAGGACGAGGTGTACGTACATGAGCCTTTAACCAACTTTTACTTGTCCCATAGGCTTCAAAGGCGAACATTGTCATAAACGTTTCGAAAGGGTGATCTACCAGCTGACAACGCGTCGCATCGAGGTGTTTTGGAGACATGTTGAATAGGGCTTAAGTGGGTAACAGTAACTCAACACACGGCCGCCATGTTTATTAGCTTAATGCTATAAGTTAGCCAAACGGACCCGGTCTATTTCCTGGTGTCTCTATAACGGCTCTTCCACTTCCATTCGAATTCATTTTCAAATTACGATAAAAAAAAAAACATACTGAGATTATCCCAGCGTTAGCGGATATTCTCCATGTGAACACACCCGTCTTTTACTGATTAACTAACTAATGAAGTGGAACAGCACGTTGTCTAGACGTGTTTATGCACAGATTACACTTTGAATCAATGGCGTCGCGTATTAAAAACCACACAAGCTAGACGTGCTACTGCTATAAGTTCTACAACAGACACACTTCAAATGCAACGGGTTAACACATCATGTAAATGTTTTATAAAATGCTTACGCGGAAGAATCCCGCGTCCATTGTGGTAGAAGAAGAATATTATACAGATGATGTTGAAGACAGACGTGTGTGTGTGGTGGTTCAGTCTCGAGGCTCCGGCTAACATGGATGGAACAGTGACACACCATAGGGTGGTGTTGCCAGGTTTTGCGAAAGAAACACGCAACCGGGTCTATGAAAACAAGCCCAGAAGCAGTGGTGGAAAAAGTAGTCAAATTCTTTACTTAAGTAAAAGTACCAATACTGCAATATAAAAATACTCTGTTACAAGTAAAAGTCCAGAATTAAAAATTTACTTGAGTAAAAGTACAAAAGTATTGGCATCAAAATATACTTAAAGTACCAAAAGTAAAAGTACTAAATATTTGAAAATAGCCGATCTACAAGCTCACAACGCGTCGCGATGCGACGCGTTGTGAGCTTGTAGATCTGCTATTTTCAAATAGCCTGTGTATAAAATAGGTTTAAAGTGGTTAATGTATGTTTCATTATATCATAATTTATATCTGAAAAGTAACTAGTAACTAAAGTTTTCAAGTAAATGTAGTGGAGTAAAAGTACAATATTTGCCTCTGAGATGTAGTGGAGTAGAAGTAAAAGTATTGGAAATTGGAAATACTCAAGTAAAGTACAAATACCTCAAAATTGTACTTAAGTACAGTACTTAAGTAAATGTACTTAGTTACTTTCCACCACTGCCCAGAAGTGACCGTATCAGTTTAACCACTTTAAACCTAAATTATATATACATCTGCTATTTGATAGCCGATCTACAAGCTCACAACGCGTCGCAGTGAGCTTGTAGATCGGCTATTTTCAAAACAATCTTGACAAATGTAAAAAATGGTGAAATGTTTTTGTAACATTTTAACAACATAGCCTAAATCTTGTGTTGTGTTCCTGTCACAAAATATTTTCAGATAGGTGTCCGCGGCCAAAAACATTGGCGGGGTTTCCATTGGGGGCTTCCTTGACATCAAAATGTTTGAAAACCACTGTCTGATGCAGTGAAACAAAGCTCCAAATAAGCAACTACACTTTAGAAACAAGCCCAAAGTCGCTTATAATAAGAAGACATGGCAACGCTGACCATAGGGCAGTGATCTCTCGCGTGGGTACGGCTACCGCTACGCGAGATTACGATAATACCCGAGAAGGGTCCAACTCTCTGCAGACCGTTAACCGTTAGAACTGTTCATGATAATGACACGTATTTGGCCGCGGACCCCCATTTGAAGATATTTTGTGGGGGACCATACAAGATTTGTGTTGTTAAAATGTAAAAAAAATAATAATAATAATAAAGAAAAACAAAGAAAACATCTGATTTGAAATCTGTTTTCAAGATTTTGTGAAAATAGCAGATAAGTACAAGATCTGCTATTTTCAAATGTAGGGTTGAAGTGGCGGACCCCCGACTGATGTGAGTTATCCATTCTGGGAGTATTGGGCATAATGGTCAAAAATAGCTTGATTGATTTGATTGATTGATGTACTTTATTTAGTAAGACATGAGAACAATAGTAGCCTACATGGAAGTACAGATTCACAATACAAGGTCTACTAAACTGGAAGACTCATTAAGCACTGAGCTTGTTTAAGATGAGATCCCCATGCACACAAATCATGATGACATATAAGAGACAGACAGATATACACACTACTATACAGAACGTCATACAATCAGCTTACAGGTTACTGGTATGAAGAGTGAAAAATATGTACAAGAGAAGAAAAAAAAGGGGGGGGGGTAGGTTAAGACTTAGACAGGGGCCATTTTCGAATTGCAGCCTCCTGAAGGTGTATCTTTAGGGCAGTTTTGAAAGTGAGTAGGGTTTTACACTCCTTTACTCCTTTTGGTAGGGCATTCCACATTTTTGTTGAATAGCTTGAGAACGAGTTCATTCCCTTTGTTGAGCCAAATCTGGGTTGAACTTGATTCGTGGAGCTGCCTCTGGTGTTATGATCGTGGACTTCGTTAACGTTTTGGAAGTATTTTGACAAATACAGGGGGATCCCAATGTTGTGGTGTATCTTAAAGACCAGGCCCATTGCAAGTTGCTGTACTCAGTCTGTCCTCAACCCTGAGCCATCCAATCCTCGCAAAATGAGAAGGGGTTAGATGCCAAGAAGTAGCCTTACTAGTTTGTTTTGGAGCCTTGTTTTTAAGGCCTTGGTGGTGTTGTGATACCACGAGGAGCATGCATAATCGTAATAACCTTGTATGAGGGCCCCTGCAAGAATCTTCAGAGTGTCCTTACTGACTAGGCGGCGAATCCTATACAAAAAGCGTGTTCTTTGGTTGACCTTTTTGATTACTCTTTCGGCCATTTTGTCACCGGAGAGGTTTGCCTCCAAGATGGAACCCAGGTAGGTAATTTCCTCGTTTCTTGTGAGAAAATACATCTACAAGCATTGTGAACTTATGTATTTTCGACATACAGTGACAGTGACACCATCTTACAACAAAGTTAGTGGTGTTGTTGAATAATAAGCAATGGTAGCTATTCCAGCATGAATTATTCATACGTGATTGTATGCATTTGGTTTGGTGTGAATCAATTAGTTCATGGATTCTATATGTCTTCTATTGCCACTTTGCCATTTGAGATCAACAGGCATTAGCTACCCTGATTGGCCAACCTTACCTAACCAATCGGCTGCCTTCACGGATTGGCCAAGCTTCACATGATGTTTGTGCCTGTACCAATATAAAATGGTAAAAACACGATAGTGTTTTACCATTACCACCCCTTAGAACTGGGGAAGTAATGCGCCATTTTAGATTTTTGCGTTGGCTATTCAAAAATAGCAGATGTACAAGCTCACAGCGTGTTGCTTCGTGCCACATTGCAAGCTTGTACATCTACTATAACAGTAGTTGTGTGACATGTTGCGCTGGACATTGAATTTGAAAGGAGTGCCAAAGAAGAACTTCCATGCTGCTGTGGCAGTGGGACATAAGGTGTACTCCTTTGGCGGGTACTGTGTGTACAACATGGATCAGATTGGCGTGCACGTCTTCAATGCGGTGTCGTTGCGGTGGATTATGTTGCCCCAGGTGACACCTGGAAGAGGAAAACAACCCCTCGAGGTTCCCTCCATGCTCTACAGCCACACTGCAGTGCCCATAGAAGATATCATCTACATCTGGGGGGGGGTTTACTAACACAGGGAAGTACTGCAACGGGCTTTATGCATTTGTTGTCAACGCCCACGTATGGTTCAACCCCAGGGTCTATGGGACTCCTCCAGGGGCGAGGTATAACCACTCGGCCTGTGTCCTGCGGAAGGTCATGTATATCTATGGTGGATTTACCCAGCTGACTGGACGCACTAATGCCGTTCACAAGTTTGACGCCAGCGCAATGATGTGGTCTCTAATTGACACCAGAGGCACTCCCGCACCTGCTTCAGAACGTCACTTTTCCACCGTCATCGGTACAAAGATGTTTGTATTTGGGGGCTACAGTAACGACTATGAAAACTACAACAGCATCAGAGTGTTTGACACAGAGACCGACTGCTGGCTGAGCATGACTTCTGCACATCCTTTTCCAGAAGTACGAGGGGATAATCCTGCCTTTGCCTACGATGGAGAGCTGTACGTATTTGGTGGCAAAAACCATGACTTCAACGATCTGTGGAAATTCAATTCAGAGACCTTCTCCTGGAAGAAGATTGAGCCCAAGGGGAAAGGCCCATGTTGGATGTCTAGGATGTGCTGTTGCACCGTGGGAGATCATATTATCATCTTTGGAGTATACACACCTGATGACCTGTACATCTTAGACTTAAGTCCTAGCCTGAAGAAGTTATGCAAGCTAGCAGTTATTCAGTGCAGTCTGGAGCAGTCTGGACTCCCACACACCATCAGGTGGGAATTGGCAGCCATGACTACCGACAGAAACAGAAAAGAATATTGAGAATGCTCGCTACCAGCGAACCCACAAAAAAACTACAAAACAGCAAGCCCACATACAGATTTAAAATAGATAACAACATCAGAGAACAAGTTCCAGGCAATGGAACAGAAGAGATGGAAAGACCAGGAGGTCGCCACACTTACAAGGTGTCCCTTCATTCAGAAAGAAAGAAAGCAGAGCACAGGAATGTGCTCAATGATACCCAACAGGAATTAAGCAGCATCATAGAGAGAACTCAACTACCAACTGAACTGTGCCAGGGCAGACATTTCTGCAAAGGATAAGATATATAATAGAAACTTCTATTCCCAATTGATCTCCATCAGGAATGAATGTAGAAAACAAAGCGATGCTTTGGGCAAAGGAATGGAGAGTTAAGGACAAGGATTTCTTTTTTTTTAATCATATTTGGGTCAATTTTAAAGCAAGCAGTAAATTTCAGGTCATAGTGGTCAGTTATAGAATGTTTGCCTATAATGACATGCCCAAAATAGGGGCACTAGGTTGAAAGTAGTTATGTGCCAACTTACATTGACATAGCTAATATGATGCAATTTTATATGTATTGATTGATTTGATATTGAGTTATTGTGATATCATGTTTATTCTTATTGTTTTCTTATTTCAATGTAATTTGTTTTAGATACTGGTAACTGATGTAGTGTGGTCTGGGATGGTGGGAGAGCCATGCCCTGTGTTACTATGTTGATTGTTCTGTGTTGTTGGATTGTTTTATTCAATATCATTGTTTATGTGTTGTGCTCGAGGACCCCTTTGAAAACAAGATGATGCATCTTAAGAGGCTTATCCTCCAATACATCTTTTACATAAATATAGCAAGCAGCAAGTAAAAATGACACATTATTGGGCAAGGGTGATATTTATTTCAAAGTCTTTTTCAAAGTACACTGCAATGTCTTTTTATACAAACATGTTTCAAATTAATCTGTAATTAAAAATAAGGCTTCACTTTTATTGGTAGCTACTCATTTGTACCCCAAATCACACAACTGAAAGAAACAAAAGTTGAACTCATCCTTTGTTCATGTTAAAAATCAGCAAAGTTGCCCTTGAACTGAAACGGACATTCATAGACATCTCAAAATATTATAAAATATATTCCCTGCCAGCATTTAATATCCAGAGAATAAGTTAAGGCACTGAGCACTAAATTACAGTTTTAAATTAAACCTCCTAGGAGACACATTTAACATCACAAAAAATTATGATCAGAAGCATTAGAGCTCGAATATTGTGCATAATAGCCATACTGTATGATGGTAATGAACACTTCACACTAACTGAGGGTAAAGAATGTAAATGAAAGTCTTTCTTTAAAATCAGGGTAAGACATTCATTTCTTAGAATAAGTTTAGTAGATGGGTTATTGGTTTTGTCGAGGTATTGTCTAAGGTCAGTCCAGAAGTAGTCTCTCGAGACAGACGTGTTGGCTCACACAATTTTAAGTTAAAATAATCTTTGTTGTGATTGGTCGAATACACTGAAGAGCAGATGACAGCTTTCTGTTCCCAATTTTTACTGGGCGGAATTACAGACTCTCTGTAGTGTTCAAGGATCGTGGAAGACAGTCAGGCTTGAGAGTCATGGCCAGTTCCCCCCATGTGTACTGCTATCCCTGTTGCTGCCAACCCCCAATACTGACCCGGAGAGGGTGCTGACTTCCATGTGCCTCCACAGAGGACTTTCACTGAGAAAATGAAATGTATGCAGAGTTTCACGCTATTGCCGGCCAAACCGAAGACACCACTGCTGGGAACATGCGGCCGATTGTTTCACCTGTACGCCACCAGAAGTAACTTCAACTTTGAATTGAAGCATGTAGGACTAATGTATGATTAAGGCATACTCCTGACTTTTCTGACAGATGTATTACTTAACATTACGTAACACCTTGAAAACTATATTTCATAGAGAAAGGTATAAAAGTGAAGTCATTGTTCTATATCCTTTGAGGTAACAGCCCCAGTTGTAGAATTACTTTAAAGAGAAATGTAATAACAATTAAAACAACAGAAAATAGTGATAGAAACAATAAAAGAGAATGTTTGACAGTGTGGTTCCCTGAAAAATAACAAGGCTGCAGTGTGTGTGTTCATGAATCTTACTTGGCGAGCAGTCATTCAGTGTCCCACTGTAAGTTGGGAGGCTCTGGCTAGTCTTGTGTAGCCAGACAATCAAGTGTTCCCCACCTGCTGATACGTTTGTGGACCTAAATCCATTGAATGGGCTTAAACACCGGAGAAAACCTGCAGTGACAAGCCTACGCCCACTGCTTTGAAACCAATCCTGATAACATCCCATATGAAGGACTGCGCTAAAGTCTTTCCATTGGTTCTGTGAAGCTGTCATTTTGAAAATTTTGGAATGATTTCCAGTTTTGGCCCATTCACTGAATTTAGATGTCACCAGGCAGAGAACTCTGATCGTCTGGCTACGTGACACTATGCTCTGGCTGACACATTGCGTAGTTGAGAAACAGTCTTTGGTTCACTGATTGGCCAAAGGAAGATCCATCTTGTATTATGTGTAAACGCAAGCTGAAGTAGATGTGTATGCTAGATCAGTAGTTCTCAACGGGTCCTTGAGGTGGTTCCAGTGGGTCCCCAGCTAAATTATTGATAGTTAGTAACCAAATGGATCCTTACGGGTCTGTAACCCCAAAAGTGTACTAATGGAACAAAAAGGACTCTTACGGGTCCATTTGGTCCCATTTGTACCCTCTCCGAGTTAAATGAATACAGAGATTTTACAGTGTAGATCCCAGAGATAAAACATCAAATTGGGGTCCGTGGCCTAATGCATATCAAACTTTGGGTTCTTGAAATTAAAAAGGTTGAGAATCACTGTGCTAGATGATTGGTTGGTCTCTGTGAAGTGGTCTTTGTTAGCTGACTGGCAGTCTCTCATTGGGCGGCTTCTCTCGGATGGATTTCAGCATGTCGGAGACCAGTTCTTCAAGGCTGTACCTTGGTGCCCAGCACCAGTCTCTCCTGGCATTGGAGTCATCAAATCTCACTGGCCAACTGTCCGCTGCAAAATACAAGGCAAGATTTTAGGAAACTTCCACATTGTCGAACATATAAAGCAATGACTCAGAGGTAAGATAGAGAAATGAAAATAAAAGATTAAAGGGCAAGACCACTTTGGTAGAGGTTTGGGTTGTGTATTTACCTTGCCATGATGTAACTCCAAAGGTGGACAAGAAATTAAAAATAATTGCTCCATTGATTAAAAATTGATAATTCAAAATATGCTCCTCATTGACTTACATTGTAGGGTAAAACAGCTCTCAAAGTCACTCTTTTAGCACCTAAACAAACGCAAACAAAGTTGATTCAGACAATATAGAACATCACCAAACCCAGTACTGTTTTTTTTTATATAAAAATTTTAACTTCCTGTTGATTTTGCTATTTTTATTAAGAAGAAAACCCGGACTGGATTCGCGGATCCGGATCTTCAAATAGTAAAATCAGCAGGAAGTTAACATTTTTATTAAAAAAAAAAAACAGTACTGGGTTTGGTGATGTTCTATATTATCTGAATCAGCTTTGTTCGTGTTCGTTTACGTGCTAAAAGAGTGACTTTGAGAGCTGTTTTACCGTACAATGTAAGTCAATGAGGAGCAAATTTAGAATTATCAATTTCTAATCAATGGAGCAATTATTTTTGATTTCTTGTCCACCTTTGGAGTTACATCATGGCAAGGTAAATACACAACCCAAACCTCTACCAAAGTGGTCTTACCCTTTAAACTTCATTTCTATTATTTGCATCAGATGAATAGAAACATCATGGAGCGTTTTCTTTTGCCTATTTTCAACTCATAATAAAGACACACTCTATTCCCCTTTACTACAGTATATAAAAGGCTCTGTGCATAACTGTAGTCCCGGGTTTCCAGAAGGTTGTGTACCCATTTACGATTCAGTTTCCCATAGCTTTGTTTGATTGCCTCTGAAGCATATTTGAACTAGAAATACACAAGACACCTTCATGAGTTTCCAGTAATAAACCAACACACTAAATTGTATTGTGCTGTTAATTTTTAAATAAGTTGTTGCATTTTAAAACATTTTAATGCGTGGATTGATTTGAAAAGTCTAGCCTAAAATAGTCCCTGGAGAAAAGAAAATTTAAATGCCCATGACTTATTAGCCACACCGTTTTGTTAAGCTAAATGTAGGACAAACATGACCTCTAAAAGATTAAGTAATTGATGGCAAAATGTTTTATAATAATAATAATTTATGTATGATATACTGTATGACCGAAGCTGTGCAGTATGTATAACAATTATGTGTGTTTAGATCTTTGACCTGTTTCATCTTCCTTATTTTATCTTTTAGATTGCATGATTTTAAAATGTTATATTTATCATTTACATTGTTCATGCCAAAAAAAAAAAAGTCCAAGCATTTAACCACTTAAACCCGAGCATCCCTATTCTGGGGCAAACATCCGACTACTATAGCAGATCTATAAGCTCACGTTGAGAGGGTTTGTGAGCTTGTAGATCAGATATTTAGTGTAGAGTGAAACTGGAGGGGGGCCAAGTACAGTATAAGGACCTGGGGGACGGTCAACTAATTATAGGGTTTAAGTGGTAATCACCAGCAATGATTGTTACAGCCTGTAAACAGTAAAATCCTTAGTGTTAATTTAACTGTATATCATTGAGTATTTAACAAATAAAATTGAAACGCTTGAAACAGCGTCACAGCACACGTGCATTCAAGACATACCAATGGTCTGGCGAACCGAGTCAGGATTGTAGGTGACTTTGAGGTGAGGCAAATGCTTCCGGATTTCTTCTGCCACCTCTTCTGGTGTGAAGCTCATGGCATCGATGTTGTACGTACGCAGGGACAGCTGGCACTCTGGAGCCTGCATGAACTCCACTGTGGCACGATGGCAGTCGGAGATATGCATCATAGGAAGGCGGGTGTCTGGACGCAGGTAGCACTCGTGGTGACCTGTGCTGAGGGCATCGTGGAAGATCTGAACCGCGTAGTCTGTGAAAAGGGAGACATGTAAGCTTTGCATGATTATTTTAAAGGTGCTGTAAGTGATATTCTTTGGGGGGGGGGGGGAATGGTAAGGTTTTAAAGCTATATATTGTGGTAGTACAAATCATTGCCATCGAGTGTTTGTTTTGTACAGTAACAGGGTCTCCCCGACTCCAGCTCTTTAAGAATGAGAAAATACAGTTTCAGGTGAGTCACCAATTTCATCCAATCAAGAAAGAGAACCCATTTATCAACTTCAATTGTATAGTGTTCCAGTTCCGATTCTGTTTCACTTCCAATTTCACTTGTTTATCTTGTATCCTGAATGAGTTCTCTATCCTGATTGGATGAACTTGATATCCCAACCTGAAAATGTATTTTATGTTTACCAAAGACCAAAATACCTGTTGTTCCGCCCCCAGGTTGTGTGTTGGCTGAGATAACTCCTGGGTAGCGAAGGCAGCGGAAATCCAGGCCATATTTATGATGGAGATACTAACAGGTAAAGAATCAGACGTGAGTGCACAGGACGCACAGGAATTTGAGATTCAGAAGAGCTCACAATTGCGAGCATTTAAGTGACTCTGTATTTGCATGTATGCACATGAAGAAGATAGCCTCACCTCCCCCATTAGTTCACCGTGCACTTTGGAGACCCCATAGATGGTGCGAGGCCTCTGGACACAGAGGTCAGGAGCGGGGTCACGGGGAGACGAGGGTCCGAAGGCTCCAATGGTGCTTGGGACAAAGAGACGCAGGCAGTTCTCCAACGCCAAGTCCAGCACATTGTGAAGCCCTAACGGGAGAGTAAGACATTTATAGCAGGATTTTGAATAGAACGTTCCATAAAAAGTCCAGTACATGCTGTATGGGTGCAATATTCGAGAGGACCTGTGATGTTGATCTTGCGAGCCAGTGCCACGTTGGCCTCCCCTACGGCGCTGAGAAGGGCACTGTAGTGGACCAGCCAGGTGACTTGGTTATTCACTACCAGTTCACTGAGATGCTTGTAATCTAAAACGTCAGCATACACAAATGGACCTGTGGGAAAAGAGACGTTAGCGTATACTGTATGTGTATGTACGTACGTATGTGTTTTACCACTCAAACCCTAGCATCTTTATTCTGGGCATGTCATAATAGGCAAACGATCTTTGGACATTTAGTTTTTTACATTTGTCAAAAAATAGCAATGCGTCTGTGAGCTTGTAGATGTGCTATTTTCGGCAAAGAGATTTGGTGTAGAGGGAAAAAGGAGGGTACAGATTGCAAACTGAGTAGGCTATTGAAAACCACAGAACACTTTTATAAAAAACAAACAAACAAACAAATAAAGAAACAAACAACGGAATCAGATCAATGTCAAATTGATTTCTCATACCACTGCTGTACACATGGGGTGGAGGCTTCTTAATATCGGACAGGATTACATTTTCTTTTCCAAACTGTGCCCTAAGAATTAATGCACACATTGAGAATTAAAAATAATTTGGGTAATCAAAAGTATGGTACAATGTTTTAGGAAATTGAAAATATCTCACCTCAGCATCTGTGCTAACCCCACACCTAACTGTCCAAGGCCACCTTTATTCAGATAAATAATTGTGTATATGTTAAATTATTTAGTGAATAATAGCACATACAGTATTTATGTTGTCTTGGTAAAAAAAAAGAAGAAGAATGTGGTGTTTGTAAGCTAGAAGACATGTTAAACACCCAGATAAACTATATTTCAACTGGACAGCAACTTTTTTTTTAACCACAGCTTTAGTCAGAAACAAAAAGTGACTGCATGCTATTATTCTCCCATGAGTGTTGCCTTTATGGCATCAGCTCTGTCTGAGCGCAGCCTATTGTTAGGGGTGAGAATGGGATTCCTGCCGCCAATGAAAACAACCCAAAGAGAAAAATAAAATAAAAAATACGCCACATGCGTAACTATCCAGTGTTGTGGCTCCCACTTACAAATTCATGGCAAACAGGTTTCTGCTAAGAGGTTATAATACTACATTAGCCCAGTAATTCTCAACCTTTTCAGGCCGTGACCGTCCAAAACAATTATATTTGAACTGGGGACTCCCCACCCTGACAAGCACTTGGAATTGTAGGAGTTGAGGCATTAAATAGCCAATCTACAAGATGTTGCGAGGCGTTGTGTGCCTGTAGATTGGCTATTTTCTAAAATGTTGCCTCTTTCTCTTTCTTATATTATTAACAAATTAGTCAATGTTTTACCAGTTTTTAATTGTTGATTATTTTTGATGCAGTAATGGTCTTTCTTTTAAGTATTAAAAAGGTCTTAAAAGTCTTTAGATTGTCACTTCACTGTCATCTGTGGACCCCCCCAAAATTATGACCCACAGGTTGAGAACCACTGCATTAGGCTACCTATTATGAGGACACATTAAAGGGATAGTTCGGCTAAAAAAATACATTTTTTTCTATTAATAAGTCACCCCATGGAGAATTGAATTCATGGATATTTTGCCAATAATGTCATGACCAGCGGACTGGTAGGCAGCGCTTCCGGTATAGGAGCCACAAAGGAGACTCTTTGTGTCTCCTACCGGAACCGCTGCTGGTCATCCCCCCCCCCCACCCCCACCCCCAAGGTCCCGACCCACAGGTTAGAACCAGTGCATTAGGCTACCTACCTGTTATGAGGACACGGGGTTGGGAATGGTCCCAGGTGGGACCGGGGGGAGTGTTCCACCTGCTGCTGTGCCTGGAGGAGCAGCTGAAAGCCCGCACCCTGCTGCTGCCACAGCCACGGCAGAACGGAGCCAGCAGAGCCGCAGCAGAGGTCACACACACACGCATTCTGTTGAGCAGCCGCCCCTGAAAAGGGAATCTGAACATAATTGACATAATCCCAGTGGTGGAAAAAGTACTCAAATTTACTTAAGTAAAAGTATCAATACTGCAATGTAGAAATACTCTGTTACAAACGCCTGGAATTCAAAATGTAGGCCTACTTGAGTAAAAGTACAAAAGTATTGGTATCAAAGTGTACTTAAAGTACCAAAAGTAGAAAGTACTCATTATGCAGAATGTCCCATTTCACAAGTTTTCAAATGTATTAAATGTATTAAAATCTTCTGAAAATAGTAGATCTACAAGCTCACAATTGTAAGCTTGTAGATCGTCTATTTTCAAATGGCCGCAATGTATTTAGGGTAAGTAAGTGGTTAATGCATGTTTTGTTAATAATAATCTAAATCTACAAAATAACTAGTAACTAAACCTTTCAAATAATTGTAGTGGAGTAAAAGTACAATATTTGCCTTTGAGATGTAGTGGAGTAGAAGTAAAAGTAAGTAGTATTGTAAATACTGAATAAAGTAAAATACCTCAAAATTGTACTTAAGTACAGTACTTCAGTACATGTAATTAGTTACTTTACACCACTGCATAATCCCTGCCTTAGACATCAATGTTTTCTCTGCCAATATGAATAAACATCAACTGTAATTGTTCTATTATCAACATGGTACTCCTCATGTTTCCATTAAAATAACATCACAAGCCACAGTAGCCTCGAGATATTATTAGGCTACTTCGCAAAGTTTCTAAAGTTGTAAATAGAGCAAAAAGTATTACCTGTGTATTGAAAAAGATCTACTAGAAGTTGTAACAACAGTTGAAACGATCATCACCACTTATTGGACCGAGGCGAATGCATGTCACTTGACACATGCAATGCCAGCCAGGCTAAAGTTAATGAAATCGAGCTGATAAAACGGTATTTCGTGGCATTTCACGGTTAGAATTAGGAGATTGCCTTGTGATTGGTCACCGTTTGAGCGCACCGACAGGCCATTGGGCAGATACGCAGCTGTAGAGAGGCATGCTGGGGGTTGTGGTTCTTTGTCCCCTGTGGGCATAGAGTTAAGCCTGTGGGGCCATCACTTGTGTCTCTGTACTGAAACAGGACTACATTTCCCAGACTCCAAAGCTCCATTTAATGTGATATAATCGGGGTTGCCATGTCTGTTTATTATAAGCTACTTTGGGTTTCCTTTTCTGTAAAGTTGCTTGTAAATATTGGTAGTTGCGGGTTGCGTTTTTTGTGGGCTTGTTTCTAAAGTATAGTTGCTTATTTGGGCTTGCTTCCACATTTTTCAATTATTATTTAAATCAGTGGTTCTCAAATATGTTCATGTCATGGTCATGGACCCCCACATTAATATGTAGCCTATTTGTGTTAGAATGTTTCAAAATATTCCATATTTTATTGGAAAATATTTTGAAAATAGCAGGTTCTAGATCACCTATTTTGAAATAGCCAATGCATAGGTTTAAAGTGCTCATGTGGCCTAATAGTCGCTTCTTTTGGGCTTCTTTTCATAGACCTGGTTGCTTATTTCTCTCGCAAAATCTGGCAACACTGGATATAATGTGCAAACATGCTGACTGGCTGCCCAAGGGGATTTGTATTGTGTGAATTGAATTTAGCTGAGCTTAACAGGACCATAACAGGACTGAGAGCTGTGCTATAGTTCTGGCCTTGTATAGGCTACTACTGATAATAATTATGAGGCAATACAAAGTAGCTTTTTACACACGTTTGTTACTATGAATCAATAAAATGCAAGATGTTTTGTTTTGTTGCAAGCGTGATAGACAACCAAAGCTCTCAAAATAATATCTTCGCATTAGGATATAGCAAAACTGACATGTTTTCTCTAAATTACTGTTAAACGAAACGACACCAACACATATGTCTTTAAACATAAATGTTATTAAGTCATAAAAAAGACAGCAGAACAATACACAGTTTGATTGATTGAATACTTTAGACAGAAATGTAAACAGCGCGAGGTACAGTCAGACATTTAAGCTAAAAGGCTAACACAAAAAAGTCCCTGGGGACTTGTTTCTATTGTGGTCCTATGTATTCAATTCATCAACATGGCATAAAAATAACACAAAAATACATATCAACAAATATCAAACACTATATGTACAAAGGCAAAAAGGGGGGGGGGGTATATCAACAGTGAATGCCACCTCCTTTCTATGGGAAAAATTAGTTAACCTCCCCTTATGGTCTACTGAAAGGTGGATTTTCAGCCCTGTTAAGTAAGTAAGTAAGTAAGTAAGTAAGTAAGTAGGTAGTTATCATGAAACAAATTAGAACCATTGCACATTGGTAGCGCTCCACCAAAAAAAAAAAAAAAAGCCATGGCCTTTATGGAAGCCTCCATTGTCAGTCCCCATGCAGGCGGCTGGTGTTGCGTCCTCAACAGTCTGTGTTGTATCACAATGTGATGTTTGTCCTTATGGGTCCGTTGTATTGTTCATATGGTCCACATCACATCAGCTTGCTGTTAACTTGCTCCACTCAATGACCATGTTCCTAATCTCCTGCTGGGTCTCTTCCAGTTGATGAGCCTGTTGTGTCCACTGCAGGAAAAAACCTGACAGCATAATAACAAATAATATTCCTCGTTAACCACATAAGGCCTACATACTTCACCATATGACAAAACATTTTTTTTTAAATGTCTGCCGATGACCTATTCAAAATAGGGACACACCATGTTGAAAGTGGTTACCCCCCCCCAATCATTTAACCTTATTTTAGAGTAAAAAGTGATCAAACAGAGTGATCAGACAGATGCCAGGTTCATTTGTTGACCTGGCATCCTATAGTTTTATTAGTTTGTATAGTTTCAATGTACATATTTTATATGAAATAATCACGCTGGTGGACCTCAAGAAGAGTGTGGTCCACCAGAATTCTCTGAGGTGGTTAAGTGCTAGATTGGGTGGGCTGGAGGCAGATGAGCGCTCGTTTGGTATCACTCTCAACTGAGTAAAGAATCTTTTTATGATAATGCCTTTTTACATCACTTGAACACAAGAGATGCGCACCGACAGTAGAGAGCGTGCAGGCACGTCAACTAGCATCTGACAGTTGGAAAGCCATGATGGATGGAATAGGTTAGCACCTGTTCCGAAATTGCACATCATGCAGTACATTGTGCGACACTAAACAAACACTCCCTAATCCTAACATGACCAGATTCCCAACATGACCAGATTCCTCCCTCAAAACGATTTAAACATGATTTGGAACAATAGAGACCTGATTAACGAGAAGTTAGATGCTTCTCTTGTTGGCCAATGTGAAAACACAGTGACCATTAATCGTGAAACCGACAAAAGGATGTGACAAATCTTTGGAATTTCCCACATTTCCCAATTTTCTACATTTACCATAACATATACATAGTACATACATAGTACATAGACAATCGCTAAAATAGCGTGCAGTGCATTTCAACGCTGATCTTCCTCAGGCTATTGCAGGCATCATCGCTGCTATATTTCTTGTTTATAGTTCAGTAAAGCATCCTAGAAAATGTGTTTTGTTATGGACCTTACACTGTTCCAGTATAAGGATCCTGTTTATTTCAGTTGAGAACTGATTTTTCAGTTGCTAACAGAGAATTAGGTGTTTGGCATGACTCACCTTCCCAGAGCTTCAGAGACTGGGGGTGGACAGAAGGCCAGATGGCCAGCTCCATGCGCTCATACAGGGGTTGGAGTAATGCTCTCTCTCCCCAGGCCTCAGCAGGGCCTGGAACAGACCATGAGTTTTCCCCTTTACCCCTGCAGCACACCTAAGTATGAGGGAGAGAGAGACAGAGAAATCCAACGAGGAAGGGAGAATAAAATCAAGAAGAAAGATCTACAGTATGAGAAAATAACAGAGAAAGATGGAGTTTGTACAGAAATGACTGATTTCTTATGTGTAAATAAATAAATTAAGTGGCATATTGCAACTAGCTCCTTACTGGTCTCCCTGCATGCTCGCTCTACCTTTCAGAATAGCCTGGCATGGCCAGACTAATATCACTGCGTAGATATTAGTCTGGGATCTCTGTGTGGAACCTGCATTTCCAAGGAGCGGATTAAAAAAAATGCCTCTGGTGATAAATCCACCCCTTATTTACATGCTGGTTCCTGATTGGTGCCCCACAACTTCAGGGGCAGCAAAATCAAATCACAACCGAGCGGGCCCAGACTAAATTTGCTGAGGGCAATCAATTTTTTGCACTGGCAGATTCGTCTGGTTTCCAGGCTACTGCCTGGACTTCAACCTTTCGAAAAGGTTCACGTCTCCCCCCTTTTGCGTTCCCTTCACTGGCTTCTGGTTGTACAGCCAGTACAAAACACTTGATGGCCAACAAGGTAATCAAGGGCATGTCACTCCGTTACCTTCAGGACATCCAACCCTACACCCCTTCCCACTCACTCACTTACAGTAAGGGAGACAGGACGCTATTGATTGTTGAAATTAAATAATTAATTCTCTATTTCTCTGTATGTATCTCTCTCTCTCTCTCTCTCTCTCTCTCTCTGAAACAAGTCAAGAAAGCTTAAAAGTGCGCAATGAAACTCAGTAACAGCGTTGCCATGTCCGCTTATTATAAGCGACTTTGGGCTTGTTTTTCTGTAGAGTTGCTTGTAAATATTGGTTGTTGCGGGGTGCGTTTTTTGGGCTTATTTGTGTAGTTGCTTATTTGGCCTTGTTTCCTAATGTTTAAACCAGTGGTTTAAACAACACATAATATGTATTTGTCCGCAGACCCCCCTTCTGTAAATATGTTGTGCCATCATAGACCCCCATACAAGATTTGTGTGGATTTGGAAAATATTCCACAATTTCCTCAAGATTTTTCTTTGAAAATAGCTGCGACGCGTTGTGAGCTTGTAGATCGGCTATTTTCAAATATCCAATGTATTTGTAAATAGGTTTAAACAAGGGCGTACCGTCATAGAGGCCAATGGGGCCATGGCCCGGTCTGGAAAACTCTGCTCCCCTATTTTTTTATATATATAAAAAAAAAATCGTCTTTTTTTTCCTCTACCGGCGCAGTAGCTCCGCAGCCTCCGCCCACCCCACCGTTCCCATTGTCAAGCGGCCCCAGCCAGACATGCTAATTGCCTCTAATAAACAAGTCGTGATCTCTGTGGCTGTACTAAACATGTTCTGCAGGTTTTGGCTCTGCCGTCTGCCCTTATTGAAATGAAGGGTCGCTATGCTGTGTCCCTCGACTCCCTCGTCCTGTGTGCACTAACAGTCACTGCATGCACTGAATACCAGTGGTGGAAAAAGTACTCAAATGTTTTACTTAAACAAAAGTATCAATTCTGCGATGTAAAAATACTCTGTTACAAGTAAAAGTAAGGTATTCAAAATGTACTTGAGTAAAAGTAGAAAAGTATTGGTATCAAAATGTATTTAAAGTACCAAAAGTAAAAGTAGGCTACTCATTATGCAGAAGGTCCCATTTCACAAGTTTTCAAATGTGAAAAAAAAGTTTTCTAACCCTTGATACTTTTACTTAAGTAAAAAATTTGAGGATGGAACACACTGAGGGATGGGTAGAGTGTTGTTAATGTTGTTTTATGGTCATTTAATGAATTAATTAAGCAAAAAAAATCGTGCAAAAAATTTGCTCAAGTGGCCTTTTCTTGGGCTTGTTTTCATAGACCTGGTTGCTTATTTCTCTCGCAACATCTGGCAACGCTGTTCCGACACAGCGTGCACATGCTGCACACACACACACACACACACACACACACACACACACACACACACACACACAGAGCTCGCTCTCGCTCTCGCTCTCGCTCTCGCTCTCACTCTCTGTCTATGTCTCTCTCTCTCTCTCTCTGTACAATTCCTCTAAAATAAACAGCCCACCAGGCTCGCTCACTCTCTCATTTTGTTTTATAATGTTAACTTAATACAGGACTGGACGGTAATATTGCGGTAGGGACTGTTTGTTGTGGTCAGATCCAGCGACGCTCCCCTGGCCACGGTGGCTGTATTGTGCTCTCATTGGCTGTAGCGTGGATCTCCTCGCAGACCCTTTCATAATGTATGATACTGTCCAATCTCCTGTCTGCGACAGGGCCGAATAACTAACAAGACAGATATTTGAAAACGGTCGCAAAGCCATCCCAGAGCGGATGATCGTGGCCAGATCGTGTCGCTGTGCCTTTCACACACAGCGAGCATTATCTCGCCGATCAAAGGCCGATCTGCGCCAAAAAAGGTCGCAGACAGCATTATCGGACCAAATGTCCTGCAGTGTGTACCTGCCTTAAGGCCCCTTTCTATTTCTATTGTTTTTTTTCCATTAGTGCCTGGTTCCTGGTACCAATAGCCTGAGGAAGACCATAGGTTAGAAACAGGCGGAGTTGAAATGCGTTGAACGCTTTTGTAGCCATCATCTCTTTACTATGACATTATGGTGAATGTTCCAGACAACATTCTGCTATGCCACTTCAGGTCTCACTGTTAATAATCACTATGTTCTCACTTTTGCCAAGAAGAGAAGTATCTAACTTCTCGTTAAATAAATTTGTCCCAAAAATTTGGAGGGAGGACTCTGGTCATGTCGGGAAAAGAGGGAGTGCTCGTTTAGCTTCACTCATGTGCAATTTCTGAAAAGGTGATAACCTATTCTGTCCACCACGGATGCCAACTCGGATGGCGTGCTCATTAATGTGCCTGCATGCTCCCTACTGGCACGGCGCCTTCCTTGTTTTGAAATCCAGGACTTATTTTAATCAATAAAATGTTATTTTAACCAATATGTATGGTAAAGTTTGTCAGTACAATATAAGGAGTACATCTGCAGTGGTTGGAGGTGGTCTTCCTACTCTTCCATCGAGAGATTTAGACCCTGATTTCAAGTAGGATACTGAATGGTTGACAATGTCAACAAGGTTATTTGCAAACTGCATACCGGATTAGACACTAGGGGTCCTATTCCAGGTTGAAGTTGCTAAAGCCACTAATATCGAATTTAGGACTAGGCAAGGGGCGTTCCCCCGCAGAAGTTGCTATTCTGGGACACCTCCCTTACCCGCTAAACACCTGCGCTACCCGTTATATTATGCATAGGTGTGGTTTGGGCGTTACAATAATAAAACCAATCACCGTGCCAGATGCCATTACCTTTAAGAGAAGACTGCGCTAGCCATTATCGCCAATCCAATATACGCTCTCCTATCTCCCTGTCTGCAGTGTTGCCTGGTCTGCTTATTATAAGCCACATTGGGCTTGTTTTTCTGAACTTGCTAGTAAATAATAATGGTAGAACGGTTGTGAGCT
This sequence comes from Gymnoscopelus braueri, assembly GCF_963280865.1. Taxonomy (NCBI): domain Eukaryota; kingdom Metazoa; phylum Chordata; class Actinopteri; order Myctophiformes; family Myctophidae; genus Gymnoscopelus; species Gymnoscopelus braueri. The sequence continues at coordinate 14,376,764 of NC_137621.1, forward strand.
TGTACGTCTATTTTCAAATAGCCAACATTAATAAATATGCACATTGTTTAATGGACGACATATATAGGTTTGAAGTGCTCATGGGGCCTATTATAGTCGCTTCTTTTGGGCTTGTTTTCATAGACCTGGTTGCTTATTTCTCGCAAGTTCTGGCAACAACTCTGCAGTCGCACTGTGGGGATTACACACACCTGATGTTTGGCTTTTAAGCTCTGGACTTTGATTGCCTTTCAATAAAACCACATTTGATAGACATAAGTATCACCTACATGTTACTGATTAGAGAGAATTTTATATTTTTGTTCAGTTCATTATTTCCTGCGTAATCGATGAATAAAACTGACGTGTGCACAAATTGTCTTCTTTAAATAGACTATCATCTTATAGAAACACAATTGACACAAGGAATTGACACCCTCCCTTCTGCTGATTATAGTAAAATTAGATTCGCAGAGATTTGTTGACAATAATAGCCTATAGAGAGAGGTGCGCGCTGTGCGGCCTGGCCGTCTCCACGAATCCATTGCAGTCTGTGCGCTCTTGCAGGTGGTTTTAGAATCCGCTGTGCTCTTTCCCAAAGGTACGTGGGCAGAATAGCAATTTTGGGGATATAGCAACAACACCCATGGGCACGCCTCCACCCGCAAATAACGGGTTTGGCATAATGGAGAACGGGTATAGCAGGTGCAGAATAGCGTTTAGGGACAGCGCCAGCTCCATTATCCGTATTTCACGGGTAATGGGTACGGGTATAGCTTGCCACAGAATAGAGCGGTAAATCAAATCAAATCAAACTTTATTTATAAAGCACATTTACAACAATCGAAACTGAACCAAAGTGCTGTACATGGAGAGACAGAAAAACATCAAACAGAGGAAAGTATGTGAGTGAGACAACAACAAAGTCACACATCACATACAACAAGAGATCAAGACATGAACTCAAATGTGATTAAAAGCTAAAGAATAAAAGTGTGTTTTAAGAAGGGATTTAAAAGCCTCAATAGAATTGGCACTTCTAATATAGAAGGGCAAGCTGTTCCAGAGCCTGGGAGCAGCAGCAGCAAAGGCGCGGTCACCCCTACTCCTCAGCCCGGTTATGGGAACCTCTAAGAGCAACTGGTTGGCTGACCTCAGCGCTCTCTCGGGCATATAGGGCTCCAAAAGTTCAGACAGGTATAAGGGGGCTAGGCCGTGCAGAGATTTGTAGGTGAATAAAAGAAGCTTAAAATCTATTCTAAAATTGACAGGGAGCCAATGGAGGGCTGCTAAAACTGGGGTTATGTGCTCTCGCTTTTTTGTACCAGTGAGGAGGCGAGCAGCCGCATTTTGCACCAGCTGCAGGCGCCTGAGTGAGGACTGATCGATACCGGAGAGTAGAGAGTTGCAATAATCTAGTCGAGAAGATATGAAAGCATGGATTGCCATCTCCAGTTGTTTGGGTGGAAGATATGGTTTGACTTTCGCTAACAGGCGTAATTGGAAAAAACTGCTTTTATTAACGGAACTAATATGTTTATTAAAGGTGAAGGTACTGTCAAAGGTGACACCGAGGTTTTTGACGGAGGAACGGATGTTTGTGCTGAGGGAACCCAGGATGTTGTTGGTGGATGGAGCAGTGTTATGGCCAAAGAATATGACTTCTGTTTTATTTTCATTGAGGTTTAAAGGTAGATGTGTCACCAATTTTATTGTAGTTTGAATATAATTGTAATTACCTCTCTCCATCAGGAGAGGGAGACAATTTATAACAGTTTTAGATTGTGGCTTTCAACCTTCTAAAATATACATCTCTCCGCACTTTTCTGCTTCCTCCACTGGCTCCTAGTTGCTGCTCACATCCAATTCAAAATAACGGGGATGACCTACAACTTCAAGGCAACCCTATGGATGGCCCCCCCTAACTTCCGGATATGATCTACTCCTACACCCCTTCCCGCACACTTAGATCAGCAAACACAGGACGTCTGTCCCTCCCTTCCCTATAACACCATGACCAACGCTCCAAGCAAACTAGATTCCCTTCAGGCTCCCAAGCTGTGGAATGACCCCTGCCCTCCGACCCCCCCCCCCCCCCCCCCACACACACAACCTCACCCACCTCGGTCAGAATTGCAGACTCACTTCCGTTCAGTTTTCACCACCTATTCAGACTCCATGTCATCCCACAGCATATCTCATTATCTTTGCATCCTCACTTGTTGTCTATTTAGATAGAGATGTCTAGATAGATGTTTGTAGGCAGATGTAAATGTTTAGACAAATGCTAGGTTTGATGTTTACCTGGAATCCTAGTTTCTCTGAAGCTCTACATTGTATTGTTCTCTTTGCACTCTACTTATGTGACTATTTAACCTGTCATTTGTTGACTAGGGTTCATGTCATATACTCTGACTTCGTATTTTGCTCTCGTAAGTCGCCTTGTTCAAGAGTGTCTGCTAAATGCCAAAAACTGTAAAATTAAATTTGATAGATGCTAGGTATGTTGCTTACTATACTGTCTACTCGCTTTCCTACTTAGTAGTATATGTTTGTTTTCTTAGCACTCTAACTACTTGCCCACCTGGTTGACTAGGGTTCATGCCTGCACTCTGAGTGAGAGCTTCCACTAAATGCTTATCCACTTAAATACTATATTCGCTATGACGAATAGCGAAAATAGCTGATCTACAAGCTCACAACGTCAACGTGTCGCAATGTGACGCGTTGTGAGCTTATAGATGTTTATAGATATCATTTTTAAATGTTCCAAATTTAAAACAATTGTACATTTTTTTAATTTTGTTGGGGGGAAAAAAATACAAATTCTAAAATGTTGCCTATAATGCCTATAATGACATGACTAAAATAGGGATGCCAGGGTTAATGCGGTCAAATTGTACATGACTGACCTCTCCTGGTCGCTTTTACAGAGGAAAGTAGTCAGATGGTAGACCTCTGTGGCCAGTCTGAGAATCCAGTGCCAGAGGGTACTGGTTCCGCAGCTGCCACACACAGTCCAGCAGCAGCAGAAAGACTGGCGCCTCCTGCTGGAGACGGGCATGGGAGTGGGCAGAGTGAGCACACCTCTGCTGGAAGGGGTGACCTGCCTAGGGAGAGAGAGAGAGAGAGAGAGAGAGAGAGAGAGAGAGAGAGAGAGAGAGAGAGAGAGAGAGAGAGAGAGAAGTTTTAAGTCTTTATGTGAATGAAGGTAACCACTTCCAACCTGACGTTCCTATTTTGTGAATATAGCTGACATTTCTTTAAATAGACGAAGAAAGAATTTAAAAACAAAGAAAAAGTTACAAATTTGAACAATTATTGTTCTAAATAGGGAAAATAGCAGATCTACAAGCTTGTAGATTGTCTATTTAATTAAAAAAAACACAACTGAGTGGGTTACACAACTTTAGCACTTTATGTCTTTATGTTGCTCGGTGAAGTACGTAAAAGGCTTCAGTAATGTGGAGCTTCAGTGACTGCGGTCTGCTACATCGTCAGTCCTTTTTGTGTTGGTATTTTGTGCTGTGTAACACATCACGCCTCTGATTCCGCAGCGCCAGTGTGCTATTATAAGTAAAGACACACACAAAGTGTGAACTAAACACATTTTTGGTGAACCAAACAAGGTTTGTTTCTGTGTAGAAAGGCAAAGACTGCATTAATGATGGCAATGTTGGGCGATCTCTGTGTAAAAGGCACTGCACACACGCGCACGCACGCACACACGCACGCACGCAGGCAGGCACGCACACAGAGAAAATAATCAACCAGTTAAAAGGGCAATTTATTGATTACATGGGAAGTTCCCTCTATGAAATGTGAATTACAAGAACAGCAGATTTAATGATATAAAACAATATACGACCTGATATATCACGAAGGCAATTCGCTCCATATCAAAGTCTGCATGCAAACAAGCGTTCGGTTGAGCGCCTGGAGAATTCTGAGGTTCTTATCTTTAGCATTCAGTAAATCAGTATATCAAAACAGTGGATGGCACATTCGGCCTTCTAATTGGAGTACAGCTTCTGTGCTCCACACTCTAGAAAGTAAAGGTTGACGGCCCAAGGTTTCACAATGGACCATCAACGCACGCATGCATGCACGCAAGCACGCACGCACGCACGCACACGCACACGCACACGCACACGCACACACACACACACACACACACACACACACATTCAGCATAACATACAGTACATGATGCAAGTTGGATGCTTATAATGTTACTTTACAAACTGATGCATATCAAAAAGTAATAGAGAACAGTTGTTTACACCTGGTAGCTACCTTTACAGTGGTGTCAAATGATGTGCTGTGGAAGGCAGATAATATGTTGATTATACTCGGATGCTTGGGCATACATATTAATATAACCATATTAATTGAGAGGAAAATTAAGTCTTGAAAAAACAGATGATCAGATAGGCTATCTCTGCCTTCCAAAACATCTGTGGACATTTAAATTCAATATGGGCTGGAACAGCGGCAAGAACGGCAGCTATCAAACCTACACCTATTATCAGCTACATCAAGTATCGGTTCAGGCAAAATACTAAAGTTCACTGTTCTTTGCCCATTCAACTGCACAGGACCTACTTCAATATTTCAACTTAAGATGGCTTACCAATCAATCTTCAACATAGCGTTTACATTCCTCTATAATGTTTATTTTATAGGTGAGCTTTACCATTAGGCTTGGCCAATATTATACTGAAAATAATGACTTACAAGCTAATATAATCAAAACTATGATAAAGGCTAGACAGTAAAAATAGTATTCAAATGGAACCAAATGGACCCTTATGCCCGATTTTTAGCTAACTGCAGTGTCTCACACAAAAATAGCTGTGAGGCATGTATGTGAGCTTTACCTGTCAGTAACATACGTTCTCAACTGAAAACATGAATCATGCCCAACAGAACTTTACCTGAAATAAGACATTAGCTTTAAAAGCTGCAATGTAAATGCTTGAACTCAGCAGCACCTGCCTCCAACACAAAGCAATGGGGATCTGTCCCTTTTAAGTTAACGCAGTATAGCCTAGCCCCTCTTTCTAATTTCCAGTGTTTTGCCACACAAAAGGCAGGTACTGTAATCATTTTGGCAAAGGATTTAGCTACCTTTCTCAAACAATGCTGCCAGTGCCAAAAACATTCAGAGAAAAGAAAAAGAAAAAAACAAAGCATGATTGATTTGCAATATGAAACAATCACCTCACTCAGTCATAAACACCTGTGCAAAAGATTGTGATTCTAGAAGTCCTGTGCGGCTCAAATAAACAGCTCCATGCACAAACAGATCTATCTCTTCTTGCCTTCTCTTCCTCCTAATAGTGGGGCTGCATAGCACGAAAATCGTTCATTTTTGCGATGAAAGCGCAAAATTTGGCAGGAGTGTTGATTGAGATATTGGAAACAAAACTGGATATTGGACCATCACAAATTCCCATTTTCTGTCAAACATTCCTAATCACCCTCTATCAACTACAGCTTTTGCCATAGGAAGCTGAAATATTGCATGAAGATCAAGTGTGTGTGTGAAGCTGTGTGTGTGTGTGTGTGTGTGTGTGTGTGTGTGTGTGTGTGTGTGTGTGTGTGTGTGTGTGTGTGTGTGTGTGTGTGTGTGTGTGTGTGTGTGTGTGTGTGTGTGTGTGTGTGTGTTGTGTGGCAATGGGAGTGGCCGAACACAAAAAGATGCATAACTTTGATATACAGCAGAGTAGATGCACAGATTTTCACAAAATGTTGTGGAAAGGTTGGTCAAGAACAGCTGAGTAACTGTCCATACCATCTTCCAAAAAAGGGGGTGTGGCAGTGGGAGTGGCCTATGGGGCACCATAGAGCACTGAAGTCTGATGTCACTGCCACTAGAGGGCGCTGTTTCACGGGTTTGTGGCTTTTTTTTGTGTTGAAATCCCCATTTGGGAATCTTAGACCACGTCATATAAGAACTGTGTTCCAAACAAAAACACAACACCCCAGCGTTTTTGTCAGGGGGGTGGCTCTGCATCGTTTATTATATTAATTCATACTTGATACAGCCTGTTTCTGGCGAAAATGGAATGAATTCTGCCTTAAAAGTCTTAAGAACTACTACTTCTGGGTCTGATATCACTGTCCCTAAAGCGGCCGCGTTCATGGGAAATGTAGTCTTTGGGTTGTTTGACTCGTTTCTAGTGTTTATATTGTGTTACTCTTTGGGTAAATGTGTACATTTACACCTTCAGTCGATGCTTTATATCCATATGAGTAAAATGGCGTGTTTATTTTTGGAACACAGTTCTTATATGAAGCGATCTAATTTTCCCCAATGAGGATATCAACACAAAAAGTAAAGCCACGAACCTGCGAAAAGCGTCCTCTACTGGTAGTGACGTCAGGTATACTACAGTATATGCAAAAGTATGTTTATTTATTATTGGAAAACAATTAAAAAGCCAAAAGAAACCATCAAATGGTACTGCATTAGCAAAAAATAGGCTGCAGCAGATGGGTGGAATGATCTGCTAAATTTACTTAGTAATATGAGTACTGTAGTGTGCACCTTTATGCTTATAACGGTTCTCTAAAATATAATTTTCTTTTTTTTTACATTAACACTAAATGATGGACCTCATACAGGATTCTACAAAATAAAACAAATATAAATTGAGCACAGGATATTGTAGCCTTAGCCTCCCTGTTACATTCCAATCTACTAGTAGCATTAGCTCCCTATTGAAAGTAGATACATAAATGTAATGCCTAATGAGTTGTGGTACTGTAACATCTACAATGAACATGGATATCCATAACACATAACAGTAAAACATAAGGAGCATGCTCACAGACATAGAGAGCTGTGTCCTAAACTACCAGTAGGCCAAAAGGCAAAAATATATAAATATGCGATTAATTGTGATTAAAATAATTAATCGCGATTAACATAACGGTGAGTTATTGCGAATAATCGAGTTGACTTTGTCATCCCTAGTATATATACCCTGGGAATTTAACTAGCCACAGGTGAACTCAGTGGACAATCAACACAAGATACAGTAGGATGAGACAAACTACACTGGGGACACAAGTTAACCAAATACACAGGGAGGAGAAAAAAAGACAGCTTTTCACTGATTCATGGCACTAAATATAATAATACAATTATGATTAGCCTAATATATGATTTTATTACTTATTATATATGATAAGAAATATGTGTAGAATAATTTTTATTTGGTTCTCATGGTTCTAATGGGATAGGAAAGCTTTGTGGTGGGCATTTGAATACCTGACACGGCCACCCAAGGGCAAATTTGTGATACCCCAATGTCTAGTTTTGTTCCAAATATATTTATCAACACAATTCCCAAATTTGGTACTTTTATCATAAAATCAACGATTCTTTTGATTATGTTGGGCTGTGCTGCCCCATATGACACTACATCCCCTTTTTTGGAGGATGGTATGAACAGTTACTCAGCTGTTATTTGGGTCATGACCAACCTTTCCAAAATTGTTTTAAAAATGGCTGCCACGCCCACCAGGGTGAGAATTTGTGATGGCCAAATTTCCATTTTTGTTCCCAATATATCAATCAACACTTCTGCCAAATGTTGTGCTTTCATCGCAAAATTCAACGATTAGGCTGATATGTCGTGCTATGCAGCCCCACTATAATTCAAACTGCTGGCATAGACACACACGGGCTGACACGGGCGCCTACAAATTCACGGCCACTTTTGAGACAGCGCTGCTACTCAAGGTCCGTTAGAACGATGAACTGCAGCTCTCAATGCAATCTCTATGAGAGGCATTGTAAAATACCGTAATTTCACTGGTTAACTACTGAGGCTGTAGCGATTTTTGTTTTGTTTTCTAATAAAGTGTCCCATTTGTTTGGTTTGTCCTTCTTAATGTGACTTACCTGCCATCTCAATATACAACCCACAATATAATATAATATACTCCATCAGTGTGTCAAAAGTTCTAGCATCTGAAATCTAAGGTTTAAGTGGTCGCATGGTATATACGTCAAGGGACGCATCCCGTCAAGGGACGCATCCCTTGAGGTTTTCAATACCCAGATACGTTTGTGTCTCTCATGTATAGGCTATTTATTTTGGGCAATTATCCAAACAGCATCTTGCAAGGCTATTTGTATATTAATAATAACCTGGAGTATTCACTAAGTAGTTGAAAATGTCGGGATATGTCACTCCTCCATTTAGTTGGGTTATTTCCCCAACTTACATTCAGGCAAGTTAATACTGTACAACAACGGACTGCAGCAGCAGTTACTCTTGCCCCGCCCAGTCTGGTGTTATTCAACTGTGGTCCCGCCCACAAGTCGTCCAATGAAAGAGCAGAACGTTGCTATACTGCTCAGTGATTTGAGGAGGCATCTGACAATCCAGTTTGAATTTTATTTTTGTGGGAATGTAAGTTTACATTGGTACATTGTGTCATAATATGACAGTGTACCAATGTAAACTTCACTTGCAAAAAGTGAAAATTTCCTTCTATCATTTATTTGATTAACAATTAATACAATGCAAAAATAAAGAACTGCAACAGCTATGAATTATGAGCGATGGTGAAAAGCAGTACATTTACTCAAGTACTGTACTTAATATTGTATTTTTTTAATTCACTTGTGTGTTTCCATCTTTTGATACTTTATTATGCTACTCCACATATCAGGGCAAACAATTATTTTTATTGATTGATTATTAGCCAGATTATGTTGGATTTTGTTTAAGTAACAGCAACGTTAACCCAGCAAAATATCTACATCTAATGAGGTTTGAATTTGATGTTGAGGGGATCTTTAGCAGACATTGGGTTTTGGTCACAATACCCGACGACTGAATATTGGTATTCTAAGTCAATATGATGTTGGCACTAGATGTTCAACAGATGTTGGATTTGAGTGAATTAACAAGACAACTTAAAATCAACAAAAAATAAACGTCTAAAGTCGTTAGAATTTAACGACAGAACGTCGGCATTCTACGTCAATATGACGTTGGCATGATACATTGAACAGATGTTGTGTATTGGCTACTTACCAACACAACTTAAAACCAACATGAAAACAATGTTTAATGATGTTATTATTTAACATTGTGTGGATGTTAGCACAATTAAAGCAGACGTTGGGTTTTGGTCACAATATCCGACAACAGAATGTCAGTATTCTATGTTAATATTATGTTAGCATGGGACATTGAACAGACGTTAAATGTTGGTTATTCACCAGCACAACTTAGACCAACAACAAATTTACATCTAATGGCGCTAGGATCTAACGTTGTGTGGATGTTAGCACAATGGAGTTAAGCAGCATCTTGCAAGGCTATTCGTATATTAATAATAACCTGGAGTATTCACTAAGTAGTTGAAAATGTCGGGCTATGTCACTCCTCCATTTAGTTGGGTTATTTCCCCAACTTACATTCAGGCAAGTTAATACAACAACGGTAAACCCACATGTTGTCATTTGTCATGTACCGGCGGAGCTCCGTGGTGGGTAGAAAATTAATATAAGCCTATGAGATGTTCAAAATATAGAAATATGAACAAAGTCGGGATTGGGATGAGAATTCCCCACTTCAGAGTGGACGCTCTGCGCTCGTAAAGACAGTGATGTCACTGAAATGCGACTACTTGTCTGTCTGCCGTCTCCCCTCTGCTGTGTTAACATTATGGGTAATCTATTCAAGTGGCAAATTAAATGTGAAACATATCAACTATTAAGAAAACAAGAAGATATGTTGACAAAGACACTCCATACATTTGGAAACATATTTTTATTTAAATCAATATCGTCTCCAGTTAATGTATAGGATAATTTTATATCCTCTCATAGGGATTGCATTGAGAGCTGCAGTTCATAGTTCTCACGGACCTCGAGTAGCGGCGCTGTCTCAAAAGTGGGCGTGAAATTTGTAGTTATTATAGCATAGCTCCGTAAGGTACTTACTATGGGATATCATCGCCCCCTGGCGATCACACAGAGCACACACAGACTCCCGAATTCAATTTCCTATTGGAGTAGGGTCGTGTGACGCAAAACACCGGCGGCCGATGGTGGTATAAATACCACTGCGTCATATGAGCTCGTCCTCTTCTTCCACTCTGCTCTGCTCAGGAGGAGGATGTAGGCCTCACATCCTACCAACAGTCACTAAAAAAGACGCTACAAGACAATGAATACGGTTCAAAGTCATGTGTGTCTTTTATCACAAGTGATGAGTGTACAAAATGTGCTTCCTGTGTGTGGAATAGATCTATTGCCCAAAACACAAATGCCCATTTTTTCCCATGTCATGAAAAGTCAAGACAGCATGTTTCCCGGGGGTAAACACTGTCCTCTGCAAACATTCATGAGCCCTCAGTGTTCGTCATGTCCCCTAAACAGTCAGGACGACATCCCAAACACTGTAGGGACAAATACTGTGCATGCTGTAAACATGATGAGTCAATCGCAGGTAGAGAAACCTTTGCTAATGAATCAAATGTCTCAAATGCTTTGTGTAAAAGGGGGGTTCTCTGTGGACAAAACTTTAATTCCATCTGCATCTCTGCAGTACCTTCTTCCGTCCGGCAGAGGGCGGCAAAACGCCTCGGGGCTCGGAAAAGGCACAAAATGGCCGCCTCTCTCAGCCGCCCCAAAATGGCGGCAGAGAGGCGGAAGTTTACGTCACAGAGAACCCCGGTGTTACACCAGCGAAGCTCCCCAAGGGGAACACTAGTTTCGCTCCGGGTAGAAACACCGCACAAAAGGTCCGTTCCCCTCAACCTCACCAACATAGGTGCGACGGAACTCAACTCAACAAACCCCGGTGTTACTCCATCAGCATTCCCCGAGGGGAGTTGCGGTCCGGGCAGACACAACAACGAGGTTTGGTTCCGAGGTTACGTCACGCAGAGCGACAGCGTCTCACGTTCCCATGGGAACGGACGCTCGCTCTGTGACGACACCGACATTAGCCCAGCTAGCGCTATCGAGCAATGCTACAGGGCGGATGTCGACTGTGTGTGGGATTCCCCGTCTACGTCACGGGCTTCCCCCGCTGTCGAACGGTCAGAACCCGTCGGGCAGATGACGTCAGCAGCCCCCACCTTCCCCTTGAATCCCCTCGCTCAATGTTTTTCCAAATGGAAAGCGTGCGAACCGAATCCTTGGGTACTACGTACCGTACTAAAAGGATACAGGTTGCAATTCATGAGCAAACCTCCATTAACAACCAATGTAGTGTTCTCCCGTGCGTCAGGCCAAGCGGCCATAACGCTGAGGGAAGAGGTTCTGGCTCTCCTGAGCAAGGGCGCAATCAGGGAATTATCTCCGGATCAGAACCGACTGGGTTTTTATTCGGAGTACTTCCTGGTGAAAAAGAAGGGGGGGGGGGGGGCGTAAGACCTATTCTGAACCTCAAGGGTTTGAACAGGTTTCTAAAGGTTTTCAACTTTCGTATGCTCACAACGGCGACGTTGTTGCAAACAATACGTCAAGGAGATTGGTGGACGAGTATAGACCTCAAGGATGCCTATTTTCACGTCCCAATCTACCCGCCGCACCGCAAGTTCCTGCGCTTTGGCTACGAAGGGAAGGTGTACGAATACACGGTGCTCCCTTTTGGCATGTCACTGAGCCCCGGGTGTTCGTGAAATGCACAGAGGCGGCAATAGCTCCGCTGTGTCAGCAGGGTCTGTGTCTGGCGACGTACATAGACGATTGGCTGCTGGCAGCGGAATCGAGGGAACAGGTAGCGCGGCACACAGAGATGGCCATTGCGCACCTGCAGTCCCGAGGGTTCACAATCAACACTCAGAAGAGCGTTTTGATCCCATCCCAACAAGCCACCTTCGTGGGGATATCCTTGGATTCCACCACGATGATGGCGCGCCTGTCCCAGGACAGGATAGCGAGCTTCTTGGCATGTGTGCGCTCCATGCGCCTGGGGCGCAGGGTCACGTACAGAACATGCATGCAAGCCGCGGGTCTCATGGCCTCGGCCATACATCTGATCCAGCTGGGCAGATTCTACATGAGACCTTTCCAGAGATGGATGCGCTCTCTGAGGATACCGCATTCCATTCCATGGACACAGGCGACTTTCTTGTCCGAAGGGGTCAAGATAGGCGCTGTAGTGTCCTGGAAGGTGATCACCACGGACGTTGTGTTTTAGTTGCTCAACAACACAACTTAAAACCAACCTCATTTCAATGTCTAATGATGCTAGAATTTAACATTGTGTGGACGTTGACACAACATTTAGCAGACGTTGGTCTTTGTTCACATTAACTGACAACTGAATATCGGTATTCAACGTAAATAAGACGTTAGAAGGGGACATTGAGAAGACGTTGGATTTGAGTTGCTTAACAACATAAATTAAAACCAACAAAAAATCTACGTCTAAGGACGTAGATTTTAGGATTTAGGATTTAACGTTGTGTGGATGTTAATATTATAATGTTAAGCTGATGCTGGGCTTTGGTCTCTATAACCGGCAACTCAATGTCCGTATTCTACTTAAAGATGATGTTAGAGGACTTCCGCTTCCGCCCAGATGGAGTAGCCGCGTCGGTGAAAAGCTCCGTCTAATTTCAATCATTTATTCAGTCTTGTTTTGACCAAAACAGTCATTTTTATGTCAAACTATACGTGAAACTGTGTTAAATTACACATAGATGGAACTGAGATCAACTAAATCGCAGCCAAAGTCACAGCATTCTAGAACAGCGCCCGAGACCACATCTCCAAACATGTCGGACCAAACAATTTCTCTTACCATGCTGAGATCAGAGCTACAGTCGTCACGGAAGGCTGTGATTTGTGATATAAAAGCTGAAATGGCCAACATGCGCCAAGAATTATTAAAAGATATCACAGCGATCCGTGAGGAAACTAAGGCCGATCTGTGCTCCATTCGCTCTGAGCTAGCCAACGACCTCTCATCGCTGACGGCCAAACACACAGAGTTTGCTACAGAGCAGTCTGAGATGGGTAAATCTCTCAGTGATACAATGGACCGGGTTGCAGTCTTGGAACATTCACTGGACTCGGTGACAAAGGAGAACAACATTTTGCAGGAAAAATGCTTGGATTTGGAGAGTCGCAGCCGCAGAGAAAATGTCAAAGTGTTTAATATACCGGAGGGGGCCGAGTCCGGGGATCCGGTTGGTTTCCTAGCCGCCTTCTTTAGCTTAGTGCTTGGTGCCGATAATTTCCAAACCCCAGTCGTCATTGACCGAGCTCACAGAATTGGAACAAAGCCAAATGACATGAAGGATAGGCCTCGTATCATGATTGTACGCCTTCACTACTTCTCGGACAGGGAGAAGATTCTTGGTCTGTCCAGAAAAAAAGGCAGCCTGAGCTACAAAGGATCCCTGGTGTATATTCATCCAGACGTGCCCCAGGCTATTTCTAAGCTTCGCGCGGCCTACGGCCCACTAAAGGCCAAACTGCGTGAGGCTAAACTCCTCGACCCAGGTCTGGATTACAGTTTGTACCACCCGGCCAGATTCTCAATAACCCTGAATGGAATTAGCTACTCTCTCAAATCCCCTGAGGCAGCCGAAGAGTTCTACCAAAAGAGGATAGCAATCGCACCCGCAACAACGGAGGATGGCGATGAGGACAGCTAGCTGGCTAACTTTTTGGCCTGGGACCTACATCGCGGACAATGCTCACGCTAATTCGATTCACCCCGTGGACAAACTCTCGTTCGTGCACCTACTATCACCAACACTACAAAGGGATTCAGCAAGGACCAGCTCGCTCTCACCTAAAGAAGGTAATGTTGATATGAAAAGGAACTGACTAATGCTAATAAGACGGACTGTGCGTCGTTGTTGAATCCCTTTAGTGCTTGAAACGCACGAAAACAACGTTATAATTCTCTTTGTGGTTTATTTTTTAAATGTTGGATATTTTATTTCATTTGCTCTGTCGTGTTAATATGCTGCCAGTCTGAGGGGTGGTGATAGTTTGTTATTATAAACGTATCTAGCGCACATTCTGGCGCAGCAGCTAACGCTGCTAATATTTCCAATGTTGCTAAATGCTAACGCTGGTATGGGGCGCGGCCATGTTGTTGCTAAAGCCGGCCGGCAAGGGGGACATTCCATCGTCGCCTCCACTTTGTTTGTTTTGATTATGAGGAGGTTGTTTTAAGTTATTTAAATTCTTCTTTGGACCCGCTGCTGTCAACATTATTGTTTTAAATATAATTTTATGTACTAAAGATACTTTTTTGATAGAAAAAAAATATTACTTTATATTTTGTGGGGGAAAAAGTTTTTTGTATCTAATTTTTTATTATTTATTATTCATGTAAACAGCGTCTGATTCCAGTGTCTGAGCAGCGTCGCCTCCACTTTGTTTGTTTTGATGATGAGGAGGTTGTTTTAAGTTATTTAAATTCTTCTTTGGACCCGCTGCTGTCAACATTATTGTTTTAAATATAATTTGATGTACTAAAGATAGATTTGATAGAAAAAAATATTACTTTATATTTTATGGGGAAAAAAATTGTTGTATCTAATTCTTTATTATTCATGTAAACAAAGTTGCACTGATAGTTTTCACGTGTGTGTGTGTGTGTGTGTGTGTGTGTGTGTGTGTGTGTGTGTTTGTGTGTGAGAGTTTTGACTGTTATTGTTTATATATCTGCTTGCCTGTTTATATATTTGTTTGGGTATATCCACAGTATATATGAATACATATATTTGTACTTGTTTATTTTTTTATGGGATATACTACATGTATGTCTGTGTGTGCCTGCGTGTGTGATATTTGTAGGTTTCTGCGGGAATGAGTTTGTCACTGTCATTCTCTTTGTGTATGTCAGTATGTGTGTATCCATGGTACATATTAATACATATATTTGTACTTGGTTATCCATGTGGGGTATACACTGTGTGTGTATGTGTACACTTGCTTGGCCACTTACACCCCGTATTTAAAAAACAAACAAAACAATAATTGTTGTGGGGAGGTCCTCTGTGTGGACGGCTGGTCGGCTGGCTTGCGGCGTATGCTGTGGGCTTGTTGGCCTGCTGTTTTCTCTGGGGGCCTTCCCCATAATAGAGATGCGGGGGTTTGGGTGGTTGCGTAGGTGTGTAATGACCATTTGATTGTTTTGGTTCGGAATAGGATTGTATTTTATTTTTTATTTTTGCTATTAAGGGGCATTAGCCAAGTTCTCCCGATTGCAGTTTTTTTTTAGGCTGCATGTGTCTAAGACACAGAATGTTAGTTTGCTTGCTCAGGTTTTTCTTCTGTGCCGCCTATTTGAGGACAGGCATAGAGGGTTTTGGGGTTTTCCCCGCTTGTTGTGTTTATATGTTTTTATGTGTTTGTGTTTTTGTTTTTGTCTTTCTCTTGCACTCCTTTTCCAGGTTCAGATTGATGTCAGCTGTTACACTCAGCCCTTTTTTTATACCAAATTCTGATTTATAGTATGGCTAGTTCTACTTCCAAATCTAATGTAGTAAGAGGGGAAAGCTTGGTACAATATACTACTTGGAACTGTAGAGGTTTAAATGGGGCGGTGAAACGTGGCAATGTATTGGCTCATTTAAAAAGGCTGGGGACAGATATTGCTTTCTTACAGGAGACTCACCTACGGAATCAGGATCATAATCGCCTACGTAGAAACTGGGTTGGCCAAATATTTCACTCTCATTTCAATTTCAAATCCAGGGGTACGGCAATACTTATCAGCAAGAACACTCCCTTTATATCAAATAAAATTATCCAAGACTTACACGGTAGATATATTATAGTTACTGGAAAGCTCTATAATATTCCCATTGTACTGGCCAATGTCTACGCCCCCAACCATGACGATGAACGATTCATATCATCTTTTTTGGCTACTTTACCTAATCTTGACACTCACCAGCTGATTTTAGGAGGAGACGTGAATTTTATTTTGAATTCTTCACTTGATAGATCATCAAATAGACCCTATACCCTGACTAAATCAGCTAAAATTATGAATACATTCATGGACACATTTAAATTGACGGATCCTTGGAGTTTTTTGTATCCAACTCATCGTAAATATTCATTTTTCTCTCCTGTACATCATACTTTCACAAGAATAGATTACTTCCTGATAGATTCTAAATTTCTCCCCTCAATAAGACACTGTGAATACGAAGCTATAGTAATATCCGATCATAGCCCACTAGTCCTCAAATTAGCATTTCAAAACAGACATATGGCCAGGACCTGGAGATTTGATAACACTCTAATAACTAAGAAAGCTTTTGTGGAGGATATTAAAGCCCAAATACAATTCTATCTCTCTACGAATGACACCCCCGATGTATCAAAAAGCATGGTATGGGAAGCACTTAAAGCGTATGTACGCGGTCAGATTATTTCACAACAGGCTTTAGTCTACCGTCAACGTAATGAGCACCGCAAAGCTCTGACTGACAGAATACTCGAACTGGACCTACAGTATGCAGAATCTCCTACCCCTGAATTGTACAGGGAAAGGGTTTCGCTTCAAGCCAAATTTAATCTCCTTTCCACATCTGAGACAACTAATCTGATCACACGATCACGTCATAGGTTCTATGAACACGGTGATAAAGCGGGAAAGATACTTGCACTTCAAATTAGGGAATCAGCTGCTTCTAGATTAATTACAGAGATCCGAACTAACTCAGGCCAAACTACTATTAACCAACAGGAAATTAATGATGTATTTAAAGATTTTTATTCAAATTTATATTCTTCAGAATCACAGGGAGATTCCGAATTGATTGATACATTTTTTGATAATTTAAATATACCTTTTATCAGTCAAGAACACAATGTTCAGCTTGAAGGAGCTATTACCTTGGAAGAAATACATCAAGCAATATCTCAAATGCAGTGCTCAAAGGCCCCAGGACCGGATGGCTTTACGTCTGAATTTTATAAGTCATTTACTGAACTTATATCTCCCCTTTTACTTGAAGTGTTTAATGAATCTCTCAACTCTGGTCACCTCCCACCAACTTTCTATCAGGCTTGCATTTCTATTCTTCTCAAAAAGGAAAAAGACCCGCTTAATCCAGGTTCATATAGACCTCTGAGCTTCCTTAACGTTGATGCTAAAATCTTAGCTAAAATTCTGGCTACACGCTTAGAGAGAGTACTTCCAACTGTAGTACACAGTGACCAAACAGGATTTATTAAAAACAGACATTTATTTTTTAATCTTAGACGCCTATTCAATATTGTATATTCTCCCAGTGACACCCCCCAGGAAACGGAAATACTGTTATCTCTCGATGCGGAGAAGGCTTTTGATCGAGTAGAGTGGGATTTTCTCTTCGCGACCCTGTCAAAATTTGGTTTTGGACCAATTTTCATTTTCTGGGTTAAACTACTTTATGCCTCTCCATTGGCTTCTGTTCATACAAATGGTTACAGGTCTGAGTACTTCCCTTTGAGTCGCTCGACCAGGCAAGGTTGCCCTCTCTCACCGCTCCTCTTCGCGTTATCGATTGAGCCGCTAGCAATTTCGTTGCATGCTTCGGACACCTACACGGGTGTCTTCAGAGGAGAAAGGGAACATAAAGTTTCACTTTACGCTGACGATTTATTATTATACACATCCAACCCTTCAACGTCTATTCCTAGTATCATGTCTACCCTAGATGGTTTTGGCAAGGTTTCAGGGTATAAGGTCAACGTTTCCAAAAGTATTTTGTTTCCTATCAATGTGCAAGGCAACCCACAAGTATTAGATACCCAGCCTTTTGAAGTTACAACCAGCTTTCGATATTTAGGAATTATGGTAACCAAAACGCTGAATGACCTGTTCAAACAAAACCATACAAAACTTTTTGAACGCACTGAACTAGATTTTGCAAAGTGGTCAAGCCTCCCTATTTCACTTGCTGGCCGAATTAATATAATTAAAATGAGTATCCTTCCTAAATATCTGTTTCTATTCCAATGTATCCCAATTTTTATCAATAATACCTTCTTTAAGAATTTAGATAAAATAATTTCTAAGTTCATTTGGGACAAGAAACATCCCAGAATAAGGAAGGACTTCTTACAGAGGCCTAAACAAGAGGGCGGAATGGGGTTACCTAATTTTAAACTCTATTATTGGGCATGCAATTTGCGTGCGCTCTCTTTCTGGCTCCAAGATCAATTGCCCACCTGGGCATTTATTGAAGGTCGATGTTGCCCCCCAACTTCGTTGCAAGCTTTACTCTTTTCACCATTGGCTTTTAAATATGCTAAGTTGCCAAAGAATTCCATAGTCTCGCATTCTCTTAAAATATGGCTCTCAATACGAAAACATTTCGGTTGGCACCCAGGCTCTGTGCGGTCTCCATTGGTTGCGAACCATGCTTTTCCTCCGTCCCTTTCCGATGCATTGTTTCAAGTGTGGCACAGAAACGGTATTCACTCTTTTAAAGATCTTTATATCGAAGGGTTATTTCCAACTTTTGAACAAATACGACTTAAATGTCATTTACCCCAATCACATTTTTTCAGGTTTCTACAGATACGTAATTTTTTAACTCGAACCACTGCAACATTTCCAAATATCCCTGATGACTCGCCAATGGAATCTATATTTCTGTCTAACCCTCTGACCAAAGGAGGTATTTCTATTATTTATAATTCTCTCTCGTATTTAGACAACAATACCTCCTTGGATCATTTAAAAACAGCTTGGGAAAACGATATAGGAATATCTATCACGGATGAACAATGGTCTACATCACAAAACCTAGTACATTCCTCTTCAGTATGCGCCAGGCATGGTCTTCTGCAATTTAAAATATTACACAGATTACATTTATCAAAGGAAAAGCTCAACAAAATGTATCCAACTGTAAATTCATCCTGCGACAGATGTGGCCAGTCACCAGCCACTTTAGCCCATATGTTCTGGCACTGCACAAAATTAACATCATATTGGCTAAATATATTTAAATCACTGTCAGACATAGTTAAAAAACCTTTTGACCCAGATCCACTGACAGCAATATTGGGAGTCAGAGGGCCTACGATCAAACTGACTAATGTTCAGTACAATATGGTAACATTTGTGACTCTACTGGCTCACAGACTGATATTGTTAAATTGGAAACAAGTGCAGGCTCCAACCCATACTGCACTTATGAAAGATGTAATGCACTATTTGGAATTGGAAAAGATAAAGTTTGAATTGAGAGGGAGTGAAGACAAATTTTACAAGACCTGGCAACCATTCATCGACCACTTCAATAAGTGCACGCTGACCCCTCCTACATAATGGTTAACTTATAATAAAAAAAAGAAGAAAAAAAAGGAACTGAGTGTTTTTATTTTTTCTTATGATTTTCTACAAAAGATCTGTGCAGGGAGAGTATGAGAGCAAGAGTGTGTTGTTCTGTTTTTTGTTTGTATCTGTATAACTTTGTTGTTGTTTTTATGTTGTATATTTTATTTTTGAATTCATACCAAATTATTTGTAATTGTCTTTTCTTGTTTTATATTTTATAGTTGTTTATACTCTGATGTGTTTATCATTTTACAAAAAATTCCAATAAAAAAGTATATAAAAAAATAAAAAAAGATGACGTTAGAATGAGACGTTCAGATGATATTGGATTTTAGTTGCTTAACAACATAACTTAAAACCAACAAAAAATCAACATCTAAATACACAGGGCAAAAGCTATAACAACCTGATAAATGGATGTATCAAACTCCTCGCAGTTGTTCCTGATGTGATTTTTGACGTAGAATCTAATTCTGCTTGGGCCATATTTGTATCGCTTATAGTTAATGAGACAATTTGCATATTTGAATAAATGAGCAGAAATAAGAAGTAGAGGTCACCCAACTTGTATTTTGGGGGTTTTCTCCTAAGTGAATGAATATTTTATGTCATTCAGGTGTAATGATGTTTGAAATGTAACCATTGGGCATGTTTATATAGTGTTTAAATAGCATAAATTATGCTTATATAATGACTCAATGCAAATACATGGTCATTTTTAGTGATGTTCCAAGTACTTTGTTTTTACAAATATTATTATGCATCTGATCATTGCAGAGGCAGTAAATATCACAATAAACAGTTATTTGTCCATTTAATAAGCTAATGTGGCCATTAAAATTTTGATATAATTTATTATGAATTATAGACAATATTTTTGGAAACCAATGATCACTACCAAACATTTCTCAGTTGAGCAAGGTACTTTTCCCTGTAGAAACAGCGTTCAGCGTTCTGCGTAGGACTTTTTTGTATTGTGCATATTTGAGATAAATTAGTTAAAGTAATTCTACATTTAAATTAATGAATGCAATTAATAATTTGGCAGTAGGTAGACATGGTAATGTCTTTATCGCAAAAACTATTCACATTTTTATGAAATATCAGTATAAGTGTTTGCTGATCAATTGTTCTACTACTGTAGGTATTTTTTTAAAGTGTATTCCTAATGTGGTGACACAGGTTCCCTGCTTGTGTGACCAGCTGCATTCAATCACCTTTGCAATCAAGCCAGCCCTATATAGGCCTGCAGTATCACTTCTGTCAGTCGGTCCCATACTGTCTTCAGTGTTGACTAGGCTCTCAAGCATTTTTTCAATCCTTCCAACTCTTTAAGCAATGGCAGCTCAGCCTTTTCTAGCACCTCATTTTACAGAAGGCATCCGGGTGTATGCTTTGTTCAAAATACATTCATGATAAAGAGGAGAGGCTGACCATTGCTACATCTGGCTTAAACACAATAAAAGAAAAAAGCGGCTCTGTGGGTCAATGTGCCAGAACCTGATGGTGATGAGCCATGTAAAGAATTTATTTGTCTGCCAGAAAGAATCACAAGCATGGACACATGCAGGTTAATGTTTAGAACACATTTAAAGAGGAAACTAAAAGAGTATGGCTTTAAAGACAGAATCATGTATGGAGCCTGTGTGACCAGCTGCATTCAATCTCCTCTGACTGCAATCAAGCCAGCCCTATTTATAGGCGGGTGCAGTTATGAAAAAAAAGCTCCTTTCCCAAAACAAATTGCAACAAAACGTTTTTCAACAGGTTTTTGTAGTATTAGGTGTCCTTAATAACATACTAAAAGTTTACCAAAGTTTGATCACTGGAAAGGTGTTATTGTCAAGATGGCGTCCAAGACATCATTAAAATAACCTAACTTTCATTATTTATCTTAGACAAATATTCTTTGTGTCTAACCCTATGTTTTTGGGGACTAGATATCCATTGGATTTGTCCAAATGGCAGACACAATTAGATCAAATCCAATATTTTGTGTGACAATTAGATCAAATCCAATATTTTGTGTGTGACTATTAAAAACCTGAAATTGTCACCCATTTCAAGTTAACTAAACTAATTAGGTTTTGTTTTTTTACTGGAACAAGGCTTCATATCCTCAAAACAGCTAAACTCAACAAAACTAATTGTCACAATTTGCAGTAATACAGAAAGTGGTGGAAGAATATTGGCAGTTGATTAATAGTATTCCTTGCATTATTTAAAAGTTTTGGATACTAGCTCTGTGGATCAAATTTGGCTTAAACAAAATGCATCTTTGATTATACACCCTACCCCATTCACTAAATATTTTTCTCGCAGTATGAACCAATCACTCTGCTGCCCTCCCCCTACCCACCTCACGAGAACTTCACAACTCCTCTGTCAAGATCTGCATTTCTGTCTTGTTTTTGAAGTGTGCTCTTGCATCTTATTTTGTAGTAATGGTTTTGTGTTCCTGTCTTCCTCCTTTGTAGTTGTTACCTGCCTGGTCTCACCTACCCCGATTATGGTTCATTTGTATCTCCTGTGTCCTGTTTGCCCAAGCCAGTCCCTGTGTTGATTGTTTTTGAGTTTCACCTGTGTCTAGTTATTCCCTGTGTATATATAGGCCTACCTGTTAGTCACTCTGAGACTCTTTACTGGTTGCACTAATCTATACGTGTGCTTGTCACTGAGCACTGGAGAATAAAACCTTTCATTTCACTTTAAGTTGGTGTTTTAGTCTACCTGCATTTGGGTCATGGCATGAACAAAATTAATTCGATTTTTAGAACACATTAGGAAGGGCAACAGTGCCAGTGGTAGTGGTAGCCTGACCATGAGTGGTAGAGAGACTTGCAAAATCTGCCATGAAGAATTAAGAGATGCTTCTGATGTGGTTGAAGTCCGTCAGAAGAGAGCTGATGGAAACAGTGCAAGTGTGCAAAGAGGGGATGACATAGTCATTTCAGCTGGTGAAAAAGTACACTCAAAATGTCGACAGCAGTACATAAATCAAAAAAACATAAAAATCCAACAAAAAAATAACGTTGAGCCACCAAAGAGAAGTGCCAGAGTAGCAACTAGTCCTTTCAACAGCCAAACCGACTGTCTATTGAATTCTGTGTGGCTACAGTAGCACATGGAAGTGCAAGCTATGTGAAGACCGATGCAGTTGTGAAGTCCATTCTTGAGTGTCGCTCAGATGAATGGGCCTTTACCGTCCGAGGCAGAATTGAATATTATGGCTGTGATCTACATGCAGCGGACAGTATTTACCATCATGTATGCAGTGTTCATTTCCGTACTAGCCGTAACGTACCACAACAGTTCCAGAAAGACCCAGAGGCAAAGCGCAGAAAGTCTGGCCGGTCCAAAAATGAAGATCAGGGGCAGGCATTCATGAAGGTTTGCTCTTACCTTGAGAATAACCACCATTGTAAAAGGGAAATAAACAGGCTTTCCAAACGTATATAAGTTATTGCCAAGAAGCAATGTTACAACAGAGAAATCATCTACCAAACACATTTCTTAACTTCTTGTTTTGTTTATTTACATGAAAAAACATTTTAAAAAAAATACAAAAAAATAAACTTCCATGAACAAATGAATATGAACTATTTACATGACATATGAATGAACTACAAGCGCAATCTCTTCCAGGTTCGGTCAATGCACGACCCCTCTGTCTGCAATGTGTTGGACTGAGTTGGCTCATATGCTAACGTGCAGACGTTCATCAGCAGTGTGGGATTGCTGTCCTTACTGATCCCAACTCCTGCCAAGGCATTGTCCAAGACCACATTGTCCTCTATGAAGCCTTAGCCTGGAAAACAAACACACACACACACACACACACACACACACACACACACACACACACACACACACACACACACACACACACAGTGTTTTAGCATCGGGAGGGGGGAGGAAATGCCATTATGACATTGTGTCATAAACTGCTGAGCTAATACAGAAGGCCCATTTGTCCAGAGAATAAATTGCGTTTTGAATTTCATGCAACACCACTTGTCAACCAGTAGTGGTCCTACCAGACAACAGGATATAATGTCTCAATAGAAAAGCATCTATACTTTGTTTACCCGGGGTCCCTCAGGGCTTTATACTTACTAATCTATAAGCCTTCCTTCATTCACTCTACATCAAATCTCTTAGCCTAAAATAGCCAACAGGCATTACAAGCACACACCTTGTTGCATTACGGTGCGTTGTCTGCCTATTAATCCCCTGTCTCACTTTAGTCAGACAGGGATTTCATGAAAATAATTGACCAGTTACATTTACGAAATGTACCCGGAGACGAGTTTGAAGGGGCAGCAAAGAGATTTGATGTTCTTTTGAGTGGACAATCTTTTGATGTATTTTACTCTGGACGTGTACCATCATCACAGCTGCTACGTTTCACTTACTAGACCTGTCAAATGTAAAAAAAAACAGGACTGGACAAAGATGGAGAGACAAAGTTAATGATATGAAGAATAAAGTTCCTGAGGAATTTATGACATTAATCGAGATAAATTATGAAGGATAAGGAAGCTTATCTGATGACAGATTTGCTAGAAGAGATTGAAAATGTGAGCACTACAAATGGGTTGCAAGAGGCAAGTTGGTTAAGTACACATACAGTATGAGTTGAAGAGTAAATTACAAGACCGGTTTGGAGACCAAATTTCATTTTACATGGCTGGGAGCAAATTAGTAGTCCATCCAATTGCATGTATGCTGTTGAAACTCTGAAAGGTGCAGGCCATCGTGATGATGACCTCACAAAAGCTTTTGCAAAGATGAAAAGACAAATGTTGAGGAAGGGGTCGCGTGAAGAATGGCCAATAACAGCCGAGGAACTGATTGCAAGGCTTGACAGCAGTGGACCCATGGCATGCCTTTATAATTCTTGGACCGTTAACCCTCAGTCTACACAGACTAACAAAGGCTATGTGTCAACTAGTAGTTAAAATGTGGCTCAAAAGATTTGGTCTGTTGCCAGTGATTGAGAATTTATCTAAATGGATAAATGCTGTTCACTGGAGTGCATAGCCTATACAAATTGGATTCTGGACAGGAGATGGCTCTTTGTGTAAACACTTGTGACATACGCACGTGCTCGGGTAGACCCCCCCTACAACGCAACACTCCCAGCTAAGCCGGAGAGGTGTACAAAAAAAGTGTGGCAGGCCGTCCAGTGAGGTCTCTACGGCTTAGGTGAGAGTGTGGCGTGGTCAGGGCCGTAGGAGACGGGGGGACTCGTCCCCCGTGGGCCGCGGAGCGGCCTCGCGTGGGCCGCGAACCGGTATTTGGGCCGCGAGGCCACGGGGAAAAAGAGGAGGAAAAAAAAGCCTCAAATGAGGCCGGCACTAGGACCCCGCGGCCGCTGCCTGGAAGGGAGGGCTGCTTGCTGCTGGCTGCTGTGAGCTGCTTGAAGGTGGAAGAGCGGCACAATCACATTTATTAAGAGTTATAAAAAGAAATAACCGCAAATAACCACCCAAAAACTTAAATATCCGACCAGAACCGCAAAAAAATCGCGCGCACGCGACTTCGTGGGCCGGTACAAATATGTCCCCCCCGACTGGGAATGGCTTCCGACGGCTCTGGGCGTGGTAGAGGTCTCCCCGAGCGCCTGCGTGTGTCACAAGCACTGACACGAAGAGTGAAGTGTTACCACTTTGCACTCAAGTCACGGCGTCCCAACTTGGAAATAGAGCCTGTTTTGACTTAACTTGTCAATTGTGACCTGAGTCCCAAGTCAACGCTGGACCGCTCAGCGTGAAACTTTGCATGGACTCTCCCTGGAGGCCAAGGAAAATCGGGATACCAATTTTGTTCAATCAAGAGAGAGAACTCATACAGGTTACAGAATAAACAAATTCAATCAGAAGTGATGACAGAAACCTTTGTCAGTATTTTTCTCAGCTTTTATTCATTTTCCAATAGTTTAATTTGCACCGTAGTTTTTGCAATTTGTTATAAACATACAAATTTGTTACAATGTCGCACAATTCCACCCCAAGGTCAGTCTCAGAATGGTTTAACTGTGTAACCTGAAATCTTCCCAAACCGGTCTAAGCAACTAAGAATAGAGGGGATGGATGACAAAGGGTCAGAAACATGGTCGTCATCAAACCCTTTTTTTTTCAGGGTTGCAAATAAATACTGCCAGTCTGGTCAGCATTTTTCTCAGATTTTATTTATGGTACCTCCCGCTGGTAGTTGAGCGGGAGGCACAAATGTAAGACGATTAGCATTGTCGTAATGCCATACTTGAAAGGGGTTGGTGGTGGTGGTGGTGGATTGCCCGCTGGTGCATTGAGCACAGCCATCCACGCGGCCGGGGGATCGTCCACTGGTGCAATGAAGCTGTAGTTGTCTTTCGCGAGCGTTGTATCCTGCACCTGCCCATTATTAATCGTGACATCGATTTTTTCCAGCCAGTTTACTTTCCACAGCGGAGTAGTTACCTTGGGTTGAGAGAGAGGAAAGTGTGTTGATATATCTTTGCTGTCGGGCAGAAACCTCTTATCGCCATATTCTAACTTTTTATTAGTGCCCTACTTGATCATACTACAGCGTCACACAAAAGTATCAAAAGTAGCAGATCCGCAAGCTCGAAACACAGCACAAGCGTTATATTTTACAGTCTGTGTTTACTCACTCTCCATGATAGTTGTCCTGCACGTCATTCAGATCCCAGGGAACAGTGCCTTGGGGCTGGTCCGCAAAGGCAACATCAAAATTCTATTTGCCCTCTGGTCAGATGATCTTTGATGCTGCACTCCTTTAAAGGGTTCAAAGATGTCGGACCCTCTTGTAGTTTCTTCTTTTTTTTTTTTTGTTCTTAATATTTTATTTTCAAAAAACAATTAAGCACATGAACAGGGCCTTTAGTTACTTGTTACTTTGTATATTTGGATTATTATGACAAAACATGCATTAGCCACTTCAAATGGAAAATAACCCTAAGTAACTGAACACAAAATATCCAGAGTGACACAAAAAAAAAAGGTGTCTTCAACAACTCCATCTCTCTCAAACACCACTTATGGGTGAAGAGGTTTAGAAGGGCCTCCAAGCGCGCATAATTGTCATCGCTGGAAACCATAGCGGAGGAGGGAAAAGTTCGACCATCATAACAGTGGGGTGGGGTTGGCCTTGTCTTGTAGAATATACACGTCTCAAACGTTGACCTATTTGCGGAATCCAAACCAGCATGTAGACATCCTGGTGTGGCTCGTAGTCTCTCATAGTAGGAGGAACCGGCAGATTTAGGCCTCCTGGATAGGCATTCAGCAGGATCTGGATCATGTCTTTAACCTCACTGGCCATGATCAGACCAGGCGGAACATTCTCGACATTCTGGACATTTCCATTCGGGCCGGGGAGTGCCCCAACAAATTGGGTCCAAGAGTCATCAAATGTGACCCTGAACTGGTTAAATGCCATACCTGCAAGACGACTTTGTTGATGTTTCGTTGTTGTTCGCGCTGTTCTGTTTGAAACACCGTAAAGACGATGGCTAACAGGTAGGTTTAATAGGAGAAAAAGAATCGTGGTTCCGGTGGTTGGTTCCGCTTGGCGTCGCATTGTTTTTGTTCCCCACATAATGCAAATCAATTCGTTTAGTCTCGCTAGTCACGCTGCGAGTTAGAATAAAATATGGACATACCAAACCATTATTATATCAAAAGAAAATAAACCATTTTACTAAACAAGTTTTAAACTGGGGGAATCATTTTGGAGGTGCACGGCTGCGGTGGTTCCGGTCACTGTTCCGTAGTTTCTTCTTTAACCTGAAATGGAATCCATCAAGGCGAGATCATTTTTAATGGGCTGTCCAAGCTCATATTATGATAAATTAGTTTGGTAGAGCGAATTATAATAATAATCTTATAACTGACTTCTCCAAAGCTTCATCATCATCGAGAATTGTTTCAAGGTAAGCAGAGTAGACAGCTCTGTAAAAACAATTCCCATCGCCCTCGATATCTCTATTTTTGGGAAACTGGTAGCGTAAATCATCAGGTTTAAGGCATCAGGTTTAAGGATTATGAATACATTCGAGCCGCTCATGTAAAAATAAATTATTATTGCCAACCAGTATTATTGCCCTAATATACACTACATCGTTCGTGGTCAGCGGCAGGTCCCGGCACCTTTTGTCTTCTACAAGAGAGTGACATACAATTGACATACAATTAAAAACAACATAAAATACACTTTTTTTTTACCAGCATGCAATGTTTGCAGAAAATTACTGGCAGCTTTTTTTTAAAATACCTTTTTCCTGGTCCTTGTCCGGGCCAACCCCTTTGATCACGCATTCCGACACGTCATCAATGGGTGTCAATTCGACCCTCCTGCGCATTTCTGGTAACCCAGGTTGGAATAAAGCGGAGAAGACGTCCAGATCAGGTTCAGAATCCCCTGGATCCACCCAGTTTGGAGTGTGTCGTTTGCGGTCAGATGATTAAGGTCGGGAGTAAATACAACTTGTGCATCAAAGACAACCATATTCATCGCATAGTGTAGCCTCTTCTCACCGGTCGCCCAGACTTGGGTTGGTAAAGTTTGTGTATTTTGTACCTGCCATGAGTCTGGGTTCTGGTGGAACTGTAAGCACGGCACTCCTGGATCCACCCCACATGAAAGTCTGTTGTTTGGCGAACAACCCTTATTTTTGCATTGCAGGTGAGCTTGTTGAGATGGTACGTCATGTAACGCACACACTGGTTCTTATTCTGGGTGAAATAATAGCCAGTGTCAGCATTATGGGTGAGAGTTACGACTTTCAGCGTGAGCCCATCAATATCCAGTTCTGTGTCGAGTTTCATGCCTGTGTAGGCCATGTTGAGGCTCTGCAAAGAAGATAAAGAGTAAATGCTACAAGATGCTATTCTTTGGATTTCTCAATAAAATTATTATTGGTAATCATTCAAAAGTACCCCATTCATCTACAAGCTTAATGTAGAGCGTATATATATATATTTCTTTTTTTGAAAACTCTTATAATTCAGTTTGTCTGATAACTGTGATCGGCATCGGACCCAAGAATCTGGCATGGGTTGGGCTATAGTTCTACCTCGGTTGAAGAGTTTATGGCGACCAGCCAGGTGGTGAATAACGCATTTTGGTCTATAGCAGTCAACCTGG
The DNA here is from genome assembly GCF_963280865.1 of Gymnoscopelus braueri. NCBI lineage: Eukaryota > Metazoa > Chordata > Actinopteri > Myctophiformes > Myctophidae > Gymnoscopelus > Gymnoscopelus braueri. Next base: position 14,405,191 of record NC_137621.1, read on the forward strand.
GGGCATGTACAGTAAATCAGAAAATGACCTTCTTGACATAAAGATATCGATGGATGATAATGACAATGTAAACACATCCATCTATCCACCTGTTTCTTGGCTGTGTGTTTTCCACTTCCTTATCATTAGTCATCTGACCGGTTTCATTGGATTTCATTGGATCAAAAGACAGGAAGTGGAACACAGTGAAAAGCCTAGGAAACAGGTGGATAGAAAAAGTAGTGACCACAACACAATCCTACGAGCAGACTTCGATCCGGGCTTCCATCCCTCCAGTCTCATCTCCAAAATACCCTTTGGACAGTTTCCGAGATTAAGGAGACTTTGTGACTCTATGATGATTTTGACCAACACGCCATTAATATGCACTAAAGGTTTACATAAGGGATACAGAAATCACACATTGCAGCATGCATACACCGGAGAACTCTCTTCCAGAAAAGTGCCTGTGTTTCCAACCCTGGACAGATTTACTTTACCACTCAGTACAGTACACTGGCTCATGACATTAAGGACATAATAAAATATAATTGGTGCATTGTACAGAGCGACCCTGATTTAAAGTCTTGACTTGACTCACCTTTCACCATAAACCTTGGTTTTGCGGTCTTGGTAATCCAAATTCAGTAACAAGGGAAACATTCCACGTGGTCGGTCTTCAAAAGGAAGATGCCGGATGTTTGAGTCATCCATGTCAGTCGAGGTAAGTGTTTGTACGTCAGATCGTCGGCTCTAGGGTAGGTAAGCGTCATCCACATCGCCGGGTTGTTGATATGGTGGATTTTTATACTGTAGGGCAGAAAAAGAGATTGAGCAGGACAGACAGAGAACGCTCAGGTTTCCGTGACCAATATTCAAACGCCAGGGAACGGAAGCAGATGGTTCGTCCTTAAATTAAAAAATGTTCTGGTCCTGATGGTTAAGCAGGGCAGCCTGGTCATAATGTCGTACATCATCTGCAGTGCACCAGGGTAGATCAGCTCCGCAACTGTCAAGCTTCATGTCTGTTAAGGTCGCCCGGTCGTTGATATGGTGGATTATTAATAAAATAACATTTAGCAGACGTTGGTCTTTGTTCACATTAACCGACAACAGAATATCGGTATTCAACGTAAACAAGACGTTAGAAGGGGACATTGAGAAGACGTTGGATTTGAGTTGCTTGAAAACTTAACTTAAAACCAACAAAATCTACGTCTAATGGCTTTAGGATTTAACGTTGTGTGGTTTGCAGACGTTGGGCTTAGGTCTCTATTCAATTTCTGCGTAGGACATTTTTGTATTGAGCATATTTGAGATAAATTAGTTAAAGTAATTCTACATTTAAATGAATGAATAAAAATAATAATTTGGCAGTAGGTAGACATGGTAATGTCTTTATCGCAAAAACTATTCAAACTTTTATGAAATATCAGTATAAGTGTTTGCTGATCAGTTGTTCTACTAGTTTTTTTTAAAAAGTGTATTCCTAATAGTAGGGCAGTTTCGAGGCTCTGTGAGCACCCCAAAAACACATCTCTTAAACCTGTTTTTTTAGGACCCTAAAGGTGTCTAGTTATGATTTCTGCTTGTTGCCCATGTCAACTAATGTCCCATGGGGTTTATTTTTAACCCTTTCTGACACCTACCCCCAACCCAAACCATAACATGAAGATAACAGAGAATACCATAACTCTTGAAGTAAACAACATACAGCGACAAATGAACACATTTTTCTATATCATTTTGACCAAAGGAATTCATTAAAGTGGTTATTATAAAGATTCAAGCACATCTTGACTCTATTTCAGGACATAAACAGCCAAAAACAAGCAGAAAACGTTCAAATCACAATTATCACATCTATATTTCTCTTTGTACTAAACTTTTAAGGTGTATTCTTTTTTACCATATGTTTTTTAGGACCTTTATGGTGTCTAGTTAAGATTTATTCTTGTTGCCCTGGTCAAATAATGGCCCATGGGGTTCATTTTAACCCTTTCTGACACCTATTCCCAATCAAACCATAAAATTGAGATAACAGAAAATACCATAACTCCTGAAGTAAACAACATACAGCGACAAATGAACACATTCTTTTACATAATTTTGACCCAAGGAATTCATTGAAGTGGTTATTATAAAGATTCAAGCACATATTGACTCTATTTCAGGACATAAACAGCCAAAAACAAGCAGAAAACCTTCAAATCACATCTATATTTCTCTTTGTACTACATTTTTAAGGTGTATTCTTTTTTACCATATGTCTTTTCGGACCCTAAAGGTGTCTAGTTAAGTTTTAATCTTGTTGCCCTGGTCAAATAAGGTCCCATGGGGTTTATTTTAACCCTTTGTTACACCTATTCCCAACCCGAACCATACAATGGAGACAATAGAAAATACCATAACTCTTGAAGTAAACATACATAGACAAATGAACACATTTCTATATATAATTTTGACCCAAGGAATTAATTAAAGTGGTTATTATTAAGATTCAAGCAGGTCTTGACTCTATTTCAGGACAGAAACTGCAAAAAACTAACAGAAAATGTTCAAATCACATCTATATTAATCCTTGTATTAAATACTTAAGGTGTATTCTACTTTACCCCATGTTTTTAGGACCCTTATGGTGTCTAGTTAAGATTTCTTCTTGTTGCCCAGGTCAACTAATGTCCCATGGGGTTCATTTGGTGACCATTTTAAATCGATGTCCACAGAAGTGGCGTTTTCATATCTGAACCAGACAACGTACAAAGACAAATAAACCCACTTTTTCATAGAATGTTTACACCAGGAATCTAATGGAAAGGTCACTGACATGGTACAACCATTCTTTATTGGTGAAAAACACACAAATATCAAATTCTGGCTTATATTTAGGCATAATATAACTTTCTTAAATAATCAAAACATAATGTCACTGATCGGTATCATCCATCTCAACCTCTTCCCTCTTATCATCATCATCATTAAATATTATTAGGATGATCATACACCAACCTGAAAGCCTTTTGAAATTTGGGGTTCTTCTGGAGCTTTTTGAGTGGTGCCACCTTGCCCTTGAAGGAACTAGTACAGCCCTGATCACTGAATACATGGTACCCAAGCAGGGTGCTACAGTATGGCTGCCCAAGAGAGGTTGCTAGCTCTGTGACATTTACCAGCTGACGGTGCCTGCCTGTGCCAGTGTCAAGGTAGATGAGCAGGTTGATGTCGTCATCAACATCAACAATCATTCTTGGCAAATCTGCTAACACAAGAACTCACCAAAGTTATATAGGTATTGATCAATCAACTCACTTCTCAATCTAATGCCACAAGTTTATGAGCTGTTCCTTCCACGATGAGAGCAGCTGTTTCACATTTTGACAGTCGGGATGCTGCCTCCTTACTCCCCCAGACCTTGAGCATCAACTGGCAGAGATGTCGCTTATTTTCCACATTGCCCAGAAAGAACTTAAAGTCCTGGGGTTTCCTGGTGCCTGGACCTTGCACTATGAATTTCTCAGAAAGTCCACGCCTCAGCCTCTACTGCGCCCTTAATGGAATCAAGAGTGGTCTTGATTCCATCAAGGCGCAGTAGAGGCTGAGGCGTGGACTAGCTCGCCTGCCCCCATGCCAGGACACACTCATCCCCCACATCCAGTGGGTGAACTAGTGACCTGTTACAAGCGAGCAGCTGAGCCAATCTTTTGGAGGCCTAAATCCTAGGATGATGGTCAGGGGTGGCAGAAGACAGAAGGAGGGATTTTGGAGCCTGTCTGGTCTTGTGGGCCAATTCTGTCCCTATCTCTCATTGACCTGTTGGCTGCTGGTGTCATCAGTGATGATGATGATGAGAGGGAAGAGGATGAGGTGGAGTTTGATGATGAGATGGATGATACTGATCAGTGAAATTGTGTTTTGATATAAGCCAGAATTTGATATTTGTGTGTTTTTCACCAATAAAGAATGGTTGTACCATGTCAGTGACCTTTCCATTAGATTCCTGGTGTAAACATTCAATGAAAAAGTGGGTTTATTTGTCTTTGTACGTTGTCTGGTTCAGATATGAAAACGCCACTCCTGTGGACATCGATTTAAAATGGTCACCAAATGAACCCCATGGGACATTAGTTGACCTGGGCAACAAGAAGAAATCTTAACTAGACACCATAAGGGTCCTAAAAACATGGGGGAAAGTATAATACACCTTAAGTATTTAATACAAGGATTAATATAGATGTGATTTGAACATTTTCTGTTAGTTTTTTTAGTTTTTTGCAGTTTCTGTCCTGAAATAGAGTCAAGACCTGCTTGAATCTTAATAATAACCACTTTAATGAATTCCTTGGGTCAGAATTATATATAGAAATGTGTTCATTTGTCTATGTATGTTTACTTCAAGAGTTATGGTATTTTCTATTGTCTCCATTGTATGGTTCGGGTTGGGAATAGGTGTAACAAAGGGTTAAAATAAACCCCATGGGACCTTATTTGACCAGGGCAACAAGATTAAAACTTAACTAGACACCTTTAGGGTCCTAAAAGACATATGGTAGAAAATAATACACCTTAAAAATGTAGTACAAAGAGAAATATAAATGTGATTTCAAAATATTCTGCTATTTTTTTGCTGTTTCTGTCCTGGCTGAAATTAGCTTGAATCTTAATATTAACCACTTCAATGAATTCCTTGGGTCCAAATGATATAGAAAAATGTGTTAATTTGTCTCTGTAGGTTGTTTACTTCAAGAGTTATGGTATTTTCTGTTATCTCCATTTTATGGTTTGATTGGGAATAGGTGTCAGAAAGGGTTAAAATGAACCCCATGGGCCATTATTTGACCAGGGCAACAAGAATAAATCTTAACTAGACACCATAAAGGTCCTAAAAAACATATGGTAAAAAAGAATACACCTTAAAAGTTTAGTACAAAGAGAAATATAGATGTGATAATTGTGATTTGAACATTTTCTGTTAGTTTTTGGCTGTTTCTGCCCTGAAATAGTCAAGATGTGCTTGAATCTTAATAAAAACCACTTAAATGCATTCCTTGGGTCCAAATGATATAGAAAAATGTGTTCATTTGTCGCTGTATGTTGTTTACTTCAAGAGTTATGGTATTTTCTGTTACCTCCATTTTATGGTTCAGATTGGGAATAGCCGAATAGGTGTCAGAAAGGGTTAAAATAAACCCCATGGGACATTATTTGACCTGGGCAACAAGAATGAATCTTAACTAGACACCATAAAGGTCCTAAAAAACATATGGTAAAAAAGAATACACGGTAAACGTTTAGTACAAAGAGAAATATAGACGTGATCATTATAATTTCAACATTTTCTGCTAGTTTTTGGCTGTTTCTGCCCTGAAATAGAGTCAATATGTGTTTGAATCTTAATAAAAAAACACTTTAATTAATTCCTTGGGTCAAAATGATATAGAAAAATTTGTTCATTTGTTGCTGTATGTTGTTTACTTCAAGAGTTATGGTATTCTCTGTTATCTCCATGTTATGGTTTGGGTTGGGGGTAGGTGTCAGAAAGGGTTAAAAATAAACCCCATGGGACATTAGTTGACATGGGCAACAAGCAGAAATCATAACTAGACACCTTTAGGGTCCTAAAAAAACAGGTTTAAGAGATGTGTTTTTGGGGTGCTCACAGAGCCTCGAAACTGCCCTACTATAATGTGGTGACACAGGTTCCCTGCTTGTGTGACCAGCTGCATTCAATCACCTTTGCAATCAAGCCAGCCCTATATAAACCCCAGTCTCACTCCTGTCAGTCCCATACTGTCTTGAGTGTTGACTAGGCTCTCAAGCATTTTTCCAAGCCTTCTAAGTCTTACGCAATGGCAGCTCAACCTTTTCTAGCACCTCATTTTACAGAAGGCATCCGGTGTATGCTTTGTTCAAAATACATTCATGATAAAGAGGAGAGTTAGACCATTGCTACATCTGGCTTAAACACAATAAAAGAAAAAGCGGCTCTGTGGGCCAATGTGCCAGAACCTGATGGTGATGAGCCATATAAAGAATTTACTTGTCTGCAAGAGAGAATCACAAGTATGAACACATGCAGGTTAATGTTTAGAACACATTTAGAGAGGAAACTAAAAGAGTACGGCTTTAAAGACAGAATCATGTATTCCTAATGTGGTCACACAGGCTCCCTGCTTGTGTTACCAGCTGCATTCAATGTCCTCTGCAATCAAGCCAGCCCTATTTAAGCCCCAGTCTCACTCTAGTGCCAGATTGTCTAGTGTGTTCAGCAAGTTCTCAAGCATTTTTCCAAGCCTTGATCTTATTGTATTTACTGACCTCCACTTTGTTTCTTAGACAACAAAGATTTCTGCTAAGCCCTTGCCTGTACCTCTGCCTCGCTGACAGGTTTTTTATTTTATTTTGATCTTTACCTGCCCACCGTTGCCTGCTCCATGTCTGTTTAGATTTTTTATATTAAAATCAAGTAGATGAAGATATGCGACATTAAAAGAGAATCTCTGAACGTGTTGTCAATAAGACAGATTCCATATGCTTCATTTGTAACAACAGAACAACTAAAGACAAAGCCTTATGCTGATAGAAGCCTTGTGAAGATAATTGACCAGTTACATTTACGAAATGTACCCTGAGACGAGTTTGAAGGGGCAGCAAAGAGATTTGATGTTCTTTTGAGTGGACAATCTTTTGATTGTCAGCAGTGGACCCATGGCATGCCTTTATAATGCTTGGACCGTTAACCCTCAGTCTACACAGACTAACAAAGGCTATGTGTCAACTAGTAGTTCAAATGTGGCTCAAAAGATTTGGTCTGTTGCCAGTGATTGAGAATGTATCTAAATGGATAAATGCTGTTCACTGGAGTGCATAGCCTATACAAATTGGTTTCTGGACAGGAGATGGCTCTTTGTGTAAGCACTTGTGACATACGCAACCTTTGTCAGTTTATTTCTCTTTATTAATTGCCCATTGTTTGGGTTTCGCTTAATCGACCGTTTTCAACCAATCAATCAGAATCAGTTACACCATCACATAAGTCCGGATCATTTTCCAACAGATCCAAGTGTGTCTCTTCAGGTTACTGGGATCACTGAAACCCTTGCTACACTGTGTACAGTGGAAAATTGTTTGTCTCCATTGTGGAGACGCTGGTGTGGTGTACCTGCAGCTGCTGTGGTGTAGCTGCAGGTGAAATAACTGTGTGAATGTCTTGGTACACTGTGTACAGTGGTAAGGTTACATTACACCCTTATAAAACTCCCGGATGTTGCTGATGCCAATTTTAATATGAGTAAATGTCGTAGCTTTGATTCTTCCCTCCATGACGCTCTTTCCGGTGCCCGAGTCGATATCCCACCATTCGATTGGGGGGGTATTCCCAGGGTCGTACTGAGCTTGGAGGACTAGGTTGTTTGCAGCATTTGGGATAACTTGTCCACCCAGAGGCATCTTGAGTGGATCGTATTGTACCACGGCTTGGATCCTATCTGTCCAGGTCAGATTGTACAGCGGATAAATCTCCTATAAGAGAGAGGAAAGTGTAACGTTAGTATATAGTATATTATGGGCTCCACACTATGCTATGGGGGCTGTTGGGGAAACTGGACGACAGGGGCAATAGACCCCAAGGCCAGTCATTTGGGATTTAGTCCGGACTTGTCCTTTAAGTTCCATCTTTATTTTTAGCTATTTGAAAATAGCTTGTAGATCTGCCATTAAAAAAATTAAAAGTATTCTGTTATGATTATTTTCAAAAGGGGTTCTGCGGCCAAATATACATCAGAGTTTAGGCACATAGAACATCGTACAGTATTACTAAAACAAATGTTTTGATCATCAAGAAATCATCAAGAAAATCTCAGTTCAATTACTCTCCAGTGAGAGACCTAAGAAAAAGGAATGGGAAGGGGCCTCACCTCCCGGGTGTGGTCCTCGGGCAGGGGCTGGTAGTCGAACAATAGCCTCCGAAACTCTGCAAGGTTGAACACGGACTAAGGGGGACAAAATTCAGAGGACATAGTCGTATCGTGGAAACTTAAACAAAAGCATAGAACATTCCTGTGATAATGTATTACCAAGTGACTGTGATAACTAATAATAAACTACTGCTTTAAACGGTGTATCAGTCTTGGTGTCACAAGTTGAATTTTATGGTTATGTTACCATTTCATTTCCCAGCTTATGTGAGAGTGAACATCAAGCAACGAAAACATTCTATTCTTAAGCAGCCTTCTCAAGATTTGATGGTGGAAATGTACATTGAGTAAAGTTGTTTACTCCTTTTCATCACCTGACTGGTCCAAGCTAAGCGCTCTCATTTGGGTGGGTGGGAGGGTTACATTACACACTGGGGACATGCACTGTGTGACAGTGTATCCAGTGTTCATGTGTTCATCTGGCATATTTCAGCTCAGTTCACATTCCTGGCCCTGTAAAGGATACAACAATCTCACCAAATCTTTGTGATTGCTTCATCCCACATGAAAAGGATCATACCATCACCAACACATGTATTGTGTAATCACAGCTTCAGCCATGTATCTATTTTCCACTAAATGGATTTGTTTTTAGATTTTGTGTTTGTTTATATTTTCTCCTACGTCACTAATATCTTACTGAACTATTACCTGAACAATCGAGTCAATATTGGCTAAAAATCATTGCGAACTAAGAAGATATGGACATTTGAATTGCTTATGTAAATAAATGTTTTGACCATGGACTACTTTCAGCTAGACTTTCAAATTAATCTGCACATTAAAATGAATAAAAATAAATAACAGAATGTTGACAGAAAAAGAAAATTTGGGTGTGTTGGATTACCTAACTCAAACAGGTTTAAAGTCTCTGCAAGTAAATTTTCATACTGTACTGAAATTAATGGAACACATTGGTCAAAGACCAAACACAACACATCACAGTATGCTTTGGAAAATGGACAGCAGTAATGGCAAGTGTTCTAGACCTTTTCACTAGAATTGTGAAAGGTCTTCAAGAAACCGAAGATGGAATTTGATCTATTTAGCCAGTGAAAAAGATCAGTAAAATATGTTTAAAGTTGCAGTTCACACATCCAAACTTGGTCAGAAATATAAATGTTTGATCAATAATGCCCCTGTCAAGTATTTTTCTCACCCAAAAAACATTTATAAAGGAGTTTTATAGTACCTTGGACTTGGCTATGTCTGTGCGCTAACGCAGTACCTGAATTTCATGTCACGTGCAACACCTGCTTTCACAGAGAGGGTGATCTTAAGGCCAGTTGTGGGGGTAAAAATCCATATTAACTCAGTCACAGCCAGAGTAAATAAATAAATAAAAATTCTTCCTTATCTTTTCAACCAGTCACAGAATATTTATCTCCAGTATGATCGATCTCCGATCGTTGTTAAAGGGCAAGACCACTTTGGTAGAGGTTTGGGTTGTGTAGTTACCTTGCCATGATGTAACTCCAAAGGTGGACAAGAAATAAAAAATAATTGCTCCATTGATTAGAAATTGATAATTCAAAATATGCTCCTCATTGACTTACATTGCACGGTAAAACAGCTCTCAAAGTCACTCTTTTAGCACATAAACGAACGCAAACAAAGTTGATTCAGACAATATAGAACATCACCAAACCCAGTACTGTTTTTTTTTTTAAATAAAAGTGTCAACTTCCTGTTGTAGAAAACCTGGACTGGATCCGTGGATCCAGATCTTCAAATAGTAAAATCAACAGGAAGTTGTCATTTTTATCCCCGCCATGGCTGCAGAATCGTCACCATATTAAATGAATATCCATAATAAAAAACGTTGTACTGTATTAACATTATTTAAGTTACCATTAGATACAAACTATCCTTAAAAACATGGATTCAATATAATTTTGGGGTGTTCCAAGTGAGCTTCTCTCACTTGTTGGAGTAGCAAGTTAACGTTTATTCTAAGGTTGACGAAGATAGTGCCAACTCTTCTGCCAAGTTCTATTCAATTTTGATAACCTCACAGATCGTCATGGATTATCATCCCATACATATAATTAAAATAAATTATAGATAGGTATGTTATTCACTACATGAGGTAGAGAATGCTGGACATTTTTAAAAATACTAGCATACTTTTCTCTCAACCTTTCTCTTTCTGCTTTGTGTTTCACTGTCAGCTGGATAGGAAATGGATCATTAGTAACAGGGTCTCTAACAAACATAGACTCAAGTCAGTCTCTAAACATTTGGCTCAAATAGAGACTGAGGACAATCTCACAACTGTCATTTAAAATTGGATGGAAGCAATTACAGAGAAATATTGGGGCAGTGTCAGGATTGGTTTCCAAAGCAGCAGACGTACAATAGGTTTGTTAGCGGCTGCTGCTCTAGCAAATACCTTGCATTTAGAAGTCCCCAGGCATATCGCAGACATGACATCACCCTCTTTATAACCAACCAACCCACTCTGTGGGTGAATGTAATGCTATGCATGTTCAATAAAAGAGTGCATCCACCTGAATGGCTGCATTGAACCAGCAGTTAAGGTCGGTATTCATGATCCCCACACGGTCACTCCACTTCTCCATCGTCCTCCTGTCATCGGGGACATGGAAGTCGCTGGTGGCCCGATCTTTTAAGCTTGCCTCCATAGCTCTAACAAGAGGAAAGCATGACGTCACTAACACATTCAAATAAAATAAATACACATCTCACCTGACTTAATGTTTTTTTTTTTACTTTCTTTTACTTTTAAATGTGTACTTAAAAAGTGATGGAGCATTCACACTGATGGCTTAAAAAAAATAGGCAGCTTTTAGGCACTTCCTTTTTACAAATGAGAAGTTGTCAATATGCAACAGCATGCAGGCTGCTTTTAGAAGGCGCTGGGCACTTAGAAAAGCTGAAAATAGTTTAATAATCATAAGCGCAGAAATGCGCTCATGACATGGACCGCTTTTTATCAGCTGTCCAATCACGACTGTGTGAACACATGCTCAGCTGCTCCTCGTCTGAGCTAATTGTCTCGCTATGACCTGCGGTCTGCCACCAAAACACAAACGGACCAGACTTCAGCGTCCCTCCTCCTCTTATGCCTAAAGAAATAGTATAATAAACTAGTATAATAGATGAAATGCACTGACCTCGGTTCTTGTCTCTGGCACCTCGTTTATACAATATGATACATTTTAGGCGATAAATATGCCATACACTTGCTCAATCACATTTCATCCACATATACACCTACTAGTTTAAAACATTGTTTTCAATATTCGGTAAGTAAGGTCAATGGAGTATTGAAGTCTGTTTCAGTCAATCGCGCAATCAACCGCCCCTCTGCCCCCCATCAGTTTTTTCGGTTTATATTTTCAGCAAAAATTTCAACAATAACTCCAACCTACTACTACTACTACGGGGTGCTCCTTCCATTCCGACATCTCACTACTCCGACTAGTGGCTTCCGCGTGCGGTTAGGGTTAGGTATAGGGTTAGTAACCGTCGGAAAGGCGACATGTCGGAAAGCCGACATGTAACCTACTACTACTACTAATATTACAGTTCATTTACCAGTATGTCAATTATTAGGTTCTCTGTTGTTCCAAATATGTCAGCAATGTTTCTTTATTTATTTTTTACCTTTATTCATACAGGAAAATCCCACTGAAATACAAGACCTCTTTTACAAGGGAGCCCTGTCCAGTCCACCTGTGTATTTACGTTTTTACCTGCTTTTACATGACAGAAACCAGTGGCTTGTCATTTTTTTCAATAATGTTGTAGAGAATCACCCAAGATGGAGAGAATCTCTGTAGAAAATTCAGGGATGCTAGTTCCTGGTGTTAATCCCTACTAGGTAAATAATAATTGTCGACTTTTGATGGGAAAACCTGCAAATCGATTGTAAAAAATATATATCCGAGTAGGTGTGGCTACAGCTCACCAGCCTCTTGTCTATCAAAACAAGTCAATATCCTGTGTGGTAATGACCCTCTAAAAGGTTCCCAAAGTTTCCAGTAACCTATAGCGTGTTGGAAAAATTCACCAATTAGCTATTGAAACCTATTGCCATGTAAGGGTGGTAAGCAAGGGAATCTGAGGTATAAAAGGTGGAATGTTGGAAAAAACCTCCATTAGCTTGGGAGTAATATTTATTAAAAGGTAACAAAAACATAAGCATGGAACCATCATAACAATAATAATAATGATGATAATAATGTATATAACAATAATAATAATATAATAATATATACCATATATAGTAAAAGAAAAGAAGAACAGTATTTATTCATATATAACAAGGATGTCCAACTCAAATACACAGTGGGCAAAAATACAGAGTTGGTAGAAGTAAAGGTCCGGACTGTGTTTCAACACACAGGCACCATGGTCATGAGGAAGTCCCAGGCAAACAGCAAAGAATGAAATGCATTTAAAACTGAAATTGCATTATTATTGAGCTCAGTTTCCTGTTCTATGATCCTCACCCATCACTGCTTTCATAGTATGTGATATGTGCCACTGCACTCACAGTGCATTGTCGGACTTGTATTATGGTGGTTCGTGCAATATATCAGGGGGCCAGTTCAAGTACTAATTAGTTATCATTCCGTGGGCCAAAGGTAATTCATTCACGGGCCTGATTTGGCGTATATAGCCACTGATATGCCCTCCCTGGTCGTCCTCACTGAAGTTCATGCCCATTTTAAAGCCTTGAGCTTGACATATATGACGCACAAGGATGATCAGCAGGGAACTTTAACCAGGAAAGCAATGGTTAAGATGAGGAACATTGGGTCAGAGATATGTACAATATTTACAGATAATGGTATAGTAAAGTTCAGGGTCCAAGGGAGGGGTATGTCCAGGGGGGAGGTTACCGGAGGTTAAGTCCTTTGGGGGCATGGGTGTCTAGAAGTTTGATCCAGCGGTATTCCTGTTTTTTACGGAAGGTAGGGGTCCAGGTGGGGTTGTGTTGCAGGATGGAAATTTTTAGGTTATTGGATCCGTGGGTGATGAAATGGTGGACGAGGGGTGTATCGGTTTTGTGTTTGTTAGATATGTTGTATAGGTGCTGGTAGAGGCGGGTGGAGAGGGGCTGTTGGGTTTCCCCTACATATTTTAGGCCACAGTGAGTGCACCTAATAAGATAAACCAGGTTCTGGTCCCGGAGGGAGGCCTGTTGGGGGGTGCGGATAATCCGGTCATTATGAATGAGGGTATAATTCTGGTGGAACTGTGGGTGGGGGTCTGAAGGGGGACGTGGGTTGAGGGTGGGGAGTTTACTGCGGGTCAAGAGGTCTTTAAGGTTGGGGTTCCTGCGGTGGGCAATGAGGATCCTCCTGTTGGGGATGAAATGGGGGCAGAGGTCCGCTCTAATGAAGTTGTTCCTGAGGGTTTTTGCGGCCTCTACCGAGGATGGGTGGAAGGTGGTGATGAGGGGTAGGAGGGGTTGGGTTGAGGGTGGTTTCAGGTTGAGGAAGGTGGCTTTGGTTTGGTTGAGGAGGGTTCGGGAGTAACCCCTGTTATTCAGGACTCTAAATAGGGTGGTTGTTGCTTCTTCAAAGTCGGAGTCCTGGGTGCAGATTCTCCGAAATCGGAGAAGTTGGGACTTGATTATACTTTTGAAGGTATGGGCAGGGTGAAAGCTGGTACGGTGGAGGAGGGCGTGGGTGTCAGTGGGTTTGAAGAATACTTTGATGTCTAATTGGTGGGTTGTGGGGTATTGAGGGCCTTTGAAGGTGGTAGTGTCCAGGAAATCGATGGAGGTGGGGTGTAAGGTATGTTTGAGGGAAATGGAGGGGGAATGACTGTTGAGGGTTTCCATAAATTTCTGGAACTCACCCTCTGAGTGGGGCCAAATTCCCCAGATGTCATCCAAGTAGCGGTAGTAGGCTGAGGGACGGAGAGGGCATTTGGCCAAGGCTGTGGCTTCCCAATGGGCCATGAATAAGTTTGCTAGGGCTGGGGCGAACTTTTTGCCCATAGTGACCCCTCTTATTTGGAGGTACGTTTGGCCATTGAAGTCATGTCAATATCCAGTTCTGTGTCGAGTTTCATGCCTATGTAGGCCATGTTGAGGCTCTGCAAAGAAGATAAAAAGAGTTAATGCTACAAGATGCTATTCTTTTGGAATAAATTTATTATTGGTAATCATTCTAAAAGTACCCCATTCATCTACAAGCTTAATGTAGAGCGTATATATATATTTCTTTTTTGGAAAACTCTGTTTTCAAATAGATTTTGTCTGATAACTGTGATCGGCATCGGACCCAAGAATCTGGCATGGGTTGGGCTATAGTTCTACCTCGGTTGAAGAGTCTTTGGCGACCAGCCAGGTGGTGAATAACACATTTTGGTCTATAGCAGTCAACCTGGGGGGGCATGTACAGTAAATCAGAAAATTAACTTCTTGACATAAAGATATCGAGGGATGATAATGGCAATGTAAACACATCCATCTATAGAAAAAGTAGTGACCACAACACAATCCTACGAGCAGACTTCCATCCGGGCTTCCATCCCTTCAGTCTCATCTCCAAAATACCCTTTGGACAGTTTCCTAGATTAAGGAGACTTTGTGACTATGATGATTTTGATCAACACGCCATTAATATGCACTAAAGGTTTACATAAGGGATACAGAAATCACACATTGCAGCATGCATACACCGGAGAACTCTCTTCCAGAAAAGTGCCTGTGTTTCCAACCCTGGGCAGATTTACTTTACCACTCAGTACAGTACACTGGCTCATGACATTAAGACATAATAAAATATAATTGGTGCATTGTACAGAGCGACCCTGATTTAAAGTCTTGACTTGACTCACCTTTTACCTTTAACCTTCAGGTTAACCTTGGTTTTAGGGTCTTGGTAATTCAAATTCAGCAACAAGGGAAACATTCCACGTGGTCGGTCTTCAAAAGGAAAATGCCGGATGCTTGAGTCATCCACGTCCTTCGTGGTAAGCGTTTGTACGTCAGATTTTCGGCTCCAGGGTAAGTAAGTGTCATCCACATCCATACAGTCAAGCTTGGGGTCCGTGGGGGTCGGAACAAAGTGATAGTGGATTCTTACGCTGTAGGGCAGAGAGAGAGAGAGAGAGTGAGCAGGACAGACAGAGAGGACAAAGCAGCAAGGACCAACATTTGGGAAGATGAATGGTAAAGAAATGATACACAAGCTCTTGAATGGCTGGACAGAGGAATCACACCAACGGAAAGCCTCGCTAGTGGCCACGACCTTGGCTGGACAACCTGGAAGTCACTTATATCGGATTTAGGACTAGGTAGGGGCGTTCCCCCGCAAAAGTTGCCATTCTGGGAAACCTCCCTTACCCGCTAAACACCTGCGCTACCCGTTACATTATGCATAGGTGTGGTTTGGCCGTTACAATGATAAAACCAATCACTGTGCCAGAAGCCATTGCCTTTAAGAGAAGACTACGCTAGCCGTTATCCCCAGTCCAATATACGCTCTCCTATCTCCCTGTCTGCACTGTTGCCTGGTCTGATTATTATTATTATTAGCCACATTGGGCTTGTTTTCCTGACGGGTCCAATTGGTCACGTATTTGTCGGGCTTTGGGTTGTGCTCAACAAAATACAACTTATATTATTTTATTTTATCCAAATACATTTTTATATTAAAGAGGTGGTGCCATGGTTTTATACTTTTTCTGTTTTTCATGTGTATATGAGGTTGATAGAACTTCATTAAGCCCCCTGGTGGTGTTTTTATGGTGTGTTATGTCTTCTCTGACAATTTTGAGTTTCTACCTGGAGGCTGAAATCTTGAGGGTCAAACGTGCCAATAGAAAAACAGCCCTTTAGTGACATAGTAAAAATGTACCCTCCCCCTCATTATCATAACACAACAGGTGTGGGCATGAGGAGGAAGGAATAGGACAGGTGGGTGGTGCTAAGGTGGTGGAGGAGGTGCTAAGGTGAGAACCAGGTATACTTAATGAACTGGAGGCATGTCCACATAAAAACATAATTTTAACAATTTTTGTATACTTTTTTGAAAAAAATCTTCCTCCTAGTATAACCATAATACCTGAGGATTATGTTTTAGGGGGGGGAAAAAAT
Organism: Gymnoscopelus braueri; assembly: GCF_963280865.1. Taxonomy (NCBI): domain Eukaryota; kingdom Metazoa; phylum Chordata; class Actinopteri; order Myctophiformes; family Myctophidae; genus Gymnoscopelus; species Gymnoscopelus braueri. Next base: position 14,421,226 of record NC_137621.1, read on the forward strand.
CACTGAAAATCAAATCACAAAAACATCTTCATGTCAAATTATGTATTTGACCACAAACCCCCCCCTTCTGAACATATTTTGTGTCAGGGACCCCCATACAAGATTTGTGTTGTTAAAATTGTTAAAATGTTTCCAAAATGTTCCAGAATGACCTCTTTTTATTTTCTCAAGATAATTTTTTCTTCTTTCTTTTTTGAAAATAGCAGATCTACAAGCTCACACTGCGTCGCATCGCAAGATTCGAGACCCGTTGTGAGCTTGTAGATTACAGAGCTATTTTAAAATAACCGTAGCCTAGTCGCTTCTTTTGAGTTTTCATAGACTTGTTTGCTTATTTCTCTCGCAGAATCTGGCAACACTGGTTAACACTGTTTTTGCATGTTTACACGGAGACGCGAGGTGCAGCGTATTCAAAAAATTCCACTCTGGAAAGAGGTTTAACTTTTTTGCGTTTTCAACCCCTGATAACACCGTTATCGTGTAAACGGAGGGCACATCTTTATTTTGCCGTTTTCTGTAGAGACCGTCCTCGTGTAAACGGCGCCTAAACCAAATAAGCCTGTAAAGCCTCTAACATTACATTACGTGGTCAACAACATAGACATGTAACTTGCTTGTAGCTTAGGGCCTACTTTAATGCAGTGGTTCTCAACCTGTGGGTCGCGACCACCACAACAGAGCTCACAACGCCAGGCATTGTGAGCTTTCAGATTTGTGTTGTTAAAATTGTTAAAATGTTTCAAAAATGTTCCAGAATGACCTCTTTTTATTTTCTCAAGATAATTTTTTCTTCTTTCTTTTTTGAAAATAGCAGATCTACAAGCTCACACCGCGTCGCATCGCGAGATTCGCGACCCGTTGTGAGCTTGTAGATCTGCAAGAGAGCTCACAACGCCAGGCATTGTGAGCTTGTAGATCTGCTATTTTCACAATATTTATCTGTGGAACCGAGTCAAACAAATTGGGGGTCGCCAGTTTAAATATGGTTATTTTGGGGGTCATGGCCTGAAAAGATTGAGAACCCCTGCTTTAATGCAGTAAACATGAACGTAGCGTTTACGTGGGGAAGTGTTGGATAATATTCACCCAGCTGGGTTTAACGAGACAGCGGCGCAAAATGAAAATGCTAAACGTGCTATCACAGATGAACCGATCATCTTATAAAAAATTTAAGCATATGCCAAGATAACTGAGACTATATAGCTGATGCTGAGCTAAACATATTTGTTTAATTTCGATGTTTTTATATTTAAACTTTATGATGAAAGGCTGCACACAGCTGCTGTTGTGCCTCGCGATGTATTGTTTCTATATTGTAATAACATTGTGCTAATAAACTAAACTAAACTAAACTAAACATGACAGCAATATGGAAAAAAATATATATCTCAATTAAAAACATTTCATAGAATAACCGAATATCATTTTGAAAACGGTTGGTAGGGGCAGCCCCGTTTAATTGAATATCCACACACACCCATACCTAATTGTATATATTTATATAGCCCTATTTGCTCCAAGCTATTTTTTTTAAATATATAGACTGTTGGAATAGGGTAGAATGACTCCTGTTCTTAACAAATTTCCAAATGTAATGAGAAAAAAGGCTGCATGCAGCAATTAAGCTTGTTTAGAAAAACGACGGGTGACGGGCTGGGCTGGGCCCAATTTGTCAATTATGGGTTGAGCCAGGCTAAAATATTTAGGCCCCATGAAAGCTCTAGTTTGAAGTGCTCATGTGGCCTATTAGTCGCTTCTTTTTGTTTTCATAGACCTGGTTGCTTATTTCTCGCCAATTCTGGCAACACGGCTCATGTTCCAACATGGGGCACACACACCCGATGTTTCGTTTCTAAGTCTAAGCTTGCCTTTCAGTAAAAAACACATTTGATAGACATAAATATCATCTACATATTACTGATCAGAGAGAATTTTATATTTTTGTAATCAGTTAATTCTTTCCTGCAGATGAATAAAACTGACGTGTGAAAAGTGGAGCATTGTGTAAAGTGGAGCATTGCATTGTGGATGCACAAATTGTCTTCTTTAAATAGACTATCATCTTATATAAATACAATTGACACAAGGAATTGACACCCTCTCTTCTGCTGTTATAGTAAAATTAGAATCACAGAGATTTGTTGACAATAATAGCCTAGTAGAGAGAGGTGTGCGCTTTGCCTCCTGTCTCCACAAAGCCATTGCAGTGTCTGTGTGCCCTTTGCGGGTGCTTTTAGAATCCGCTGCGCCCCCTCCCCAAGCCGTACCCATGTGTGTGTGCAGAATAGCAATGTGGGGGATATAGCAACGACACGCCCACGGGCACACCTCCATGTGCAAATAACGGTGTCGGCATAATGGGTGACGGGTAGAGCAGGTGCAGAATAACGTTTTGGGACAGCGCAGCTCCCTTATCCGTATTTAACAGGTTTAGGGTAGGGTTTAAGGTTTAGGGGCGACCTGTGAATAGCGCCCTATATGTCTAATGGTGGACATTGACCACTGCACCTGTCACAGAAATAGCCTACATAAACAAGGAATGACAGGTGAAAGTGTATTAGTTTAATTAAAAATGAGAAATTGTGTATTTCTTACATGTTTTCTCCACGTGGCTTCTTCTGTAAGCCATATTGGGCTTCAACAAGGTCGTTGGTCAATCCCTGGACCCACCCTATCTCCAGTATGTCGCCCGGCTCGTGATTGGGGTTAATGATCCTGAAATTAAGGATGTGAGAAGGGAGTCGATTTTCGACTCAATTATCGACTCATGCTCATAACGAATCTAAAAATAGAAATATGAGTCGTTTAACATCCCTACCTGTACTCCGCTGTAACCGACATCTGATGCATTGAGTAGTCCAAGAACCCCTTAGTCTTATTAACAGTCTTCGACTTGACTACATTCATCAGGGCTGGATCATTGTTCCAAGCGGTGATTCTCACGATTTGGACACTGCAGCAGGGAAGGTCCACTGTGTAAGGCATCGCCTGGATAGTCGGCTGGATCATACTGAAACTAGTGATCCAGTAGTCACTAGTGGTAGTCACCAGTAGTCACATCTGGCATGGGTTGGGCTATATTCCTACCTGTTTGTTGAGCCGGGCGACCAGCCAGGTGGAGAAGCTTTGTACACGTATAATTTCCTCTAACCTGGGGGCATGTACAGTAAATCAGAAATGAATTGATAACGATATCAAAGATTTTGACCAACACACCATTAATATGCACTAAAGGTTTACATAGGGGATACAGAAATCACACATTGCAGCATGCATACACCAAAGAAAAATCTCAGGAAAGGAGAACTCTTCCAGAAAAAGGCCCGCGTTTCCAACCCTGGACAGATTTACTTTACCACTCAGTACAGTACACTGGCTCATGACATTAAGGACATAATAAAATATAATTGGTGCATTGTACAGAGCGACCCTGATTTAAAGTCTTGACTTGACTCACCTTGCACCCTTAACCTTCAGGTCAAGCTTATAATTGCGGTCTTTGACATCCAAGTTCAGCAAGTAGGGAAACCTTCCCCGTGGTCGGTCTACAAAAACATGTGGCCGCACCCTTGAATCATTCATATCAGTCGCGGTGAAAGATTGTACGTCAGATTTTCGGGACCAGGGTATGTAGGAGTCCTTCAGAGTCAAGCAGTCAAGCTTGGGGTTCCTGGGGGTCGGCTCAACGGGATTTTTACGCTGTAGGGCAGAGAGAGAGAGAGTGAGCAGGACAGACAGAGAGGACCAAGCAGCAAGGACCAACATTTGGGAAGATGAATGGTAAAGAAATGATACACAAGCTCTTGAATGGCTGGACAGAGGAATCACACCAACGGAAAGCCTCGCTAGTGGCCACAACCTTGGCTGGACAACCTGGAAGTCACTTACTAAAAAATAAAGCCACTAATATCGGATTTAGGACTAGGCAAGGGGCGTTCCCCCGCAAAAGTTGCTATTCTGGGACACCTCCCTTACCCGCTAAACACCTGCGCTACCCATTACATTATGCATAGGTGTGGTTTGGCCGTTACAATGATAAAACCAATCACTGTGCCAGAAGCCATTGCCTTTAAGAGAAGACTGCGCTAGCCGTTATCCCCAGTCCAATATACGCTCTCCTATCTCCCTGTCTGCATTGTTATGTTGCCTGGTGATTATTATAAGCCACATTGGGCTTGTTTTCCTGCCGGGTCCAATTGGTCACGTATTTGTCGGGCTTTGGGTTGGGCTGGGCTACGCAACAAAATACAACTTATGTTACTTTATTTTATCCAAATACATTTTTATATTAAAGAGGTGGTGCCATGGTTTTGCACTTTTTCTGTTTTTCATGTGTCTATGAGGTTGATAGAACTTCATTAAGCCCCCTGGTGGTGTTTTTATGGTGTGTTATGTCTTCTCTGACTATTTTGAGTTTCTACCTGGAGGCTGAAACCTTGAGGGTCAAACGTGCCAATAGAAAAACAGCCCTTTAGTGACATAGTAAAAATATACCCTCCCCCTCATTATCATAACACAACAGGTGTGGGCATGAGGAGGAGGGACTAGGAAAGGTGGGTGGTGCTAAGGTGGTGGAGGAGGTACTAAGGTGAGAACCAGGTATACTTAATAAAACATATGTAGACTAGCTAGTAGATCTACGCGATTGGCACGTGATGGCTTTAAATAGGTTCGCGTAGATCTACGCGATTGGCACTCAATGTGTTAAGGCAGATTGACATGTCAACGTGTTTGGGTATAGCCTACATCTAAGTGCGCACCGCTGTGCTGTCTCTTGAGCGTAAACGAGAACGCTCCTACAGCCATGGACCTCCCCCGGCCCGGGCGGTGGTACACAGGCACATGACATACAGTAGCATATGACGATACATTGGCCAGTTTCAGGAAAGGTCTATGTACTCACGTTGGCTGTTATTGTTAACGTTCCATTTCCACCATTCTAAAGGATTCCAGGGGTGTGTAAACACTCTGAAGTAGCTCCATTTAGTTTCCTCTGAAGTGACGCAGTTACGTCCAAGTATTGTCCCCGTTCGCAAAGTGCAACTCTTTCATCATCCACCTTTGTTCAATAATCCCGAACAGAGCTACAATAATGTGACAACTGCCAGCTATAATCTAGTAGGCTATTGTAAATTTACATCAATTATAGCCTCTCAAACCCAGATACATTGCTACGATGTGTAATGATGTGCGTCGCCTACCCAAAATAGCAGACATAAAAGCTATCAACGCCCCGCGTCATGGCGTGTCGACAGCTTACAGATCTGTTCTTTTGGGCAGCATAAACAATGAGGCGCGAGCCGCGCCACGGAGTATACAACACTAAGGCCACGTTTAGATGAAGACGCTCTCTAGTGAAAACGTCAAAGTGTCGTTGCGTTCTCACTTTTCATTTTGCCTTTACATGGTGACGCACCACTGATTGAAAACGCTGTAGTGTGCATGCCAGGTGGCGGTGACGTGTCTTCTTCCTATCCCAGCTGTTTGTTTGCTTGCCAGGTCCACTTATTATAAGCGACTTTAGGCTTGTTTCTAAAGTGAAGTTGCTTATTTGGACTTGTTTCCTAATGTTGTTTAAACCAGTGGTTCTTAAACATCTTCATGTCAAATTATGTATTTGACCCCCCCCTTCTGAACATATTTTGTGTCAGGGACCCCCATAAAAGATTTGTGTTGTAAAAATTGTTAAAATGTTTCAAAAATGTTCCAGAATGACCTCTTTTTATTTTCTCAAGATAATTTTTTCTTCTTTCTTTTTTGAAAGTAGCAGATCTACAAGCTCACACCGTGTCGCATCGTGAGATTCGCAACCCGATTCGCAACCCTTGTAGATCTGCTATTTTAAAATAGCCGTAGCCTAGTCGCTTCTTTTGAGTTTTCATAGACTTGGTTGCTTATTTCTCTCGCAGAATCTGGCAACACTGATTAACACTGTTTTTGCATGTTTACACGGAGACGCGAGGTGCAGCGTATTCAAAGAATTCCACTCTGGAAGGAGGTTTCACTTTGTTGCGTTTTTAACACCTGATAACACCGTTCCCGTGTAAACGGAGGGCACATCTGATACTTTATTTTGCCGTTTTCTGTAGAGACCGTCCTCGTGTAAACGGCACCTAAACCAAATAAGCCTGTAAAGCCTCTAACAATTACATTACGTGGTCAACAACATAGACATGTAACTTGCTTGTAGCTTAAGACCTCTACACACTGTACGATATTTGAAATGGTCGGCGAGTGAACAGATCGTTAAGCATTTCACATTGTACGAGTTTCTCTCTTGAAATCGGGCTAAATATATCGTTGTGATTCTCACACGATTGATTGGTCGGCGACAGGGGTTCACTGATTACAAGATATGTCACCACGATGTGATCCCGACCCAATACATACATTTGTTTAATTTCCAAACGTCCCGTGATATATGCGCGAGACCGAGACAGGACACTAATGATTGACATTTAAAAAATCTCAATTTCTCTGTATTTCTCTCTCTCTCTCTCTCCCTCTCTGAAACAAACGTTTCAAAAGTCAACCAGAGTCCAATTCAGAAACAGTGTTGCCGTGTCCGCTTATTATAAGCGAGTTGCTTGTAAAAAATATTGGTGGTTGCGTTTCTTTTTAGCTTACTTCCAAAGTGTAGTTGCTTATTTGGCTTTATTTCTTAATGTTGCTTTTTTCCTTTGAAAATAGTTGCGACTCGTTGTGAGCTTGTAGATCGGCTATTTTATTTGTATATAGGTTTAAAGTGCTCATATAGCCTATAGTCGCTTTTGTTGGGCTTGTTTTCATAGACCTGGTTGCTTATTTCTCGCACTAAACCTGGCAATACTGTTCAGAGATACGTGCGACACACACACACACACACACACACACACACACACACACACACACACACACACACACATTCACACATTCACACATTCACACACACACACACACACACACACACACACACACACACAGCAGCTCTCTCTCTCTGTCTGCAAGCCTATTCCTCTAATAATAAACAGCCCCATCGTCGTGCAGGCTCGCTCACTCTATCAATCTGTTTATCATGTTTAACTAATACAGGACTGGACTGTCTGTATGGTAATATTGCGGTTCTATGCGGGAGGACTAGCCACGGTGCGTCTCTGTTGTATTAGACTCAACAGTGAATCATGCTGATAATAAAATAGTTTTCCCACCAGCTAACTCGCAAATATCCAACATGCTAGAAAAGTGAAAATTATCGGGAACCGCTCGCCGAGCGCAATTTATCGGGGTGTTTCTTCTCGGAGTACCTTACACACTGTGCGATCAACGCCTCGCCGATGAACGCCTGATCTGGACTGAGATCGGTGGTTTTGTCGGCGATCACCAAAAAATATCCCCGAGAGCCAAATCGGGTTAAATATCGTACAGTGTGTAGAGGTCTTTAGGGCCTACTTTAATGCAGTGGTTCTCAACCTGTGGGTCGGGACCACCACAACAGAGCTCACAACGCCAGGCATTGTGAGCTTGTAGATTTGTGTTGTTAAAATTGTTAAAATGTTTAAAAAATGTTCCAGAATGACCTCTTTTTATTTTCTCAAGATTATTTTTTCTTCTTTCTTTTTTGAAAATAACAGATCTAAAAGCTCACACTAGGGCTGTGAATTGTCTGCTATCTCACGAATCGATTCGATTCCGATTCTTGGGGTCACGATTTCCGATTTTTATCGATTTTTTCAAAACAAACGATTCTCGATTCAAAATCGATTTTTTCCGATTCAAACGATTTTCGAATTCAGAACGATTCTCGATTCAAAACGATTCTTGATTCAAAACATAGGATTTCAGGATCTACTCCAATCTGCTGGCATGAGAACAGAGTACATGTATGTAGCTTTTATAATTGTAAAGGTTTTATCAACTGATAACAATGTAAACACACAAAGGTAAATCCAAGATTAAAATATTTTTTAAAAAAAGATTCTTTTTTTTTGGAAAATCGATTTTTTCAAAAATGAGAATCGATTCTGAATCGTCCAACAATAGAATCGCGATTCGTATTCGAATCGATTTTTTCCGACACCCCTAGCTCACACCGCGTTGCATCGTGAGAGTCGCGACACGTTGTGAGCTTGTAGATCTGCAACAGAGCTCACAACGCCAGGCATTGTGAGCTTGTAGATCTGCTATTTTCACAATATTTATCTGTGGAACCGAGTCAAAGAAAATGGGGGTCGCCAGTTTAAATATGGTTATTTTGGGGGGTCATGGCCTGAAAAGATTGAGAACCCCTGCTTTAATGCAGTAAACATGAACGTAGCGTTTACGTGGGGAAGTGTTGGATAATATTCACCCAGCTGGATTTAACGAGACAGCGGCGCAAAATGAAAATGCAACGTTTCCTAAACGTGCCATCACAGATGATCCGATCATCTTATAAAAGATTTAAGCATATGTCAAGATAACTGAGACTATAGCTGATGCTGAGCTAAACATATTTGTTTAATTTCGATGTTTTTATATTTAAACTTTATGATGAAAGGCCGCACACAGCTGCTGTTGTGCCTCGCCATGTATTGTTTCTATATTGTTATAACAATGTGCTAATAAACTAAACTAAACTAAACTAAACATGACAGCAATATGGAAAAAACAAAAAATATCTCAATTAAAAACATTTCATAGAATAACCGAATATCATTTTGAAAACGGTTGGTAGGGGCAGCCCCGTTTAATTGAATATCCACACACACACCCATACCTAATTGTATATATTTATATAGCCCTATTTGCTCCAAGCTATTTTTTTAAATATATAGACTGTTGGAATAGGGTAGAATGACTCCTGTTCTTAACAAATTTCCAAATTTAATGAGAAAAAAGGCTGCATGCAGCAATTAAGCTTGTTTAGAAAAACGACGGGTGACGGGCTGGGCTGGGCCCAATTTGTCAATTATGGGTTGAGCCAGGCTCAACTATTTAGGCCCCATGAAAGCTCTAGTTTGAAGTGCTCATGTGGCCTGTGGAATTAGTCGCTTCTTTTTGTTTTCATAGACCTGGTTGCTTATTTCTCGCCAATTTTGGCAACACGGCGCATGTTCCAACATGGGGCACACACACCCGATGTTTCGTTTCTAAGTCTAAGCTTTCCTTTCAGTAAAAAACACATTTGATAGACATAAATATCACCTACATATTACTTATTAGAGATAATTTTATACTTTTGTAATCAGTTAATTCTTTCCTGCAGATGAATAAAACTGACATGTGAAAAGTGGAGCATTGCATTGTGGATGCACAAATTGTCTTCTTTAAATAGACTATCATCTTATATAAATACAATTGACACAAGGAATTGACACCCTCTCTTCTGCTGTTATAGTAAAATTAGAATCACAGAGATTTGTTGACAATAATAGCCTAGTAGAGAGAGGTGTGCGCTTTGCCTCCTGTCTCCACAAAGCCATTGCAGTGTCTGTGTGCACTTTGCGGGTGCTTTTAGAAGCCGCTGCGCCCCCTCCCAAAGCCGTACCCATGTGTGTGTGCAGAATAGCAATGTGGGGGATATAGCAACGACACGCCCACGGGCACACCTCCATGTGCAAATAACGGTGTCGGCATAATGGGTGACGGGTAGAGCAGGTGCAGAATAACGTTTTGGGACAGCGCAGCTCCCTTATCCGTATTTAACAGGTTTAGGGTAGGGTTTAAGGTTTAGGGGCGACCTGTGAATAGCGCCCTATATGTCTAATGGTGGACATTGACCACTGCACCTGTCACAGAAATAGCCTACATAAACAAGGAATGACAGGTGAAAGTGTATTAGTTTAATTAAAAATGAGAAATTGTGTATTTCTTACATGTGTTCTCCTTGTGGCTTCTTCTGGAAGCCATATTGGGCTTCAACAAGGTCGTTGGTCAATCCCTGGACCCACCCTATCTCCAGTATGTCGTTCGGGTTGTGACTGGGTTTAATCTGAAACCTGAAATTAAGGATGTGAGAAGGGAGTCGATTTTCGACTCAATTATCGACTCATGCTCATTACGAATCTAAAAATAGAAATATGAGTCGTTTAACATCCCTACCTGTACTCCGCTTTAACCCACATCTCATGCATTGAATAGTCGAAGAACTCAATCTTATTAACAGTCTTCGACTTGATTATTGTTCCAAGCGGTGATTTTCATGATTTCGACACTGCAGCAGGGAAGTTCCACTTTGTACATCGGGATCATACTGAAACTAGTGCTGTGTGCAGTCGACAAAAAAAACGTAAAAATAAACTCTGATTAATGTTAGTGGTGTAAAATGCCACCATATAAATTCAGTTTTCAATCCAGAGGTCCAAATGGACCACAACTCTTTATTTTTGCTAATAATGCACAACAAAGTGTTGATTTTAGAGAGTTTTAAATAATAAATACACTGATTACAGTGCTGTCAAACAAGTCTATGAAGCTATCTATGAAATCTATGAAAAGGTTTCATCTGCAACACAAATTTTATACAATATGTAGTGGGGGTCCCTGCTTCATGAATCATCTCTCCCACAGCTAAGGGGTCCTTGACCTGAAAACCCTTGGGGACCCCTGCTGCAGTACTCAGAGTAGACCCTCTCCCTCACGCTGACTTTATGTTCCACTTCTCCCCCAAAAGGACAACTTTATTGACAAGTCTAATATTATTATTGCATTTTGTCTATGTGCAATCACTGCAAGCCAATGTTCAGAGGTTCAGTATTTGTCTTAATTTCTTTAATTCATATAATTTTTTTTGGCAATAATTCAACTGTCAGCCAGTGTTTTGAGACATATTGTCTTTTATTGCTACAAAATAAACAATAGAAAGAAATTCTACATGCATAAAAAAAAACATTTTTAAACATGATTAAAAAATATATTTAAAAATAAAAATGCCCTCCCACATGATCGGATCGGTGATCGGTATCGGACGATCAGACTAAGGTGATCGGTGATCGGACCCAAAAAAACCTGATCGGACCATCTCTAATTTATTTTGGTGCTATTTCTGTTAAATTTGTTCTATGTACCATGTTCTATGCTACAGAGACTTTAATTGAGCTGTGCATAATGCACCATACACTTTATTTAGTTCACTGAGTGCACCACAAAGTATTTAATTTACTATGTCTTTATTTTATTTCACTTTTTAATGCTTTTTAATTTACTTTATACTGTTCTATGTTTGCATATACTTTGCACTGTTCTATGTCTGCATATACTTTGCAAATATGAAAGTTGTCAGATTTTTCTTTCAGATACATGTTCTACATGAATATAACCATATTGTAACCATATAAGATGAAACACGAGTTAAACGCTCTGAATTTTTGTGTAAAATGTCCCTGGGACCCATCTAAAAGACCACCCTTGGGTCCCGTTACATTGAAAACCTAGCAACATCACTGCTAGTGTACTTCAGAACGACCAGAGACGCACGGCATCACCGGCTGGCTGCTGCCCTAGCTCCACTCCACTGTCCTGCAACTCCACTCACTATTAAATGGAGATTATTGAATTATACAAAGAATAGAAGAGGCTTGCATACTGACAAAAATACGTTGTGGCTCTTTGGATGCAAAGATCTTCTATTGTTTGTCGACTTCATTGCTGGCATCTCACATCTGGCTGTAACTTTTGGTAAACCTTTTCCGTCAGGAGCGCAAACCTTCCTACCTTATTGAATTTTGATAATAAAATGCTGATAGAATGCACACATCAGTAGGATCATGAAATAATCCACCTGGCTCATTGAATTCAATGCATGTGTCAGAGCTCCTTTGCCTCCCAGTGCGCAACGTAATGTTATCTCTCTCCTTAGAATAAGCAGCAACAACGTGACAACGGACGAAGATGGCAAATGTGTTTGTAAAGTTTAAATTTTATTTTATTATTTTATAGTCATAACCTACTGTAACCAACTGCCTATGACTCGAAACTAGCTGTTGCCAATATGAATAGGGCTACATTTTGAGAAACTATATGGCCCATTTCTCGGTTAAGATGATCAGACGCTATTTCTGGTTAGGTGAAATAGCCTACTGTAGGCAGACAAACTGCCATTGTAACCTCAGTAAACTATGCCTAAACCTAACCTTATTCTAGACCCCAGCAACTACCGCCCTATTTCTATTCTTAGTTCCAGCTCGAAAGTTATGGAAAGAATAGTAGAGATGCCGCGATCCGATTAACAGATCGGATATCGGTGCGATATCAGCCATAAAATGTAGATCGGATCGGAGCGAAAATGACCAATCAAATGCTCCGATCAAAGCACTCCATTCCATCTCTACTTCAGCAGGTCTATCCAGCACTTCTTCCCAGCACGTTGTGAAACTTTATTGACTATGATTCTGGAGAGGTTATGTTCTCTCTATGTTTGAGTAATATCACTTGATCAATCATTTTTTAACATTAGGTTAACATAAATCAGTAATAAAAAGTATTGTGCGGAGCGTGGACGGCGGCCGCGCACCACGTGCGGCCGCGCACCACATGTTGTACGGACTGACACAAAGTGCAACAACACAGAAGTGCGCAGCACGTCCCTGATCAAGACTTCATTCAAATTTCTCCGTAATCCACACAAGTATGTTTATAAATACCTTGTGACTGTTAAGTTATATCACCAGCCGATCAAAGAATACTTTTTGAAACGCAAGTGACAGATTTTGGCTGAATTAACCACACTCGCTTTTGAGACGCGAGCCCCTCTCTCTGCAGTGGTGTAAAGTAACCAAGTACATTTACTCAAGTACTGCACTTAAGTACAATTTTGAGATATTTTTACTTTACTGGAGTATTTCCAATTTTCAGTACTTTTACTTCTACTCCACTACATCTCAGAGGTAAATATTATACTTTTACTCCACTAAAATTATTTGAAAAATGTAGTTACTAGTTACGTTTTTATTATCATTACAAAACATACAGTAACCACTTCAGCCCTACATACATTTCGACCATTTGAAAATAGACGATCTACAAGCTCACAATTCTTGTGAGCTTGTAGATCTGCTATTTTCTAAAGATTTTTTACATTTTATACATTTGAAAACTTGTGAAATGGGTCATTCTGTTTTCTACTTTTGGTACATTTTGATACCAATACTTTTTAAGTCAATTTTGAATCCGGACTTTTACTTGTAACAGAGTATTTCTACATCGCAGTACTTTTACTTAAGTAAACAATGCAAGTACTTTTTCCACCACTGCTCTCTCAAACCTGGTGATTAATCATTAACCCACAGGATTTGATATTGTCCGTCTTATTAAAAAAGACAATGCCTACATAAAAGGGAAACTTAGATGACGTCTTTTGCAACGTAGTAGGCCTAGCTGTCCATCGAGGCTCTTTACACTGATGGGGTCAACAGGAGATAGACAGTATAGAGACTTAAATATGTGCCGTATCGGATCTGTATTGATCGGAATCGGATCTGTTTTAATGTTGCCTGATCGGAATCAGATCGAAAATCTTGATCACAACACCTCTAAAAAATAGTTTATGAACAGGTTGAAAAGTATCTTGCTGAAAAGCAAACAAGAGGTGGACCTGGGAAAATACTGCGGCATGGTCATGCTGAACCTCCAAAAGGCTTTTGACACCGCTAATCACTCTATTTTGATTGATAAACTAATTGCAATTGGTTTTGATAGTACATCAGTGAGCTGGATGCAATCCCTCTGGAGGGGAGAGAACAGGTGAACGGAACCCTGTCCTCCCCACTCCTAGTGAGCTGTGGTGTTCCGCAAGGAAGCAGACCTTTACTGTTCCTGATATATGTTAACGATATGACATCAGCTTGTGACTGCGACCTGTTCCTGTTTGCGGATGACTCAGCTCTGCTGGTCGGACAGGGACAGGTCGCAGGTTTAAAAAGCCCTCAGCTCTGAACTCAATAGAATCTGCATCTGGCTCGCTGATAACAAACTATCATTACACCTGGGGAAAAACTGAATCCATTCTCTTTGTAGTCCCCCCAGGATTCCGCAGAGAAAAAGTCTTGATTCCGCGGAGAACAATCCTGATTCTGCGGAGACCAATCCTTGATTCCGCGGCATGATAGTTAATATTCCGCAGACTAAAACAACCTAAAATTACCAGTTATCAAGCAAAAATAGACTAGTTTTAATAATCAAGTAAAATCCTTTATGAAATAGATACAATTAATTGTTATACCATTCTAGAAATAGTTTTATTGTCACAAGCTGTGAAGGTGGTGGGGTCGACAAGGATTTATTTCTTTTTTTATATATATGCAAACATGCCACACACAGACAGCAAAGTGAGCTAAAGCAGTGCATTATCCCTTGGTACTACCCACTACCGGTTAATTACGCACAAGGCAGCTGTTGCCCGTAGGTGACCCAAAACACGCTCGCCCCCATTTCTTTCGCAGACCAGTGGTTCTTCTATTTTGCTTTAATAATAAGTTTTACATTCTTTTAAATATTTTTAATATCATTTAAACTAATAAGTAATACTGAACCCAGTCATATTTCTCATTCCAAAATTAGACAAATCATTCATTTAGCGTCATTCGCTCATCCAAAATGGCCGCTCTGGTCTCTTAGACTCCATTACCCATAATTCCTTCAGCTTCTACTGAGTCTCAAGTGAATTCCATTTAAAACATAGATCAGTTAAATTAACCCATATAAGATTCAATATATTCGAATATCAATATTGGAAAAAATTAACTATATTTAAGAATATTATAAAGTCATTTTGATTTATTTTAAAAGTTTTGAAAATATTTTATCATTTTAATTTAAGTTTTTTTTTTTTTTTTTAGATCTGCTACTTTTTGAAAGCTTTAATTTTTAGCTATTTTCCAGTACTTTATCTCATTTCAATTTACTACTTAGAAGAAAGAGGTTTATTCCTTATTTTTCATTGTTATATTTTAAATATTTTAATTATTATTATTATTATTATTATTATTTTTTTTTTTTTTACATTTCTGTTGGTTTTGGTTCTGTTTGAATTTGATTTCTATTCTTTCCCATCAACAAATTCATTCTCTGACACCACTATATGATCGATATATGGGTGTCAAAAGAGGGGAGTTGGTGAATATTTGATTTAAATGTTTAATATGTTTTGTCTTGTGTTTGTTTCATTGTAGACGAAAATGTGAGCCATCCCTTTAATCCAATTCCGAGACAGCAATCAGGTCCACAATACCTGCTAATTGTGATATACAGGGCAAAACTTTAATTTTAAATCTTGTTCCAAACTGTTTTAAACTCTGTTTCATACAACAGTCAACTGTAGGCCTACTGCCATGCCGAACAATAAATTTGACTTCCATTTATCTTACAGATTTCAACTTATGCCTTGGATAGACAGATGTTTGAGGCCTCCATGCCGACATGCAATCAGGAAGTATTTCTTGAGTTTTAAGAGTTTTTCCCAAAATAAAGTGTAAAGTGATGTAAAATTTACATAGGGTTCAGAAGTGTACCGTTCCATTTTAAAATACTTGGACTTGATAAAGATGCACAGGATCGCAGCTCAACACAAGGAGGGTAACTTTTCTATTCCTGAACATGCACAGAATCGTCTTTGACCGGAGACGTAGGTTTCTTGTCAGATTTCAATTTGAAAACTTGTCAGACTGGTCAGTTTTCTCTCACTCTAAGGCTCCACTACGTATGGGTCATTAACTGTGCTAAAATATTGATTAATCCAAACATGTTGAAAAGGTTTGCTTGGGACAGTACATTAGCTGAGATTTTTTTTTGAATTATAATAGTTATTTGCAAAGATGCAAGGGGAAAACTTTGTTCTGTGGTGTGTCTTAAAATTTCATGAAATATAACCATGTTTTGCTTCCTAATTGAATAAATAACCATTATATACAGTCCTTTTGAATAAATAACCATTTGATTTTGCCCTTATAGTCCTTTAATACAATTAAAAAATATATTTAAGTCTACATGTATCTGAACGTCCGTCTCCTCGTATATTAATTAATTAATTACATTTTCTTTCGATGTCATCTTATCTACCAATCTAGCCCACAAGAACTTGGGATTGATGGAGTTAAAATATATATGTTTTGTGGACCAGATTGATATGATCTAGAACTATCGATCTAACCAGTCAAATTACATTTAGTGATGTATTTTTGGCACTGTACTTCGTCGGTCTTTTAAACATGCCTTTTGTAACTCTACTATACTTTCTCTACCAAGGCCATGTAGCTGGCTCCATATTTGCTATCTGGTGCCGGCTCCATATGTTCCCAATCAGTAAAAACCGGGATATTGTCACTAATTTACTCTGTCAGCTGTCACCCTGTCACAGATAAACCTGCCACATGTCCTATGATATCGAAGGAATAACTTGTTTATGGAACCAAAAGTTGTACACAAGGACACTATAAGATGAACAACAACTTATTATGATGACACCCTGATGCCTGACAGCTCATCAGATATGATCTGACGTCTGAGGGTCTTAACCAATGGTTAGGATCCACCTTATATCTGATGTCCGGACTCCAACTTGTGTATAAATACTATTGCCTGTATTTGTAATATTAGAGAGATATTTTTGCTGTACGGTGCCTCGTGGATTGATTCTTTCGCAGATCTCTCGCAGCTTTGCAGTGAACTAGTTCAAGTTTAGGCCTACAGATGGAGAGACAAACACAATGTTATTGCAATTCTGGATTAGCCCGGCCATCCTATAACCAATTTAACCCATTTTGGGTTCATGTTGCCATTTACCGTATAGCAACATGCATTTTATATATATATATATATATATATTTTTTTTAAATAACTATTTGAAGTTTTCCAGAACTTAGGTCAGGATTTAGAAGACGATTTTAGAATCGGCCTCGGTCTAAATGGGTTAAGCGCCATGTGGCAGCATATTAGCAATTAACATCATAGCAGTTGATGCAGAAAGAATACGGTATACAAGCTTAAATTATAGCTTGCAGAGCTTGACGCAGATTATTAGACATGTGAATAATACTAACTAACGCCGATATCCCTCTCCATCCATAGCCTAATAGATTTAGCACGAAATGCCATCTGTTGCAAGTCTGGATCGGCCCAACAGAGCCAGACGCCAGAGGGTTGGCAGAATTGATTTAGCAGAGTTTAGCAGCGAGGCTAGGCAGCTCAGTAGATGATGCAGCATAGGTGCCGAGAAGACATTGAGAAGCCCACATCTCAAGCAGCTCTCTCACGCTGCCTTGAGAGCCTAGAAGATGCAGCATAGTGCTGAGAAGACATTGAGAAGCCCACATCTCAAGCAGCTCTCTCACGCTGCCTTGAGAGCTCACAGTGCCGCCAAGAGTTTAGGTAGCTCAACCTGGAATCTAGAACCAGAAGCAGAATTATTCTTGCAATTACCATGGTAAGCCACCCTGGGCGAGATGACGCCGTTATAGACCGCTGGGACAGAAATGTACTTCCTGAATCCACTCACACATCCACAGTGAAGCATGCATGCTTCACTGTGGATGTGTGGGGACGCATGCTGCACGCCAATGCGCGAGTGTGGCCTCAAATCCTGACACAGTCAGTCGCACACCGCAAGCTGCTGGTTGCGCTGCAACACTCGTCACCACTGATGGCGTGATGTGGTGCCAAATATGCCGTGAGCATCCCAATCTGGCGGATAAAGCAGCGCCTTTTATACGGGGACAAAGACTTCCAGTCACCCAGCTTTTGATAAGCATGAGAAAAGCAAAGAGCCCATCAACATAGTGTAACTATTGATAACAGGAGCAGCCAGGATCGGAGTCCCTCTTTATCCGTCCTGCAAGATATGTCGCGGCAAAATAATTTTTATTTATTTGGTGCGCACCAGCCAACATTGACAAATGACTGATATCTTGACTCTACTAAAGCCCCACCATCTATCCTGTTGCAATAACTTTACTTCTGTAAGCTTGTTGCTCATAACATGACAACATCACTTCGCAACCAACTTTTCTATATACCATATACCTTCCACATGGAATCAAGCATGCCGTGATAGCTTGTGCTACAACAATCCAGAGTTATCCCCATAAGCAAGGCATGCTGAGTTAGCTTGTGCTACAACCAATTTGATAGCTTTACACATGGGAAGTAAACATGCTGTGTTTAGCTTGTGCTACCAACAATCCAAGCTTCCACATAAGAAGCAAAACAACTGAATTAGAACTTCCGGTAAGATGGCGGAGTGAGGTGCAGCTTAAGTAGTTAGCTCTACAGTTGGACATAATAACTCGACAATAACTCGACAAAGACAGAACCAAAGTGGAAAAGGAATGAAAAGTAATGTTTAGGAGACACATATAGGTATGACCCCCACAGGGGAAGCCGAAGAAACACTCGACACACTCGAAGCAGAAAAATAAAGTAACAAAATCAACGAAGAAGATGGACGTAGGAAAAGACTCGAATGGGAAAATGGACGGGGACCTGGCCGAGATACTACGTGAGGGAATCTCCAATATAAGGAAAGAAATAACGGGTAACTTAATGGCCGTAAAAACACACGAAGACAAACAGCAGGAAAATAAAGTAACAGAATCAACGACGACGACGGGCGGAGAAGAAGACTCGAATGGGAAAATGGACGGGGGCCTGGCCGAGGTATTACATGAGGGAATCGCCAACATAGAGAAGGAACTAAGGGGTAAAATAATGGACGAAAACCTCGCGGAAATACTGCGAACGGGACTCGCTAATATCTCTAAAGAGCTAAAATCTGACAAGCAGGAAAGACAACAGGAGCTCTCGTCGTTTAAAGAAGAAGTGGAAAAGGAAATGGAGGAGGAAATCATAAGTTTTCGCAGGGAGATAGACCACCAGATTCAACGACACGATGAAGAGATGGCAACGTTGATGGCTGGTGCACACGAGGCACAAATGCACGTATCAGAAATGGAAGAGGGGAAAACGGGGGCAGACGGGGTTGGTGAACCGTGTGGAACAATTACAAACGGAGCTACTGGACATGCAGCTGCAAGCTAAGCGTTGTAGCATCCGGGTATTCGGTCTATTGGAAGGTATAGAAGGGGATTCAGTAGTGAAATATATGGAACAATTGTTTCAAACAGAGCTTGTTCTACCTAAAGGGACCCAACTCCACATACAGAGAGGATACCGCGCTCGCACTCAGAAAACTAACAACCCGGCCACCCCCCGATCCACCATTGTGATTCACTTTCTTCGATTTGAGACGAAAGAGATGGTGCTTAAAAAGGCCTGGGAAACAAAGATCCAAGTTGGTAACAAGCAACTGGGCTTCGACCACGACTACCCACACGAAGTTGTCCGTATACGGAAAGAATATCTCCCTGCCAAAAAACTCTTAAAAGAAAAAGGAATACGTTTCCAGACCCCCTTCACGAAGATGAGGATACATTGGCTTGACGGAGTGAGGATCTACAGAAATGCGGCAGAGGTCACCCAAGCCATGAGAGAGAGAGGCTACATGGTGGGACAACCAAGCGTGGAACGAGACGCTGACTCGTCGAGGGAAGACGGGAGATACGTCGTGTCGACTGTGGACCTAACGGCGGAGGAGGATGGACGCACGGGATCGAACCATGGAGCCGAGGAGCGAAGACGAACGGAGGGGGAAAGAGGAGCGATGAAGAGAGCCTAAGAAAAGTTGAGAGTGTACTTAAAAAAGAACTGAATACAACATGCTAAGAGATAAGAGGTAACATTGAGTTGGTTTGAGGGTGGAGGGGGGAAAGGGGAAATGACAAGCGAAGGACAATTTGCAGAGAAAAGAAGAAGACATTGATGTCATGCTAATAAAAATGGAAAAGAAAAAGAACAAAAGAAACAACAAAATAAATAAAGAACCCTCCTATTGTTTGGATTCAAAGGACATATTTTGGGAATGCCACCAACTCAATGTGGAGATTAGAGTGGAAAGTTGGGCTGTGTGTACAAACAAAAATGTTTGAGTCTTTTTTTTTTCAGTTTGGGGGGGAAATGTACCAACAGAGAGGTTTTATGTTAAGAGGAGGGTGGCTAGGTGCTGGGGAAACCCAAGGATGGGATTAGAACTAGTTGCCTAGGGTGGGGCCCCCATTTAGGATGGGGTTTGCCCCCACACCCTGTTAGGAGGGTTTAGGGGTCACAGAGTTTTTTACCCCGTGTTTGGAAGTCACATTTTTGTCTTGTTTTTGGGCGGTGAAACCGCCCCTATAAGTGAGGTTTGGAAAAATGTACAAATATCCTGCGCTGTGAAACCGCCCCTATAAGTGAGGTTTGGAAATTTGTACAATTATCCTGCACCGTGATTGGCCAATCACAATCTATTCAGGACTGTGATTGGCCAGTGTCACATGACACATGTGCATAGCCCTATATAAGAAACCATAACTTGAAAAAAAAACATAAATTTGTTTTTTTCAAGTTATGGTTTCGTCCATCATAAAGAGTGTTTCAATAAATGTATTTATCTTTTGTACATGATTGGTTGACTCCATTCAGTATTGTGATTAGCTAGCAAGACACCGCCCACTTCACACAGGGTGTGATTTTTGTATATGTGGAGACAGTACAAAAGAACTGAACATTTCTTTGAAGTCACAGTATAATTCAGATAAAGAGGGGGATTTTGAGAAGCAAATGGATGTAAAGTATAATGAGAGGAAGACTAGATAAAGAACCAGACGATATACCTAGGCTCCCCCAGAGAGTGAGGAAAAATAATAAAAAACAAAAATAATAATAATAAATAATTCAAGCCCTTGTGATATTACAGTCATGACTGAATTGAAATGATATGTTTCCCTGTTGATCTTTTGTTTTACGTATGCGTAGTCTGTCTCCCACTGTTTTTATTTTATTTTTTATTTTTTATATGTTGTATGTGTGTGAAAAATTAATAAAAATCTAAGTGACAAAAAAAATAAAAAATTAATTAGCTTGTGCTACCAACAATCCAAGCTTCCATATAAGAAGCAAAACAACTGAATTAGCTTGTGCTACTAACAATCCAAGCTCCCACGTGGGAAGCAAAACATGCTGTGCTAGCCTATGCTACAAACAATCCAGAGCTATCCACATAAGAAGTAAAACCTGCTGTGATAGCTTGAGCTACAGCAATTCAAGCTTCCACGTAAGAAGCAAAACATGCTGTGATAGCTTGTGCTAAACAATTAATTTTCCACAAAGTTTCTTTTGGACCTACTTTTTCACAAAAGCCCGTTAGCCAAGCAAAAAAAGACAATATGGCTGCCATTTTCCAAAATGGCTGCCGGTGAAAGACATGCTATGTGGTTTTTGACCTGGATTGTGATTGGATAATCCAATTCGGATTATTTTGGCATCAGAATATAGTTTTGACTTCCCCCCACCCCTTCCCCCCGTTAGCCACCCAAAAAAAAAACAATATGGCTGCCATTTTCCAAAATGGCCAGTGAAAGACATGCTACTGTATGTGGTTTTTGACCTGGATTGTGATTGGATAATCCAATTTGGATTATTTTGGCATCAGAATATAGTTTTGGCATCAAAGGACCTCTGCTTCCGCGCAAACAGGTCAAATCTGGCATCATCAACCCCATCAGCAGTGCTGTTCTTGTCATACATTCTAATGACAAACTTCTCAAGCATGCTGAGATCTGCGTCATCTGTTACTGGTGGGTACTGACTGAGCTTCTGGAAGACATGAGACACTTCAGGCCACACTTGCCAGGTTTGCCATGCTGTCTTTTTACCTTTTCCACGGAAGGCTGACACTACATCACATCCAGTGAAAGCATGAAAGAAAAGGATGCCAATGGATTTTTCAGGGCCTAGATTCTTCACTAACTTGTGAACTGGTAACCACCTGATAGATTGACCTTGACCAAATTCAATCCATAGCTCTTCTAAGCCTGCATCCTGGAGAGTCGCAAAAACACTGACTGCAATAGCAAGAATATCTGTGTCACAGGCCTTAATCAACACAGATTTGTTTTTTTGCTCAACTGCATGTAGGGCATGCAGGAAGATTCTGGTATCAGCCTCTTCATGGTTGCAAGGACTTAATCCTTCCAGGTGTTCAGCTATGTTGCAGCTCAACTGCATGTAGGGCATGCAGGAAGATTCTGGTATCAGCCTCTTCGTGGTTGCAAGGACTTAATCCTTCCAGGTGTTCAGCTATGTTGCAAAGAACATGTTCACCTTTGGTCACAATCACCACATTGTCCGGACAAAACGTCACAATTTTGTCAGCTAGAAACCCAAAAAGCTCAGTCTTGTTGTCATTGTCTCGCAGGAAGCTTTTCCAGTTAGGTGGTACTTTTGTCAGTCACTCTGCGTCTACCCCCTTTTCCTCGTTTGGATCGTGTTTCAGTCTTCAGACTGGAATTCAAGTAGACGTCAAATACGATGTCCTATGATACTTTAATGAGTAAGCCTGTATCTTTGGAACAACATCTTGGACAGCATATTCTTCAAATGTCTTTGATCCCTTTGGAGGCAATGAATACACAAGAGAAGAACCATCAATGATGATGGCATCACATTTTGGTTCTGTGTCTGGGGGAGAAATAACAGTTTCCAGAATGTTGACAAGCTGAGACTTCTGACAACTGTGGAGTTTTCCGTTGTCACTCAGTGCTGCAGGGAAAGACTGGTTCTCATGCTTAGAAGATCACATTCACGTGATTGACAGGATATGAAGAGCTGTGAGAAGAGGCGGCAGTCGTCTTTTAGCACTTGCACCTTCTTGTCACCTGTACGTGATTCTGCCTCTTGGCGAAAGAAGCTAACCTTGTTCTTCTTTATTGGTTTATAGAGGGAAGACTCCTCACCCAGACTTTTGAAGAAGTCTCTGAAGGCATCCTTACCTTTGTCAAGATGAGTTGTAATGAGCTCTGCAGCACTAGGATGCGCAATGGTTTTTGTGTCCAACGTGAGAAGGTCTTTGGACTCCTCCTGAAAAGGGTTGCCCAGATCCTTCATCACACACAGCAACTTCTGGACCCTGTCTTTGAAGGATTTCTGAGACTGGTAAGACTGCTCATGGTGTCTGACATCTTCACTGGCTACTTTGACCTGAGATGCAGACTCATATTGAGAAACCAAATGACTGACCTCTGGTCCAGATACCATCCATCGCCTCAGTGCAGATGGGTCCTCAGTTATACCAATGGCACCACCATCACCTTTAACTATTGCATTGGCCTGCTCATGGGCTTGGTCTATTGCTAAGCCAGAAAACTCCCTATGGGTCTTGTGGACTACAAACTTCCCCTGTTGAAATTCATTGGCCAGCTGAGGATGTGTTTGTTCTAAAGAGACCATGTCTTTGAGATGTATGGGAAGCCATCGAGCATAGTTTACATTGTTGTTTGCAAAGAAGAATGGGATGAGTGCAGACAATGCTTGACAATACAAAGTGAAGTTAGCCTCTCTGAAAGATCGGATCAACGAGAAAGTCACCAACTGCATTGATAACACAAGCTCCCAGAATTGAAATTGTGGGCTCTCCATCCGTCGTTTCTCACACCAGTCTTCTAAACTTAAAGCAGTCCGGTCTTGTTCATTTTCTTCTCTGGAATAGTATTCGTAAGCTTCCTTCTGGAGCATTTAGATCAGTGGTAACCAACCTTTTCAAGCCCAAGAGCACATTTTATTTCCAATTGTAAGCCGTGATCTACCACTAAAATATGTTTTTTTTTAAACACTGGCCACGATTGCAATTTCTGACAGGCTCAATGCATGTGCATACATCCACACAAAGACTAGTAGTTTAAATAAGAATAAAGATGATAGTTATATAATAAATGCCTAAATATTAAGAAAAACTTATTAGAAATACAAATAAACTTCTTTGTTGAGTTATTTTTTAATAAAACAAAACATAAAGGACATGAAATAAATTGCTTTTACAGATTTCTTCTCTTCAATGCACAATATTTAGTTTCTCAGTTCTCAATTTCTCAGAATTTTCACATTTACAGATATTCTGTTCAAATGACAAAAATGCATCCATGACCATATATTTGCACAGATATGGTGACAGATACAATACTCTCAGGATCAGCCGACCTTTAATGAGACTTCTGTGACTGCACATTATCTGAAGCCTTTTGAAATCTGGTTGATACTTAGTGAATGCCAGTCTGAGGCAGTCATTAAGATGTGAGTCAGTCATACGAGTTCTAAACTTGGATTTTATTATTTTCAAGTAGGCTTAGTAGCTTAAGTGCACAAGACACAATCAGGGGATACTTCACAAGTGACCAGGTTTCTAGCTCTGCCCTCCAGTTGGTAGTCAGTAGTTCAAAAATCTCCATTTCAACACCTGTAGTTAATGCAAACACATCCTGCATTTTAACTGACAGCTGTTCAATGTCAATACTGAGGAAAGGGTTTGATACAAAAGCAGCTACTTAACTCATGCCTTGTACCTCAACAAATCTATGGCCAAATTCTGATTTCAGTTTGTTCAATTGAGAGAATTGTTCCATGCACTGCAGAGTCAGTGCCAGTGCTCATTGACATTTTCAGATTCTTCTTTAAGAAGATTAGTTCTTTGAAAAGTTATGATTTTTTCCCATTCCAAGTGGCTATGAGTGACTTACAAAGTTTGCGGGCCTTGGGTAGACAACCCGGCCTGGCGGAGATTGGCGGAGATCTGAGCTCTGGACTAGTTAAGGCAGTCCATCAATTCTACATGGCTCAGCCCTTTAGTAACTCTTGCCTTAATTTCTCATACATCACAGGCAACACACTTGTGCTCAGTGGTGTAAAGTAACTAAGTACATTTACTCAAGTATTGTAGACTTTTGAGGTATTTTACTTTACTGGAGTATATCCAATATTCAATATTTTTACTCCACTACGATTATTTCAAAACTTTAGTTACTAGTTACTTTGCAGATATAAATTTAAATGTATTATATTATAAATCATACATTAACCACTTTAGCCCTATTTTATAACTATCTGAAAACAGCTGATCTACAAGCTCACAACATGCATCGCAACGCGTTGTGAGCTTGTAGATCTGCTATTTTCAAACATATTTGTACTTTTACTTTTGGTACTTTTACTCAAGTCAAGTAACATTTTGAACACAGGTCTAAAAAGTATTTCTACATTGTGGTATTGCTACTTTTAATTAAGTAAAATATCTGAGTACTTCTTCCCCCACTGCTTGAGCTCTGCTGCGATGGCACTTTGAGAACACTGTTTGAAGATTTAAATCCAGCGTTCTCCACCACTGAAAAGGCTCGCATGTCACGAGACTGCGCTCGTTATTTCTTGAGCGCGACCCGCGAGTTGAATTATGTGTGCGCGGAATGTACAGGAAAACAACGACGCATGGCTACCCTTCGACCAGCGTTGCCAGATTTTGTGAGAGAAACAAGCAACCAGGTCTATGAAAAGAAGTCCAAAATAAGCGACTAGGGCAGTTCAGTCAAACTTTATTGTCGAATGTTGTTTTAGAGCAGTGGTTCACAAACATTTTCATGTCAAGGACCCCCAATATATTCAAGCGACTTTACAGAAAAACAAGCCCAAAGTAGCTTATAATAAGCAGCCTTGGCAACACTGCCTTGGACGCACTGCTCTAGTCTACACTACACAAATTGTGATGGCTGCCCGTCTGCCACCGGGCCCACCCCGCGATTGACTTAGAAGGCTTTGATGATCTACCAATAGATCGTAATCGACTGGTTGGTTACCCCTGATGTAGATGCAGCAAGCTGTAACTTGGTGAACTTGGCGTGTTCTTGTTACACTCGAAGCAGAAAGAAATGACTCTGCTGTTCCAGAAGAAGTCACGCCCGCCTCCACAAGAGCACCTGTCCACCCACTGTCCTGGAGCAGGGTACCGAGAGACCTCAACGCAGCCATCTCTATGTGGAGGCCCCCGAACATGACAAATTGATGCTCGGCATACAGTTCAGGCCATTGCCACTGCACCTGTTTGGCAAGTGCATAGATTGGCTGGTCTGCAGTTATAACAGGGACCTGATCTGGATTCAGGTATGTAATAGCATCTCTGATTTTGTCCATCGTATGTTTTACTGTGGCAACTGAATGGGCTTCATCCCGAAGAAGAGGCAAAAGTGATGTTATACTGACTTCAAACTCTAAGCCTCTCTTTTTCTCAGCATGGTAGGCTGACCAGGTGATGTTGACCTCAGCATCTAGTGTTTGTGTGAGGCTAACTTGTTCAAGCCATTCATATTCCTTTGTTAAAAGGATGTTTGGCAAAGAATCATATGTGATGTTGCCCTTAGGAGGACAGGGATTCTTTTTTGTGAAAAAAGCTGGATGAACATTAGTATAGGAATCAGGCAATCTGGAACTTTCTTAACCTTGCTGTTCCTAATTTTAATTGGCTCTCGAACATCTCCTTGATTTGCTGATGTTGGATGCTGAAAGATAGAGATGCTTGTTCCGTGGAGGGAAGTAGTTGCACTTGTAGACGATGGGTTATGGTCTATGTTATCCATTGCAGCTGTGCAAAAGAGGCCTTTTCTCAGTATGGAAGGACAAACCACCCCTTCCTCAAGGTATCTGCTCACAACTGCATCTCCCAACTGCGCAGAAATGTCAAGTACACGTTCATAAGAAATGCTGAGACCATGGTCGTGAAGCATTTCAACAAGTTGTTTCTTTCTGGTCTTTGCATATATAGACATCCCTATGTAATTAGGGAAAGGAGTGCCTTTGAGCCGCAGCACCTTCTTTGTACTTCGGAAAGCAATTATAATGAAGAAGCTGAGCCATAGCCTGGTCTGTCCTGGTTGCTCCAAACCTCAGTTGAGATTTTATGTCGGCCCCATGCTCAATCATACTGACAAACTGAAGCAAAGCTGGAGGTACAGAGTCAGTAACAGAGCTGTCATGGAAAATGCCCTCAAACTTATATTTATGGTCAACCATTTTGCTTCGTAATATTTTGGCAGCTTTGTCAAGAATAATGGCTTCAGAATAGTTTGATGTGTCTGACAAGAGTGGAGCCATGTCTTTTTTGAATGCCAAAATAACATCTCTTCCTTTCCTGCATTGCTCCAGCTCAGGAATCTCTACCAATATCCTGTCTTTCAGTCTGGTAGGGTTCACATATGAGATGTCTGTCACAAATTGTTGAAGTCTCTGCTTATACAGGCTAACCAATTCAGCAAGTCGAAAAACAACAGGCTCATTACTGTTGTTTCTGGTCTCAGTTATATAAGTAAGCAGCTCTAAGAAAACAAATGGTGGAGCTTCCGTTTCTGGAGACACCCGAGTTTTGTCTTGTTTCTCAGCTGCTAACAGATGTGCCCTCTCTCTGTTGTATAGGGCTGTTAAGCAGGAGCAGTGGTACTTCAACTTCTGTGCCACTACATCTCCACCACTTAATATAGCCAAAAGTCTACCAGCATTAAGGTTACGAGCACACTGATTAAGTCTGTCATTCAGTTGCATAGTCATTGCCTGACGTAGTTCAGGCACAGGTTCCATCTTTACACACAAGAAACACTGCTGCGCTTCGAGCGAAGCCCTGCGCATTTTTTAGTGCCCCTCAACGGGGTCTTCCTGGATGTCAGCTGACCTTTTTCTGGCACGCTCAAGCTTGCTGTTACTGAACATCAGACGACAGCTTTGGTGATATTTTGCTTTATTCTTTCTCAGAGTTTCTTCAATGCCACCTCCATCGTCCAATCGGGACAGGTCAAACCTGATTGGCAGCTGGTTAATTTCTTTAAAGAATGGTACATTTGTGGCAATCATAAAATAACCATTGTTTTCAGGATGACATGCATAATGAGTTGGGGGAGATTTCAACTCTTCCTTTTTATTAGTCTGACAGAGACAGTCAGTTTGAGCTGCACAACTTAGTGGATTAGAAGTGGACATTTTAAGTCATTTTAGGACGTTTAGGCCGAGGGGATATTCCTTTGACCACCTATCTGTACCTGTATGTCAGGCACTTGTGAAAAAGACACTCAAACAGCAGGCAAAAATCTTAACGGTGGACAAGCAAAGGGTCAACGAAGGCAGAGGTACAGTCAAGGGCTTGGCAAAAATCTCAAAAGCAATGCGAAGGTCAGTATTAAGTCAAAAACTTGGCTTGAACAAGGCTTGAGAGCTTGGAGTACACACAAGACAATCTGACAAGAAAAGACTGGAGTGAGATTGAGGCTTAAATACAGCTGGCATGATTGCAGGTGATTGAATGCAGGTGGTCACACTGGCAAGGAGTAGATCTAGACACACCCACACCTAGGTCAGACTGTGACACTATAAGCACATTCATGTATGGAATACAACTAGGTTGCAACAACAGAAAACGGTGAATATTGGTCAAGATTGGCCACCATCTTGAAAACTAGAAGCCATATTGAATTTTTATTGGCACCATTGAATTTGTCATGCCAAAATACATACATTTTGATATTTAGATCATTAAAATATGTTCAGCCATTCAAGTTTTACACTGAAAAACCTTGTTTTACATTTAACGAGACAGCCATCTTGAAAAATGGCCGCCATCTTGGAATTTCAGTTGGCTAACGGGCTTTTCTGCAAAAGTAGGTCCTAGGCATTGTTCATGCCAAATTTGGCGCTTGTATCACAAAGTGAACGATTGTAACATAAAAATAGCCCTGGCTATGCTGAGCTAGCCTGTGCTACAAACAATCTAAAGCTTCCACAAAGAAGCAAACGTACTGTGTAAGCCTGTGCTACAACATCTCTACCATCTCTTATCCAAGTGTATGCAGCAAAATGAGAATCCCTTTAGCTCATCCTGATCCTTAACAAGTGTAATTTAGCAATACAAGAGCATAAGCAACAGTAGAATGCAACCAATAACATCTAATCCGTACACTGCAAGTTCTTTTGTTTATTTCATCATAATATATACCTACTTTACCTCCACCACCATTCCATTTCAATGAATTCTAGCAGCGGAACATTAACATTTAAGCTGCAGTGCAAATACTTCTTGAACACGACTCACAAGTTAGCTTCTCATCTCTCCTCCGCATGGGTAGAGAAGTGTTCGGTCATCAACTATAAGCCTCAATACAACATCCGGTGGATGAGCTCTTCAGAATAAGAGTACCGTCTAAAGAAGCTACTGAACTATCCATGAATACATTAAACTATAAATTAAGCAAGATGCAGCAAACTGAGAATATCCGTATTTTAACAGTACATAAAGATATTAATCTGAACATTAGAGCCAGAACAAGCAAAGCAACTCACAAAAGTGACGCCATGCCCTCTCTATCTCCCTCCCTCTCTCTCTCTCTCTCTCGCTCCCCTACCGGAACCGCGAACAGCCTTATTCCATGCAGTTGGGAAGCCCAACCATGGCAGTAGCACGTAACAGCCATATCAGCGCGCATCCGTTTCTCTGTGAACGACAGATCGGTGATGCCATCTTTTGATAGAGAAGCAACCAGGTCTAGAAACCCAATCTTGAGATAAAGTGAACTACTTTGAACAAATACATGCTAACTGGGGACCATAACAGAACCCCAAGCCCATTGTTGCTTACGATAAGGAACGTAGCAACCCTTAAGCAACAATGTTGGTGAACTACCGTCAACCCAGAGCCATAAATAGAGTTCTGACACTAGCATCGACTCCCATAGTAAGAATGGAATGCGGAAGTGCTCTGTCTATCTCAATGAGACAGTCCCAATGTTTGGAACTATAGCCCATAGAGCCTGTTTGCGGCGAGATCAAGCGTGACGTTACTCTCTTTCTACACTATCTGGTCGACCATACTAGATCGATCAATGACGAACGCTACTGTTTTTGAGCTGAGCGTTTAGCAAGCGATTTTGCCGTAATTTAATTTAGTTTCTTACTTAAGTAAAGAAACTAATACCACGTTTGGAACCAGTAGCACACAGCTGAGTAGCTAATTAGCGCAGCACGAACAATAGCAGCAACACAAATAACCAGCAACCAAGCAACGACAACGCCGTATGACCACCTACATGAACAATTTAAGACTATTCATGGTTAGCAGAATACGCAGGCAAGCGAAAGCAGCAGATACAGCAGGATCTCAGCAGCAGCGCAGCAGCAGCGTCGGCACGTCAGCGCAGCATGATAGCGCAACCAGAATGAACAGGTAGGCAGAGCAGTACTTATAACCCACCGACCAGGAGAAGAGTGCATGTGACTAGTCACCTGATCGGTTGGCACAATCCCTTGAGTTGCCTGGCCTGAACTAGCTCCGTAAACTGCGCCTCATTAAAAGAAATAGCCTACATAAACAAGGAATGACAGGTGAAAATGGATTAGTTTAATTAGTTTGTGTTTTTCTTACTGGTGTTCTCTTCCTTCGTTGACGCCATACGTGGCCTTGTAATCTTCGTGTGACATTCCCTGGACCCACCCAATTTCCAGTACGCCATTTGGTAGAGCCGTGCCGGTAACGCTCACATCGGTGAAATTACCAACAGTAGCCTGGTGATTCACCCATGGCGGCGCCGCCGCCATCTTCACACCACAGCACAGGCTCTGCAAAGAAGAATAAAAGGAGTAAATGCAACAAGATTCTATGTTAGTTATTCTAAGGATTCGTCCACACGTACACGGTATTTTTTTAAACGTAGCTTTTTTGTTTTAGAAAATCTTTGCGTCTACACAAAAATCGTATCGATTGTAAAGGCTGCGTCAGCGTTGGTCACATACATAGACTGTCAAAGGTTGGACATAGGAAAGATGTTTTTGTGGATGAACGCCAAAATAAAACTTCCGTTGACTAATCATGATACATGATACTAATGAGTGGTAGTCTTATTTTGAAAACCCGCTTTAGGAAGTTGTAGCTGCAGCCTGCGTTAGCTGACGAAACACAGCTGCATTAGCTGGGCTGGGGGCCATTGTTATGGTGCGGTGTTGGGGAAGATGTTTGAATGGAAGGTGGTTCCATCACACGGACCGAAATGGCGGATCGGAAACCCTGGAGTAGTGACGAAGAGGAGATGACGGAGAGTGTTGAGAACAGGCAGGGCGAAATTCAAATGGATGAGGATTCAAGGGGAAACTAAAATAAAAGGAAAAGGGCTAAGGAAAACGGAAATAGCACGGCAAGTGATAGAAGTCGTGAAGAAACGTATGTAGTAGGAATAAAAACAGTTTCAAAAGTGGACGGGATCTTCAAGGACCAACAAAGCGTAGGAAAGTTTGTTGGGAAAAGTATTGGAGAGGTTAAATCGATCAGGATTGCTAGAAGCGGCATTGTAGTGATTGAATGTAGGACAGAGAGACAGATGTTAAACGCGATGTTGAACATTAAGAAGTACGATGGTCACAGGGTGATATGTTTCGACCTGGGAGAAAAATCAAACAGAGTAGGAGTTATAACTGGGGTGCCACTGACAATGGATCTGGAGCCATTCCTAGATATTTACGGAGTTAAGAAAGCCACACGAATGAAGCGATTCAGAGAAGGAGAAAAGGAGCCCAGCCAATCAGTGTGCATACATTTTCATGGAGAACTCCCTGAAAGAATATATGCCGAATATGTCACATACAGGGTCAGGCCATATGAGAGGGGTCCTCAGATGTTTTTGCTGCCAGGAATATGGGCATGCTGCGGCTGTCTGTAGAGGAGTCAGAAAGTGTGGGAGATGTGGGGAAGTGAACTGTAATGAGTCCTGTAGCTCAGAAGAGAAAGAACCAGAGTGCATACATTGCAAGGGAAATCATTATGTAGGGGCATCAAAGTGTCCTAGAAGGATAAAGGGAGGAAATGTGAAGAGGATTAGAGAAAAAAAGGGAATATCGTATGCAGAAGCAGTGAAAAGAATGGAGAGAAACGATGAAAGGGCAACAAAACACAAAATGGAGGAAAACACAAAGGGAGATGGGCAAAACATTTGTTTGGACAAAAGAAAGTTCCTGGTGTTTATCGCCATGGTGATTAACTGTGCGGCAGAAATTCAAGGAAAATCTGAGTGGATAAAGATGGTGTTGGATGCGGCCAGGAGATTCCTGGACATCATAGAGGACATTACTGGAGAGGATCTTGATTATACGCTGAGGGAAGGGTGCGGGGTCATACCTATGTTCCCCGGGTTCTATGTTCCGCACTAAGGTTATGGTTAGGGTTAGGTTTAGGTTAGGTCCTATATTCCCCGCTCTAACTCAGACCACTGGGTCTGGGTAGTAGAATGGACTGAAGAGTAAAGTGAAGGGGATTAAGTTGGGTGGGCTTTTGTAAATACAATATAATTATTTAGTATACTTAATGCATACAGTAGGTGGCGATATGCACCTGAAAATTGGTTGCGAACCGCCAATAAAACGAGAGAAGAAGAAGAAGAAGAAGAAGATGTTTGAATGGATAATACATTTAAGAGTCGCTCCGCTAAACGTTTTAACGTGAAAACCATGCACTGTGGACTAATACCGTTCTTTAGACCATCCGTTGCAGTGGTGAGTGTGTTGTTATTTTACGTTGTGTCTGTGTGTGCGGCTAGTAGGCTACAAACTTGTGTGTGTGTGTGTGTGTGTGTGTGTGTGTGTGTGTGTGTGTGTGTGTGTGTGTGTGTGTGTATGCGTGTGTGTGTGTGTGTGTGTGTGTGTGTGTGTGTGTGTGTGTGCGCGCACGCGTGTGCGCATACGTGTCGTACACGCGCGCTCCCTCCACATGGCTTTGCCAAACCGTTACTGTATTCTTTGATTTTGAAACGATGTAGATTTAATGTTGTTATTTAACAGGCCCCTCAGGTAGGGGAGAATGGGATAAGTTGAGCCACTTTTCACCTTTTCACCCTTTTTAATGTAACAACTTTAATGCCTTGTCTAATGAATGCAACAGTCTTATGTCTTAAGTCTTATGTCTTCCTAAGGCATAGGTTTTGTTTATAAAGGTTAATTGCATGCCTACTGTTGTTTTATTGTCCCAAGATGGCTTATTTGTACCATTAAGAAGTATATTATTTGTTTGTTGTCAAGTTAAGCTTATTTTGGTCTACTATTTGTTGAATGACAATTGTATTGTAACTTGATGTCCATGTATATTTTGTCATATTTTTCAATAGTTTTCACGGTGCTACGGGGAAAATAAACCAGTATCTGTATGAAACTCTACTGTCTCATCATTACCATATACCTACAAGGCCGAGGGGTTACAGGAACTATTTGAAAGGTATTAGACACCTTTATGAACACATTTGTGAAGAAAGCTATTGGTTAGCATTTATTTTGGTCAAAATGGTGTTAACTTTCCCTAACTAATGACTATGTGCCCAATCAGAACTTTTCAGAACAATCTGGGAAATGGAAAGGCCTTGGGTGAGCCACATCTCCTTCTGGATTTATCTGATTCAACGCAACTCAAACGTTATTTATAAAGCATGTATTACAAGACCATAGGTCGACCAAAGTGCTGTGCAAGGTCAGAACAAAGAACAAGACTGACAATGACAAAATAAACTGATCATGACAAGAAGACCAAAAGAGGCATACCAAATAATACATTACAAACAGAAAAAGGGCTAAAAACAGCATGACAGAGTTATAAAATGTACACAATTAAACAGTGTCAAAGGCCAATGTGAGAAAATGAGTCTTCAACGAAGACTTAAAGGCCTCTATAGTGAAGGAGCAGAGCGAATATGAAGGGCAAGGTGTTCCAGAGTCTGGATATGCAACAATGTTAATTTGCTGCTCTCAGGGCACTTTCTCAATGCTGCTCTAAGGGCAGCTTATAGCTTTCTACAGTTATATAGATGCAACAATGTTAATTTGCTGCTCTGAGGGCAGTTTCTCAATGCTGCTTAAGATAAGATAAGAGCTTTATTGTCATTGCATACCCAACGAAACATAGTTTGGTACCTCTGCAGACAACAACAGTATTAAAAGAAGAGCACTGAACATTGAAGGAACAATAAAAAACCTTGGTCAAAGTCAAAGTCAGGTCAGTCAGTCCCACAGTCATTTTAAAATAAATAAAACAAGGATAAAATAATTAAGAAAAGAATAAGGAGGCCCCCATAAACGAAAAACATATCATGTGTACGCATATTGCACTTCCCAGTAGCCTAAGCAACAGTATTGGCATTAACATATCGCACATATACATTATTGCACTTGCTCAATTGTCTACACCAACGCACTGTCATCATGATCAGGGAAACAAAATCCATGGTGTGTTCATATTTAGTTCATATTCGGCGAGTACGCGTGCGTGATTGAGAGTCAGAATCCAGCAGACTTTCTACAGCCCTTGGAAAAAAGCTGTTGGACAGCCTGTTTGTCCTGGTTCTAACCACCTTCAGTCTGCCCGAGGGCAGGGTCTCAAACAAGTGGTGGCTGGGGTGTGTGGGGTCCTCGAGAATTCTCGAGGCTCGCTTGTGGAGACGGCATCAGTGAACGTCACACAGATGAGGCAGTTCTGCACCGATAATCCGCTGTGCAGTCTTAACCACACGTTGCAGATCTTTCCTCTCTACATCGGTGCAGCTCGAATACCACACTGTGCAGCCGTAGGTCAGGATGCTCTCGATAGTGGAGCGATAGAAGTTAATGAGCAGGTTCTGTGCAAGTCCGTTGCGTTTTAGTGTCCTCAGAAAAAAGAGGCGCTTCTGGGCCCTCTTGACCAGACTTGTGGTATTGAGGCTCCAGGTCAGCTTATTGCTGCTCTGAGGGCAGTTTCTCAATGCTGCTCTCAGGGCAGTTTCTCAATGATGCTCTCAGGGCAGCTTAAATGATATACATACAACAACATAAATTTGCTGCTCATAGGGCAATTTCTCAATGCTGGTTTCAGGGCTGCTTATAGCCCTCTACAGGTATATATATGCAACAATGTTACTTTGCTGCTCTCAGGGCACTTTCTCAATGCTGCTCTCAGGGCAGCTTATAAAGTTCTACAGGTATATAGATGCATCAATGTTAATTTGCTGCTCTCAGGGCACTTTCTCAATGCCGGTCTCAGGGCAGCTTATAGCCTTCTACTGGTATATATATGCAACAATGTTAATTTGCTGCTTTGAGGGCAGTTGCTCAATGCTGCTCTCAGGGCAGCTTAAATGATATACATACAACAACATTAATTTGCTGCTCTGTGGGCAGTTTCTCAATTCTGGTCTCAGGGCAGCTTATAGCCCTCTACAGGTATATATATACAACAATGTTAATTTGCTGCTCTAAGGGCACTTTCTCAATGCTGCTCTCAGGTTAGCTTAGAGCCTTCTACAGGTGTATATATATGCAACAATGTTAATTTGCTGCTCTGAGGGCAGTGTCTCAATGCTGCTCTCAAGGCAGCTTAAATGATATACATACAACAACATTCATTTGCTGCTCTGAGGGCAGTTTCTCAATGCTGGTCTCAGGGCAGCTTATAGCCTTTTGAAGGTATATGTATGCAACGATGTTAATTTGCTGCTTATAAAGATGTTGAATTCATTACGTTCAAACCAGGTTTTTTGCCCCGCCACGGAGCCCAACCCGCCCCGCAAAACAATATATAAATCAACTACCCGGCCCGTCCCGCAACCCGCAGAGAGAGAGAGCGAGCGCATCGAGTTGTCCCGCGCACCACTACCAGGGATCCTTGGGAGTGTTCCAGGGGGTCCCCAGCACTTTAACCACTTTAACCCTAGCCTACATAAGCTATTTCATTCGACGACCGCTCGCGCAGTAACAGAGTATTTTTATATTGTGGTATTGATTGATTGATTGAATACTTTATTTAGAAAGACATGGAAACAGTACATGGAAGTACAATTCACAATACAAGGTCCTCTAAACTGGATCGCTCATAAAAGCACAGGGGCTTATTTAAAATGAGATCCCCACGTCATACAATCAGCTTACAGGTTACTGGTATGAAAAACAAGAAATATGTACAATAGACAGTTTTAGAAGGGGGGGGGGGTGTAGGTTACGACTTTGACAGGGGCCAGTTTGGAATTGCAGCCTCCTGAAGGTGTTTCATTAGGGCAGTTTTGAATGTGAGTAGGGTTTTACACTCCTTTACTCCTTTAGGTAGGGCATTCCACATTTTTGTTGTATAGCATGAGAAAGAGTTCATTCCACGTAAAATTTCTTCCACCACTGGTCAACTGGACCAGTTGTCTTTGTAGGTTTTTTTTCTGACAAGAATAGGCCTAATGCTAACAATAATAATAAATGCAAACGAAAAAATAAACTAAGATGGATGGATCTGTTCAAATTAAGTATTTGTATGTCCTTATATTTTTTTTAGTATGTTTGCATTTATTATTGTTGTTAGTATTAGGCCTATTACTGTCAGAAAAAAGCAGTCCAAGTAGCCTACAAAGACAACTCAGGTACAGTTGACCAGTGGTGGAAGACATTTTACTTAAGTAAAAGTATCAATACCACAATATAAAAATACTATGTTACTGTACGCGCATGGTCGTCGAATGAAATAAGGCTCTATCGTTAAGTAGTTAATGTGTGAATTACTTCGAAACTCCAATGGCCAGTAGTTATCACCTCAAGATAATAGCCACACATTGACCACACACCGGCAGTTGACCAGTGGTGGAAGAAGTACTCATAATAATAACACATCAGACTGGTGTGTTATTATATTAATACAGATGTTTGTTATTATATTACTTTTCTTTTATAAGTATCAATACCAGTCAACAACATATAAATACTCTGTTAAAAGTAAAAGGTGTGTGTTCAAAATGTTAGCTGTCTTGAGTAAAAGTACAAAAGTAATGGCATCAAAATATACTTAAAAATATACATAAAAGTACCAAAAGTACTAAAATGCTTGACAATAGCAGATCTGCAAGGTCACAACGCGTAGTTGTGAGCTTGACCTCCAGTAGGGAGGAAATAATCCACTGGAAATGATTCTCAACCACAGAATAAAACACACTGACTGCTGAGACCAAACTCACAACCTGTTGATTAGTGACACCTAGCGGTTTGATCACACTGCTACACCTGATTGATTGAATACTTTATTAGAAGTTTGCTAAACAAAAGGCAAGCACATGAAAGTACAGTTCAAAACAAAGCCAGCTAATAGGAATTAAAAAACCCAAGAAAGCCATTGGCTTGTTTCCATTGGGGTCCTTTGACCCCAATTTACTCAACCTAACAACATAATGCTATTTCATTTTAAGCTATGTTTAAACCCAGCCATGGTTCACATGATGCTCGTCTGTTACAAGCGTCATGGAACCACTTGTTCCTGGTTTGAGAATATTTTACATTTACAACCGCTACATCTACATAAACGTTCAGATTTCAAATATAAAGTGATGACCCCCAAGACACTGATGCAACAATTTAAAGCGTTCTGGTCTAAGTATCCGTATCTTCCGTATTGTTCAATAAAAAGCACTTTAATCCGTTCGGCAGCCATTTTCATTTTCATTTTATTTGTTTTAATAATGTATGAGGATGCAATACACCTCCCAACCAATAGGGGCGCGTGGTTAAAAGCATATGAAGAAAACTTCCGAGAAAATGGCAACTGGTCGGATTAAAATACTTTTTATTCAACAAAAGGAACGGAAGATACGGGTACTTGTACAGGGCCGCTTTAACTTGTTACATCAGTGGCTTGGGGGTCAGCACTTAATATTTGAAATCTGAACGTTTATGTAGATGTAACGGTTGTAACATGTAAAATATTCTCAAACCAGGAACAAGTGGTTCCATGACTGTCATGATATGACGCCTAAACCTTACACTATTAGATATAAATTAAACTAAAAGAGAAGCCCAGCAACATTGTTCTGAAACAGTGGTGTAACAGCACTGTCTCATTCATGTTAAATCTAAACCAGCTGAATCAAATAATGAATTAGCTGCACATACACATACTGTATGCTGGTACGTTCTTAAAACTTAAATAAATAAATAAACTTTCATCAAATGGAGGAAGTGTATTCTTGACTATACAATAGGCTACATTTGTAGTTAACCTGCATGCTGGTAAAATGCTCTTAGTAACTTTTGAGAGCCAGCCTGTCTTCTGCTCACTGTTGTTCACACTCAGAGAAATGGAACCAATTGTGGGTCTATTTAGTTACATTTGTACACTTTGAGTTAAATTAACTCATAA
This sequence comes from Gymnoscopelus braueri, assembly GCF_963280865.1. Classification (NCBI taxonomy): domain Eukaryota; kingdom Metazoa; phylum Chordata; class Actinopteri; order Myctophiformes; family Myctophidae; genus Gymnoscopelus; species Gymnoscopelus braueri. Next base: position 14,459,228 of record NC_137621.1, read on the forward strand.
TATATTATATAGACATATTTTTGCCACATATTGAATAAATGTAGCCTTTTGACATAATGCAAAATATGTTGTCTATTATAGCCTACTATTACTTTACTATAGTATAAGAAAAGAATATATATAAGTTATTCTATATATCAAATATATGCTATGCATCACCATAACCATTTGACCCCAATGGAAACAAGCCATAGGCTTTCTTGGGTTTTAATCCTCTTAGCTGAGCTTGTATTGAACCGTACTTTCCTGTGCTTTTTTTTTGCAAACTGCTAATAAAGTATTCAATCAATCAATCAAACCAAAATAAATAATTAGTCAGGGTGCTGCTGCTGTTACAGGACCCCAATGGAAACAAGCTATTGTGCTTTCTTGGGTTCAATCCTTTTTGCATTGTATTTGTATTAAACTGTACTTTATGTGCTTTTTTGCAAACTGTTAATAAAGTATTCAATCAATCAAACAAACAAACAAACAAACATTATTAGGTTAATTGGTAACGCCTGTGTTTACGCATATGTCACGTTAATTACAACTGTAAAAACAGTTTATAATCCAATAATGATATTTAAAAAAAGCATATAAAAGTAGCCTATCATTTATTTACCTTATATGAGTTATCTTTCTTTCTCTTCCTCTTCCTTCATCCATCAATGTCCAACTGGTCTGAAGCCCGCCAATTCATGACTCATACTCATGTTTCCATTAAAGCCTCGAGATATTATTAGGCTACTTCACAAAGTTTCGAAATAACAAAAAGTATTACCTGTGTATTGACAAAAATCTACTAGAAGTTGTAACAACAGCTGAAACGATCATCACCACTTGTTGGACCGAGGCGAATGCGTGTCACTTGACAAATGCGATGCCAGCCAGGCTAACGTTAATGAAATCGATCTGATAAAACGGCATTTCGTGGCATTTAATGGTTAGAATTAGGAGATTGCCTTGTGATTGGTCACCGTTTGAGCGCACCGACAGGCCATTGGGCAGATACGAAGCTGTAGAGAGGCATGCTGGGGGTTGTGGTTCTTTGTCCCCTGTGGGCATAGATAGAGTTAAGCCTGTGGGGCCATCACTTGTGTCTCTGGACTGAAACAGGACTACAATTCCCAGCTTTCTACAATTCTGAGCTTGTAGATCAGCTATTTTCAAATAGCCAACAATGCATAGGTTTAAAATGCCCATGTGGCCTAAAAGTCGCTTATTTTGGGCTTGTTTTCATTGACCTGGTTGCTTATTTCTCTCGCAAAATCTAGCAACACTGGATATAATGTGAAAACATGCTGACTGGCTGCCCAAGGGGATTTGTATTGTGTGAATAATTTAGCTGAGTTTAACAGGACCATAACAGGACTGAGAGCTGTGCTATAGTTCTGGCCTTGTAGGCTACTACTGATAACAATTATGAGGGAAGTAGCTGTTTACACACGTTTGTTACTATCAATCAATAAAATGCAAGATTTTTTGTTTTATTTTCTGTGGCAAGTGTGATGGACCTCCAAAGCTCTTAAAATAAGATCTATCTTCACATTATGATGTATTTGTCAAAATACTTCCAAAATGTTAATGAAGTCCACGATCATAACACCAGAGGCAGCTCCACGAATCATGTTCAACCCAGATTTGGCTCAACAAAGGGAATGAACTCGTTCTCATGCTATTCAACAAAAATGTGGAATGCCCTACCAAAAGGATTAAAGGAGTGTAAAACCCTACTCACTTTCAAAACTGCCCTTAAGATACACCTTCAGGAGGCTGCAATTCGAAAATGGCCCGTCAAAGTCTTAACCTACCCCCCCCCCCCCCCCTCCCCGAATTTTTCTTCTCTTGTACATATTTTTCATTTTTCATACCAGCAACCTGTAAGCTGATTGTATGACGTTCTGTATAGTAGTGTGTATATCTGTCTGTCTCTTATATGTCATCATGATTTGTGTGCATGGGGATCTCATTTTAAACAAGCTTAGTGCTTTATGAGTCTTCCAGTTTAGTAGACCTTGTATTGTGAATTTGTACTTCCATGTACTGTTGTTCTCATGTCTTACTAAATAAAGTACATCAATCAATCAATCAGGATATAGCAAAACTGACATGTTTTCTCTAAATTACTGTTAAAGGAAACAGAAGAAACGACACCAACACATTATGTCTTTAAACATACATTCTATTAACTCTTTCAGTGCCAAGAGTATTTTCATAAAGTACTCCCCCAGTGCCAGCATATTGCGTTTTTTTTTTGTAATTTTTCATTCAAATAAATGATCTGATTGGGTTTTTAAACCCATAATACAGTTCTACCAGTAGAGAGCAACAAATCGACACATTGATGACCTCGCTGGCTCACTCACCCCCTCCCAAACAGGCTCACATCATATCCGGTCATAACCGGATGTTGACATTTTTGACAATCGTTGATTGTCTAAATTACGATGCGATACACGACTACGATGACTGATCGTTAGCCTGGTATCCAGCCTGCTTCGCTACGTTCGGCTGACTTTTTTTTCTCTCTTCGCTTATCAGTCTGGAAAACCTCCTATCTCCAAGAGAGGCGGGACATGCCAAAAGCTTCGAAACCTAACGTGGCTTCTGATTGGTCTGTGGTGCGGGGCGGGACCAAAAAAACAGTGTGATCGTTGTGATTCGTCATTCGTTTGAACAACATCCAATCAGCAACGACGTTGCCCAACGTAACATACGACGTTGCCCAACGTAACATATGTAGTTCCAGTGTAGTTCTGCAAAACCTTCCAATGGGAGGCTTTCCAGACTGATAAGCGAAGAGAGAAAAAAAAGTCAGCCGAACGTAGCGAAGCAGGCTGGATACCAGGCTAACTGATCGTCACCCAGACCAAAGAGAGTAGACGTGGACCTCTCCGTTCGCTTTTTATACCGTGTGAAAAACCGTGACTTTCCCTATTCTGGCCGAAAATCACCAGAGAAAAACAACGTGACCCGGAAATGAATTATTTTTTTTTACATCCGGCTCCGGGTGAGTCTGAAGGAGTCAGGAAGCGAAAGTGATCATGAAAAATAAACAGAATAGCGCGACTACAGTCAAAAGTAAAAACTCGGGATTTCTCGTGCTGGCACTGAGGGTACTCGGGAAAAACTCGGGATATCTCGGGGCGTGGCACTGAGAGAGTTAAGTCATAAAAAAAAGACAACAGACCAATACACAGTTTGATTGATTGAATACTTTATTAGACAGAAATGTAAACAGCACGAGGTACAGTCAGACATTTCGGCTAAAAGGATAACACAAAAGAGTCCTGGGGACTTGTTTCCATTGTAGTCCTATGTATTCAATTCATCAACATAGCATAATGATAACACAAAAATACATATCATCAACAAGTATAAAACACTGAACACTATATGTACTTTTTTTTTTTTTAAGTACATTTTTATCCCACGATTTTTGTAACCCTATTTTTTACACCCAGTGCCAATTGTCTATGTAATCCTGGGCACTACCTTCCCTCTGCCAACCTAGGGAGGCCAGGGCCGAGCTCATGCCTCCTTCAATGCATGAGAGCCAACTGACCTTCTTGTCACCTGACAGGGGAGAGTTTCCCTGGTTGGACGTAGCGCATGGAAGGAATACGTTATTCCAACCGGTTCCTTTCCCCTCCATCAGGCGCCCCGGCTGGCAGTATAGTGACCAGGATTACTGCATGTTTTTGTGAGGGTACCTACCCTAGGGAACACGGGGATAACATGCAAACTCCACACAGAGAGGCCCTTTCGCCAACCCCACCTTGGGTATGGGCACTGATGACGCGGAGGAGAGAACAGGAATCGAACCCAGGACCTTCTAGCTGTGAGGCGACAGCGCTACCGACTGCGCCACCGTGCCCCCTTAATATATATAAAAAAATAAAAATAAAACACCATATGTACAAAGGAGAAAGGGGGGGGGGATATCGGCAGTGAATGCCACCTTTCTATGGGAGAAATTAGTTAACCTCCCCTTATGGTCTACTGAAAGGTGGGTTTTCAGGCCTGTTAAGTAAGTAAATAAGTAAGTAAGTAAGTAGGTCTTTATCATGAAACAAGTTTAGAAGCATTGCACATTGCTCCACCAAAAAAAGGAAAAAAAAGCCATGGCCTTTATGGAAGCCTCCATTGTCAGTACCCATGCAGGCGGCTGGTGTTGCGTCCTCAACAGTCTGTGTTGTATCACAATGTGATGTTTGTCCTCCATCACATCAGCTTGCTGTTAACTTGCTCCACTCAATGACCATGTTCCTAATCTCCTGCTGGGTCTCTTCCAGTTGACGAGCCTGTTGTGTCCACCGCAGGAAAAAACCTGACAGCATAATAAGAAACAACATTCCTCGTTAACCACATAAGGCCTACATACTTCATCATATGACAAAACATTTTTTTTAAATGTCTGCCGAATAGGGACACACCATGTTGAAAGTGGTTACCCCCCCAATCATTTAACTTTATTTTACAGTCAAAAGTGATCAAACAGAGTGATCAGACAGATGCCAGGTTCATTTGTTGACCTGGCATCCTATAGTTTTATTAGTTTGTATAGTTTCAATGTACACATTTTATATGAAATAATCACACTGGTGGACCTCAAGAAGAGTGTGGTCCACCAGACTTCTCTGAGGTGGTTAAGTGCTAGATTGGGTGGGCTGGAGGCAGATGAGTGCTCGTTTGGTATCACTCTCAACTGAGTAAAGAATCTTTTTATGATAATGCCTTTTTACATCACTTGAACACAAGAGATGCGCACCGACAGTAGAGAGCGTGCAGGCACGTCAACTAGCGTCTGACAGTTGGAAAGCCATGATGGGTGGAATAGGTTAGCACCTGTTCCGAAATTGCACATCATGCAGTACATTGTGCGACACTAAACAAACACTCCCTCATCCTAACATGACCAGATTCCCAACATGACCAGATTCCTCCCTCAAAACTATTTAAACATGATTTGGAACAATAGAGACCTGATAAACGAGAAGTTAGATGTTGCTCTTGTTGGCCAAAGTGATAACACAGTGAACATTAATCGTGAAACCGACAAAAGGATAGCCGAATGTTGATTATTACCACATTTCCCAGAGGAATGACAAATCTTTGGAATTTCCCACATTTCCCATTTTTCTACATTTACCATAACATATACATAGTACATGGACGATCGCTAAAACAGAATGCAGCGCATTTCAACGCTGATCTTCCTCAGGCTATTGCAGGCATCATCTCTGCTATATTTCCTGTTTCCTGCAAAGCATCCTAACGAAAAAATGGACCTTACACCCTTCCAGTACAAGGATCCTGTTTTTTTCAGTTGAGAACAGATTTTTCAGTTGCTAACAAAGAATTAGTTGTTTGGTATGACTCACCTTCCCAGAGCTGCAGAGACTGGGGGTGGACAGAAGGCCAGATGGCCAGCTCCATGCGGTCATACAGGGGGTTCGAGTAATGCTCTCTCTCCTCAGGCCTCAGCAGGGCCTGGAACAGACAATGAGTTTTCCCCTTTACCCCTGCAGCACACCTAAGTATGAGGGAGAGAGAGACAGAGAATCCCAACGAGGAAGGGAGAGGGAGAAGAAAATCGAGAAGAAAGATCTACAGTATGAGAAAATAACAGAGGAAGATGGAGTTTGTACAGAAATTACTGATTTTTTATGTGTAAATAAATAAATGAAGTGGCTTTAATATTGCAACTCCCTCCTTACTGGTCTCCCTGCATGCTCGCTCTACCTTCCAGAATAGCCTGGCATGGCCAGACTAATATCACTGCGTAGATATTAGTCTGGAATCTCTGTGTGGAACCTGCGTTTCCAAGGGGCGTATTCAATAGAATGCCTCTGGTGATAAACCCGCCCCTTATTTACATACTGGTTCCTGATTGGTGCCCCACAACTTCGGGGGCAGCAAAATCCAATCACAACTGTTTTAGCCTGGTTTCCAGGCTACTTCCAGAATGCCTGGACTTCAACCTTTCGAAAATGTTCACGTCTCCCCCCTTTTGCGTTCCCTTCACTAGCTTCTGGTTGTACAGCCAGTACAAAACACTTGATGGCCAACAAGGTAATCAAGGGCATGTCACTCAGTTACCTTCAGGACATCCAATCCTACACCCCTTCTCACGCACTTACAGTAAGGTCCCTTTCTATTGCAAAGTCCTGACCCGACATGCCACGGCTCTACCCGAATTCTTTTTTCTTTCCATTAGTGCCTGGTACCTGGTACCAATAGCCTGAGGAAGACCATAGGTTAGAAACAGGCGGAGTTGAAATGCGTTAACCGCTGTTGTAGCAGACAACGTTCTGCTATGCCACTGCAGGTCTCACTGTTAATAATCACTATGTTCTCACTTTCGCCAAGAAGAGAAGTATCTAACTTCTCGTTAAATCAATTTGTCCCAAAAATTTGGAGGGAGGACTCTGGTCATGTCGGGGAAGAGGGAGCGCTCGTTTAGCTTCACTCAACATCCTGCATGTGCAATTTCTGAAAAGGTGATAACCTATTCTGTCCACCACGGGTGCCAACCCTACTGTCACGGCGCCTTCCAAGTTTTGAAATCCAGGACTTATTTTAATCAATAAAATGTTATTTTAACCAATCTGTATCAGTACAATATAAGGAGTACATCTGCAGTGGTTGGAGGTGGTCTTCCTACTCTTCCATTGAGAGATTTAGACCCTGATGTCAGGTAGGATACTGAATGGTTATTTGCAAACTGCATACCGGATTGGACACTAGATGTGTCACTCATTTTATTGTAGTTTGAATATAATTGCAATTACCTCTCTCCATCAGTAGAGGGAGACAATGTATAAACGTTTTAGATTGTGGCTTTCAACCCTCTAAAATGTACATCTCTCCGCACTTTTCTGCTTCCTCCACTGGCTCCTAGTTGCTGCTCACATCCAATTCAAAATACCGGTAATGACCTACAAAGCAACCAAATGGGTGCCCCCCCCCCTAACTTCCGGATATGATCTACTCCTTCACCCCTTCTCGCACACTTAGATCAGCAAACACAGGACGTCTGTCTCTCCCTTCCCTATAACACCATGACCAACGCTCCGAGCAAACCCGATACCCACCTCAGTCAGGACTGCCGACTCACTTCCCAGTTTTCAAATGTTTGAAAATGTTGCCTATAATGCCTATAATGACATGAGTAAAATAGGGATGCCAGGGTTAATGCGGTCAAATTGTACATGACTGACCTCTCCTGGTCGCTGTTACAGAGGAAAGTGCCGTAGTCAGATGCGTAGACCTCTGTGGCCAGTCTGAGGAGCAGGGCCTCAGAGAAGCCCAGTGCCAGAGGGAACTGGTTCCACAGCTGCCACACACAGTCCAGCAGCAGCAGAAAGACTGGCGCCTCCTGCTGGAGACGGGCATGGGAGTGGGCAGAGTGGGCACACCTCTGCTGGAAGGGGTGACCTGCCTAGGGAGAGAGAGAGAGAGCAAGGTTTTATGTCTTTATGTGAATGAAGGTAACCACTTTCAACCTGATGTTCCTATTTTGTGAATATAGCTGACATTTCTTTAAATAGAAGAAGAAAGAATTTAAAAACATTTAAAAAGTTAAACATTTGTATAATTATTGTTCTAAATAGGGAAAATAGCAAATCTACAAGCTTGTAGATCAGCTATTTAATAAAAAAAACACAACTGAATGGGTTACAAAACGTTAGCACACTCGTCTTATTTGTTTAAAAAAACAGACTTTATGTTGCTCTGTGAAGTAAAAGGCTTCAGTAATGTGGAGCTTCTGTGACTGCGGTCTGCTACATCGTCAGTCCTTTTTGTGTTGGTATTTTGAGCTGTGTAACACATCACGCCTCTGATTCCTCAGCGCCAGTGTGCTATGTAAAGACACACAAAGTGTGAACTAAACACAATTTTGGTGAACCAAACAAGGTTTGTTTCTGTGTAGAACGGCAAAGACTGCATTAATGATGGCAATATTGGACGATCTCTGTGTAAAAGGGACCACACACACACACACACACACACACACACACACACACACACACACACACACACACACACACACACACACACACACACACACACACACACACACACACACACACCTGTACCCACTCCCTTTCTAGCAGAGCCAGGAAGCCTTCCAGTGTCCGACAGCAGGGGTCCATGATGAGTTGAGCCAGAGTGCTGATGAGGAGACTGGCATCTGTCCCTTCAGAACCATGAACTAGCACCGAATGACCGTCCCTGCACAAAAAAACACAACATAGCATCTACAATGTTGATACTAACTGTAAACATTCTATTACTGACTAGCCTTGGGTACCATGCCTTGTTTTGTTTTGGTTTACGGACAGAACTTCCCTGCAGGATCAAACGTCGGTCGGCCTGTCAGCCAGTCTGTCTGTCTGTCTTTCTATCTACGCAGGACTTCACAGTGTATGTACCTACCTCTCAACACACTCGGCCAGCAGTCCGGCGGTGGACAGGGCCGTCTGGACGTGAGACAACCACTTGGTGTTCTCCAGCTTACTGAGCCATCTGTCCATGTTGTGAGACTGGTCTGCACACACCTCCACCAGCTTTATCAGACTCTCCTGAAGTGCTTTACCTCTGCGTGCACGCACACACCCACACACACCCCCCCCCACACACACACACACACACACACACACACACACACACACACACACACACACACACACACACACACACACACACACACACACACACACACACATTCAAGATTCAAGATTTTTTATTTGTTACATCTCATGTACAGTACGAGTACACAAGAGTAAAGTTATTTGGTTTAGGCTCCTCAACATTGTAACAACAACGGCACATTATTATATTATTCTACTTGGCCTGTGGTGATATCAGCGCTGGATTTATGAATGAACCGCCGGTCAGCAACAGGATTCTGACGGAGCCGCGGCGGGTGAGATAAATCCAAGCTTTCTATTCGGTGGATTACAATTTAAGGGGTACCCCGAACTTTAGTTATTCTTTGGACCGTTATTGCGGAAGATCGTTTGCGTTTAGTTTGGAACTAATTGGAACTAATAGACTTTTTGGGAGGGATTTCTGAACTCATTACTGATTGTTTATTTATTTTGTTTGTTAGGGAAAGAGACAGGGACAGTATTTAAAATCTCGAAGTGTAATATTTATTGACTATTTGCTTTGTCAATTATTTAATCAGCTAATTTTACATCACCTGATGTCAACGAAATGTGATCACCTGACATTTTCAGGATATGTCAGGACAAGACAGCTTGGTCTGTAGAGGCCTTTAGGGGTTCAGTGTCTTGCTCGAGGTTTTCAAACTTTTTTTATTTTAAGGACCCATAACTCCGAGTGTACAGATCTGTGTACACACTCTGAGATACATGCCCGTAAGGGTTCATTTGGAACCTCCCTGACGTAACCCCGGGGGTCCCCTGACCCCACTTTGAGAACCACTGACATATTCACACACACATACACACCTTTCCATCTGTCTGTGTAGTCTCTTCCAGCGGTTGTAGTTGGCTTTGGACTCGAACCCTCCCCCT
>NC_137621.1:14473757-14561257 GCF_963280865.1 Gymnoscopelus braueri
ACCCACTCACCTCTTCTCGATGGCATCGATGTTCCTGAGCAGCAGCAGAACCTGTCTCCTGCAGCAGTCCGTCTCCCGGTCAGAGAACAGCAGGTGGTGGCCGGTGATGCACAGGGTGCCTCTGGCCGGCGGCTGGAAGGGCAGCCGCAGGACCACGTCTTCAACGTTGGCCGTCTTGATGTGCTCGGAAAACTCCATGAATGAATAGTTCTAGAAGTTACAACAGTCTCTGAGAGTGCGTTTTGCTGCTGCTGCTTAAAAACGAAGAAACTCTTCTGAATAGCTGTCATAGAACTGGAGGACACTCCGACACACTAGTTGTTGCTTCCTCAGACTTGTTTAAAACCGAAAATAAAAGATCTTGAGAAATGATCCGAGCCCTTCCTTCCTCTCTCTCCAGTTAACAAGGTGGTGTTGGTGGTGCTGCTTCTGTTTGTTTGATGATAAGGAGCCTATAAATAGAACAGATGCTCTTTCATTCTACTTCAGCGCCTGGTTTACTTTACACACCTTCTAATCTAAACGCATGGTGGAAAGAAACACCTTCTAAACGCATGATGATGGCGGAAAAATGAAACATCTGCAGGCAACAGAAGAAGGAAGTATATGTGTTTCCTCAGAACAACGGTGAGATAATGACACACGCTATAGCGACCTCCTGCTGTCACAAGCAATGCTTTTTTATTTTATTTTGCACAATCACAATCTCTCTCTCTCTCTCTCTCTCTCTCTCTCTCTCTCTCTCTCTCTCTCTCTCTCTCTCTCTCTCTCTCTCTCTCTCTCTCTCTGTGCGCGCTCGTGCTCTCGTGCGTGTGCATAGGCCGCCTACCACACACACCCACCCATTTCCCGTGGATTTAATGCTCATTCAGCTGTTTCACTGGACACAGGATAGGTGGGCACTATAGGGACATCTGGGCACCTCGATGTAAAATGGGCTATTTTGTCCAGAATGTGAACAAATAAAATATTAGAAAAATGGTCCTAAGTAGCCTAATCTGTAAAGTATACATGATGTGAACATGCACGGTACATCAGATTTAAATGTATCCTTCAGCTTCTTGTTTATGCCCCAAAATGACTGGATATACAGGTGTTGTAGCAATTGTAGAAACATTAGACCTTAATTGTCGAATGTTTAAGCATGTTGCAGCCTATGCTTATATCAGATGCCTGGCCGCCTGCAGTATGACCTTGGACCACTAGACGGCAGCATTTCCTTAACATTGGGGAATAGGTCGTGGAAACCCTGGTGGAAACTGACTTATTACAGTAGCCTACTACTACTCTCTATATAATATATACAGCATTCGCAACAGTAAAATCATAACGACTAACTAAGACCACAATTCGCTTCAAATCCAAAGGTAATTCACTCAAAGAGAATGACTTGTTATTATTTAACAGGAACAACTACTGGTCTTTTTTAAAGAAAAAAAATCATAGGGGGGCCCACAGTGAATCTTTGTCCCCAGGGCCCAGAATTTAGTGCTACGGTGTGGTGTCAGCTTGAAATTAAATAATGACTGTTAAGGGCTTAATTACATTTGTTAATTCGAGGTGAATTAAATCAAGTCCAAGGTTATTATTTAACTGAGATATGCTAGTGGTCCAGAGCTAAAAAAAAAAAATCATCTTAACTGATTCATTGCAACTTATGCATGAACGAGCAGACACGTGCGATTGATTATGGGCACATTTCCTAATTATGGTGACACAAACAGACAATCCGGTACAGTTTCCCTTGAGATTCTAACTCCCATTTCTGTGGAAGTTCTTCACATCCGACTTCCCAGTAACTGACACCATTGGCGTGTCATTATACGTCACCAGGTAATTCACTGCAAAGTGGTCGATAACACAAAATAAAATACAAATCTTCACTTTCCTACATAACTAAATGCATGGTCAGGGACCACATGCAATACCTTCACGGACCACCAGTTGAAAACCCATGTTCTAAATAAAGAATTCAATCAATCAATCAATCCGTTTGTATAGCCTATGCCTACGGTATATGTAGTTTACAGAATTCCGCAGAAAAGTATTGGAAATGTTCAGAACAATTGCAGAACTTGAAGCCTACATGAAACCAGTGGTGGGAAGTAACTAATAACCTATATTTAGGCTACTCACGTACTTAAGTACAATTGTAGGCTTCTTGATTGATGGAATACTTTATTTAGAGGTTTGCAGAAAAAAAGCACATGAAAGTACAGTTCAAATACAAGGTCAACTAAATAGGATTTTTAAAAAAACAAGAAAGCCATGTTTCTATTTAATCCCAGTTGACCTTGTATTTGAACTGTACTTTCATGTGTTTGTTCTGCAAACTTCTAAAGTATTCAATCAATCAAGTACAATTGTGCGGTTCTTTTACTTTACTATTCCAATTGTTATATAGACAACTTTATATTTCTACTCCATAGCCTACATCTCCCAGAGCAAATATTGCACTTTTTATTCCACAAAAATATAGCTGATATGAATATCATCTGTAATGCAGCTAAGCCTTAGCTGCGTTACAGATTTAAATTAATAATAGAAAACACACATTAAATAATAAATAATGATATATTATTATATAGCAGCACATTAAGTCATTTAAAATCAGCCCCCTCCAGGACACACCGTCATAATTCAGGCTTGACTCAGCTGGAGAGATGTGGGCGGTCACGGCTCCTCATCTCTCCCTATAAATTAAGTTCAGGATCAGAGTTGCGCTCCAGACAGTCCAGAACGCGCACCGACTGAACGCACAACAAGACAGTTTGCGCGCAGCCTCGTTCTTCTCACTTTAATTGGCTCAAACTTCCCTCGCCATGGATTTCAAAGAGTTCGGAGGAGATGATAACCGCGATGATGACACCTCCGAGGGAGAAGCAGAGGACCTGGACAACGTCAAAGCGCTGGCGGAGAAGCTCAAGCTGCAGACGCGCAGACCGTCCTACCTGGAATGGCAGGAGCGCCTCCAGAGCAACCCGTGGAAGAAGGAAAGCTGTCCGGAGGGAGAAGAAGGCGCATCATCCGGGGCGAAAGATGCCGTCAACGAGCCTGTGATCTTAAGAAATGAGAACTCGGAGTTGGTCGTACGCAACATCTGTGGCTTTGACACGATTGATGACGCCCTGGAGTTTCTTAGAAAAGAACTGGTGAGTGAGTCAGTGAGTGAGTGAGTGACTGGCAGTTGTGGAAAAAGTCATCGATTTCTTTACTTAAGTAAAAGTATCAATACTACAATGTAAAACAAATAGCCTACTCTGTTACTAATAAAAGTCCAGAATTCAAAATTGACTTGAGTAAAAGTACAAAAGTATTGTACTTAAAGCACAACAAATAGAAAGTAGCCTACTCATTATGCAGAATGTCCCATTTCACAACTTTTCAAATGTAGAAAATGTATACAAATCTTTCGAAAACAGCAGATCTACAAGCTCACAATGAGCTTGTAGATCGGCTATTTTCAAATGGCCGAAATGTATATAGGGCTGAAGAGATTAATGTATGTTTTGTATTAGTAATCAAAATCTACAAAGTAACAAGTAACTACACTTTTCAAATAGTGGTAGTGGAGTAAAAGTACAATATTTGCCACTTTCTCCACCTAAAGGCATGTAGACAGTTGTAGAATTCTGTATGTACAAAATATATTCCAACTACAGAAATCTTCTCTTAAGGGGCTCCATGGTACAAAATCTTTTCAAATGGGTGTCTGCGGCCTAATAGTTTTTGATACATAATACATTTTTGAGAACACAAGTGATTCATTATTCCCATTGCTCTCACAGTAAAATGTATGGATACACAAGGGTCTATTTTGTTCCATTTGTACACTGTCAGAGTTAAATTAACACAGGAATTTACATGCTCTGGTGTTGCCTAGACTAGAAGAGTACTATGTTTACTATATATCCTGAGATGCCTGGCTGCAGATGCTGGTGAGTCAATCACTCACCGTTGTGCACTGCTAGCCTGTGCATGAATGCCTGGTTGACAGAGTATGCATGACTTACCTCATTACTACCCGCATCCTAAACACACAATGACACTCATTGAAAAAGTATGGATTGTGTGCTTAATGTGTCTGACCTACTGCAATGGAAACGTCAGCCATTTCATGACAACAAAAGACAAAGACAAGATAAGAATAGAGGCTACTTCACCCCCAACAGCACTTGCATCATTAATTACTTAAAACAGTGAACTCCGGAGAGTTCGTTTAACTCTGACTGCCAACCGTCAAGCAGTGGTTCTCAAAGTGGGGTCCGAGGACCCCCAGGGGGAGTGAACATTTGGGGCAATAGTTGGGATGGGTTATATCACTGCTCCTAATAGTTAGGAGGATGCGTTAAATCACTGCTCCTAATAGTTGAGATGAATTCAATCACTGCTCCTAATAGTTGAGATGAATTAAATCACTGCTCCTAATAGTTGAGATGAATTCAATCACTGCTCCTAATAGTTAGGGTCAGTTCATTGCAGAGGGTGAATTTCAGGTATGCACTTGGCCGATACCCCAACCACACAAAAGGTGACACAACTATTTATTATTCATTTACTTTTTCCGAATCCGTCTGCAGAGGGAGATGCAGATGCAGGACAACCGCCTGGCCCGCCAGCTGATCCGCCTGCGTACCGAGATCTACCGGATCAAGGTGGAGCAGGTGTGCCACCGCCACAAGGAGATGCTGGACAACGCCACGTACGAGCTGGAAGAGTGCGGCGAGGAGTCCGATCTGCTCTGCGACATCCCCATGAAGGCCGCCTTCGCTCTGTCCACCCCTCTCAAACACCTGGGCCTCACCAAGATGAACATCAACTCCAGGCGCTTCTCGCTGTGTTAGGAGCACTGACAAAACGCCAGTCAGAGGATGTAGATTATATGTCCGACACCTCTGTGGTGGTCTTGGTGGGCCAGGCTTTGTTCTGGACGATGGAGGGAAGAGCGGTTGCCAGACTCCTGACGTGAGACCTTGTTCAAGGACAGAAGGTCTGCCGTGTTGAGCCGTGTCCGGGCCCAACACACACACACACACACACACACACACACACACACGTGTGCGCACGCACACGCACACACACACACACACACACACACACTCACACTCACACGTACGTACGTACACACACACACACACTAGGGCATTCACGAATAGTGATTTTTAGCATTCGAATTATTCGACCTATAAGTATTCGAATATTCGATTAATCAATTTGATTATAAAAAATTAAATAATAAAAAAAAAAATATATATATATATATATTTTTTTTCAATGGCATTGATGACTTGACTCAAGGAATGCGAGTTGACGTCACACCAGAGCTCACAGCTGCGTGTCTGCTGTAGAAAAGCCACAACAAAAAAAAAAATCAATAATAGTGGTTTGATAGTCGAATAGTCGGTTTGATATTCGAATATTCGAATATTCGACTATTCGGTGAATGCCCTAACACACACACACACACGCACACACGCACACACACACACACACACACACACACACACACACACACACACTCACACGTACACACACACTCAGATGGTCTTTTATACTGACCCTATATTGAACCATAACTGCTCAGGTATTGTCTGTTATTTTTACACTCAAGTCAGGGTGTGATTTAGGGTACCTAGAGATTGGTGGGATACTTACGGATACAGGTTCAGGGGGCACCTAAACCTTGTGGGCACCTCAACGTTAAATTGGCAGTTTATTTTCCCAAAATGTAAAGAAAAAATAATAAATGTATGTTTTGGAGAATGGTTGGAAATAAAGTAAAGTACACATGATTTTAACATGCACGGTAGATCATTATCAGACCTAAATTTACCCTTCAACTTCTTGTTTATCCCCAAAATGACTGGCTATCACAGGTTTTGTAGCAATTTGTAGCATTTGTAGAAATATTGGGCCTTAAATGTCATAAAAACAATATTTATGTAGAATATTTGGCCTCATTTGTAAAATAAATGTAGATATAAAATCAAATATAAAATAAATAAATGTTTAAAAAAAAAAGTGCCCAGTGTTCTCAGGGGCCCACTGTTCCGGTTACCATTTGGTGGATATATAGGTTTACACTTGGTAGCATAGATATGTAGAAAATTTGGCCTCATTTGTAAAATAAATGTAGATATAAAATCAAATATAAAATAAATAAATGTTTTAAAAAAAAAGGTGCCCAGTGTTCTCAGGGGCCCACTGTTCCGGTTACCATTTGGTGGATATATAGGTTTACACTTGGTAGCATAGATGTATGTTGTACCCCACTGCATTAAGGGCATTTGTTGTAAACAAAAAAAAGAAGAAAGAAGTATGTGCCCAGGTATTGTAAAACACTGAAGAATAGAGTGTTGTACAGCATTTAAGACAATGCATCACTCTTTCCCTGGGAAGCCGAATGTTCCCTGCACAGAAATATGACTGCCAACAGATTGACCGAGACTGAGAGAGAGCATAACTTCACATGGTCCTGATAAAACTCAACATCAGAAAGAGTGTTCCAGACCTTATTGACTGAGAGGTCAGAACACAGTGTTCGGCATTCTTTCCCCTGTGTTGTGGTGTGGCGTGGTCTGGTCTGGAACAGTGCCAAAAGGCAGTCTCAAAGGAAGTGAGCATTCTCACACCTCTCCTTCGCTGACCAAAAATAACAGCAAACCCAGTAGGGTCATTACTGCAATGACAGAAGTGCACCATGATTTCCATCACAACGTCCGCATGCCACTGAGCACAGATTCCATGGAATGTAGACTGATAAACCCTTTGTATTGTGTTGCATCATGCCAGGCATAATATTGGTAAAGGTGTTTTTTCAGGTAGACAGATTTTCATGGAATTCACACCAGCAGCAATAGTGGTTTTCCTCTAAAGCATCTTTCCGTCTCATCAGTAAACATACTGTGATACTTAAATGACCACTTTCAAGTAATGTCATCAAGTACTTGCGTATTTCTGTAGCCATATGCATGTTTTGTACATATTAAGATTATGTTCGCATATTAATATCGTCTCTGTCGGGTGGAAACCTCACATGTCCAACTCCAAAACTGTTACTTTACAGGATTCAAATTAAAAAATAGCAAAAGTGGCAGATCTACAAGCTCAAAACGCGTCGCTTCGCGTCACGTTTCGAGCTTGTGGATCTGCTACTTTTGATGCTTTTGTGTGACACTGTAGTATGATCAAGTAGGGAATTAATTTACGAGAAAAAAAACACAAAAAAGTTAGAATATGGAGATAAGAGGTTTCTGCCCGACAGCAGCGATGTACTGTACAGTAGCAGCTTATCCATTGTTATAATAAAAGAGCTGATTATAATATTAATAACAATGCAGGCGTGCCGAAAGAAGCAGGCTTGAGCCCCCCGTCCTCGAGGTGTCACCCAAGCAGGCCATTAGACCTTCAAATTGCAAAAGTATCTGCAAAACATATTATGTACAGATAATACATGTTACCTATGGCGTAGAACATAAAAAACATACCTTTACATTACACCATTTTTTAAACCTGTGGTCAATTAGTACTATATTTACTTATTCTAAGTGAGAAAGGGCTGGTAGAAAATGTCTATAACATTCGTGTGTATACACCTGGTCCACGCCTAGTTCAGACCGTCACCACAGCAAGCTTCTGATTGGTTGTTGCTTTGTCTCACCTCAGAGCGGCAGCGGAAAAGTTGAACTTTCCTCAACGTTTTGGTACCGCTGTTTGCATTTGAATTCATGGATATGTTTTTGTTATTGTCAAATTCCTAAGCCAATAATTTGATGAACAGCGGACCGGTAGGCAGCGGTTCCGGTAGGAGACACACAGGAAACTCCTTGTGTCTCCTACCGGAACCGCTGCCGGTCATCAAATTATTGCCTTAGGACCATGGGGTGACTAATTGATAGAAACATTTTGGGGGTGAACTATCCCTTTAACAATGCATGGACCCATAGCGCTTTCCCAGAACACAGAAGTAGAACTGCGGTCATGGTGTGAATTCAGCGTAATGTAGGTATGTGGAGGGATATTTCAGTGGTTCTCTTCTCAATGCGGGGTCCAGTGACCCCCATGGGTCCTTGAGGAGGTGCCAGGGGGTCCCCATGCTAAATAATTGATAGTTACGAACCAGAAGGACCATTTCAGGTCCGTAACTCTGGGAGTGTACAAATAGAACCAAATGGTACACGTGGTTCTATTTGTATACTCTCTGAGTTACAATAACACTGAGGATTTTACAGTGTAGATTGGGGTCCCAGAGATATAATTAGTAGCAAATGGGCAGGGGTCTGTGGCCTAATGCATATGAAACTAGGGGCTTACAGTTGAGTAGAATGACCAATAGTAATCTATTTTAATGGATGGATGTATGTATTTTACAAGACTGCAAGTGAAAAAAACAGCAAATGACACTGAACAATTTAAAAGCTATTTTACCGCTTTTTCCCCTCCACGCTGTTGCATAAGCACCACAATGTCCTTTAGGATTATGTTTTTTATTAACACGTGTCTTGTCAAAAAATATTATTTGATTATTAAATATTTGTACTCAAAATAAAAGCCATTAAAAAAAGAAAGCTATTCTATTCATGTTATTGTCTACCCACCTGCTTCAAATGTTCCATACAGCGTATCAAGGGTTAATGAACCCAGTCACCTACGTACATGTATTCTATTATACCATTATATACATCCTGGCTGCTGAGTTCACCCGCCACAATGGTTCCCCCGCCGTTCACATCACATATCGTCGCGTAGGGTGGAAGGTGGAAACCCTGCATGTCTTTTTTATTATTAAAATCATTTTTATCATGAAAATACCCGATCTACAAGCTCACAACACATCGCATCGCGATGTGTTGTGAGCTTGTAGGTCAGTTATTTTCAAAACCTTTGTGCAACACTCTTCTATGATGAAGTAGGGCATTCATTTATGAAAAGAAGTTGAAATATTGGAGATACAAGGTTTCTGCCCGACAGCGACGACATTCATAAACATACGAGTGTCACCCTGCAGGGATTCACACCGACATTGTTACCAGACGCAACTGGCTGAGCAAGAAACCAAATATGCAGCACAGTGCAGTCATTATCACACACACACACACACACACACACACACACACACACACACACACACACACACACACACACACACACACACACACACACACACACACACACACACACACACACACACACACACACACACACACACACGTTTGGATTTATATCCCTGTGGGGACGTCAAAAGCACGGCTCGTTTTGTCGCTCCACTCCAAAATCTCTTTGCCGAAAACAGCCGATCTACAAGCTCACAAATGTGTCGTGAGCTTGTAGATCTTTCAGAAAAAGACTTGCACTCTACATAAACGTTTAAGTCAAGTCACCTTTATTTGTATAGCACATTTAAAAACAATAGAAGTTGACCCAAAGTGCTTTCCATTCAAAATAACATCAAGACCTCATAAAATACAACATAGTAAAAAATAAACATAAAAGCAATACCTCATACAAATACAGCACAATTAAAATAACATAAAAAAGCAATATGATTTAAACACAAAAAGTTAAAATACATTCAATGATCGAAGTAGACCATATACGTTAGTTGCTCTCAGACTGAGCTAAAAGCAATGGAGAAGAGGTGGAAGAGGTGGATTTAAACTTTTCAGGAAGACTCCTTAGACAGAGACTAAGAAAATATATTTTATTTTAACATGCTCATAAAGTGCTCTGTGCTCCAAGTGAAAGGTGCAAACAAGCAGCAAATGTTTCGGTCATAGGACCTTCGTCAGTGCTGTATCATACAGCATGAGCATGTTAAAATAAAATAAAAAAGTATTTTTCGGACAGTTTTCCTTTATGTTTTTGAGACCACCGCACCTGCAGATAACCCTGAACAAAGGACAAAGAAGGGCGCAACAGTTTACCCTGAGCTTGTAGATCTGAAATTTTCACAGTTTGTTCACCTTTTATGACAATCCCAGAATAGGGACGCTACGCTAGGCATCAAGTCATCATGATTTGTGTGCATGGGGATCTCATCTTAAACAAGCTCAGTGCTTAATGAGTCTTCCAGTTTAGTAGACCTTGTATTGTGAATTTGTACTTACATGTACTGTTGTTCTCATGTCTTACTAAATAAAGTACATCAATCAATCAATCAAGTCCTTAAACCTAATCGTAACCCTAACCTAAACCTAATCATAACTCTTAACGCAACCCCACACCTAACCCCTTACATAAATGGCTAATCCTAGCCCTGACACCAACCTGAATCTCCTATTAACTGTAACCGTAGCTCCAAAAACCTGTCTTAGCCATGAAAATGGCCATGGTACCCCAGGGGACCTGAACAATGTCCCCACAAAGTACATTTTGTTAGGCCTTCATGATGAGCACTCTCAGGGGGAGCTTTTAAGTGTCTTGCTCAGCGACACTTCGACACATACACGGTGAGGCAGGGGGCGAACCGGCGACCCACAGATTCACGGACGGCCTTGCTAACCGCCCAGCTACAGCATCCATCTTACTATCCTTGTGTGTCCCCATGTGGATAGTAATACAAACACACACACACACACACACACACACACACACACACACACACACACACACACACACACACACACACACACACACACACACACACACACACACACACACACACACACACACACACACACACACACACACACTTCCCATTTGTAAATGGACATAACATGATGGACATAACCTCATTGATGACGTTAGACATACAAAAAGCATACAAAGGTCCATTGTCATGAATGCTATCGTACGCAGGATTTGACAGACACTGTGTTGGCACCTTAAGGCCTTATTCTTTAGTGTGTGCTTTTTTTTATGTTTCTCTGCCCTGCAGACGGACTGATCTTATTCCAACAGCTTCCATTTCTGTATTGGGTAATATTATACAGGATAAACAGAGCATGATGTCACTCATACATCTGTCCACTCATGTAGGTGAACCCTTAACTACTGTACTTTCAACCTGCCCTCCTTTATTATTATCATCATAGGCGAATGTTTAACAAAGTCAGATCTACAGTACAAGCTCACAACGCGTCATGTTGTGCACTTGTACTGTAGATCAGCTAGTTTCAGTTTCAGTTTCAGTTTTCAGAGTAGGGCTTAAAGCGAATTATTAGTGAATAAAACGTTATTTCAACCAATTGGCATCGTAGAGTATGTTAATACAATAACTAGTACATCTGCAGTGGCTGGAGGTGGCTATTCTTCTATTGAGAAATGTAGATGTGGGTAGGACACCTACTGATTGAGTACTGCCTGAAGCTCATAAGCGAGATATCTCCCTTGGCCAAGCTGGGAGACGGGGATTTGAATCCCGGGTAAGACATGCAGCTTTAAATGGAAATTTCACTTTAAAATGCTTAGTTCACTATTTAGGATATTTGAATTGATATTGATATGATCAGACACTGATATTGTTATTCTAAGGAATGGGGAGTCCTTAGTTTTTTGATTACTTATTTCATGCATGGACTTTATGGACATTACAGAAAATATTAATAATAAACAGAATGAAAACAACAAAAGAAAAGTGACGGTCCCCTCATGTAAGAGAAGGACATCGAGAAAGACAATGGGTCCCGATTCACTAAGCTGGTCGTAAATACAGTAACGTGTAAATAAAGTGACTAAAGGAGGGTGTATTTTCTCTAAGCGAAAGCCGACGTGCAATTCACAAAGGGGTGTGTAAATCCCTCAAATGTGTGGATCACAGTTGTTCCTCATTTTTGCCTGAAGGTCAGAGGCGCGTTCATGTGGGAGATCATTTGCATTGCTCCACGGCCCATTTAAGACCATAAAAAAACAACCGGAAACAGATGAAAAACTACGCGACTCTCCAAAATGGACAGATCTACAAGCTTGTGTCGCGTCGCACCGCATGACAACTTGTAGATCAGCGGAAGCGAGTCCTTCACGCGATTAAACGTTTATTAAGTAAATAGCCAACTCTCATAATAGGCTAATAAAACAACAATGAAAGAATATTACATAAGCCTTTTCTTTTTGAACAAAGATGTTTATTTGCTTTTCTGCAGAGAAATTTCACATTGTACAATAATTTTTTCAGCAAATAAACTAAAATAAAAACACAAAAAGAAAAAGACAAAACAGAAAAACACGAGAAAAGAGAAACAGACAGGACAATTCGGCAGACATACTAAGCAACAGATTAAATCATATTTAAATATCAGGACATTTACTTTAAAAAAAAAAAGCCAAATATATCTAGTTACAACACAAGAAATATCATGACACATACACGAAAACACAGACATATGCTTTCATATAGGCAGATTAAAGTACCCTATAACTGGGGCCCATTTTTTTAGAAACACATCGTACTTCATCTGGAGCTTGGCAGTAATTTTTTCCATAGTATACATTTTCAATATCCTCTCATGCCACTGGCTTTTCTACTGAACATTGCTCACCTTTTACGAGGTAAAAAGATTATGCTAGGATCCAACAGGGCATGCTGGCACGCTGCTATCCGATAGGCTTTATTGATTACTGAGGGGAAATTCGTCTTTGGATTAATATATCATATATGTCCTACGTCGGAATGGGGAATGGATCTATTCTGGACACAGCTAGATTTCATCCACTGTTTCCTCATCAGATGGTAAGACTTAGGCTATTGTGTATGGCGTTCATGTGATCAGTATTATAGCCTACAGTATTATAAATTAATACCGCGGACACTGGAGGCGCGTCTGTGCTCAGCGACATTAAGGCATGAGAAAGTCTATTTTCATCATTATGTGAAAAAAAAACAGTGGAATTTGCATCATGTCTATATTATGCATAGGCTACATCGTTTGACATATTTCTTCTTTTTTATATGTGTTGACAAATATTGGGCACATACATATTTTATTTGAGGTTTGGCACTTTTGTAATTGATTTTGCATGAAGAATAAAGTATTCTAATGACATACGCAAGCTTTGATCCCTGGTAAGTCAGGCTCGGAGCGGACCTGAATCAGACTCATAACGCGGGCAGTTGCGTAATTCCTTTACGTTCAAAATATGGGCGTAAACAGCTTAGTGAATCGGGCCCATCATTCTATGGAGTTTGAAGTTGAATGGGCTTAGGAGGGGGGTCTGTCTGATCAAATGAATATCAAATATTTAATCAACTTAATAACTGTGTGGGGTGCACACAAAAGCCCAAGTAAACAGTGCATTTATATTTCCGTATCTCGTGCCTTTATCCATAGCACTTCACACTGCGCATTACATTCACACATTCTCACACATTCATAGACCGACGGCGGAGGAAACCAACCTGCTCAACGGAAGCATTTAGGGGTTCAGTGTCTCGCTCAAGGACACTTTGACACTAACCCAGGGGGCTCAGGAGTAGACGTGAAAATGACCCCAGAAGGGTTTTGAAGTGAAATTCCCCTTTAAGTAGTTAACCATTCTTTCTCACTGTACATTTTGTGACATGTTACAACAGCTTCATATTCAATCAGAAACACTTGCAACATTTTGTTTTGCTGCATCATGTGCAAACAGGGTGAGCGACGCTAACAATGAACCAATGATTCTAAGCAAAAGCTCACTCATGATGCCTGAAACCAGTCAGCACCTGCACTTTGAAGCAGTGGAGGTGTTGGAAAGTTTTCTGCATGCTGATAGTATCTCAATGAGATTGCGTAAGAGAATGTGATTTCCAACCACATTTGGAATTGGTGACAACCTATATAGCTGAGTGGAAAACAGGAATACCCCGGGGGGCCGGGGGCGCCTGAATGCCTCATGAGGGTTTCCTAACAATAGCTAATCACTACTTATATCAGTATATTATCACTCATCTTTTGCTGAGGCTGAAAAGGGAGGGGGGGGGGTACTTCTCCGCTGTCTGTGTGTGTGTGTGTGTGTGTGTGTGTGTGTGTGTGTGTGTGTGTGTGTGTGTGTGTGTGTGTGTGTGTGTGTGTGTGTGTGTGTGTGTGTGTGTGTGTGTGTGTGTGTGTGTGTGTGTGCCTGTGTGTCCGTAGCTAATCTACACTAATCATGCTGCTAGTAGGCCAAGGAACTCAATGTAACTTCATGTAATTTCAGTTAAACTGTGCTCTCAAGTAATACTGTGCATGTTCTTGTTTAATGGAAAAATAGTGGTTAGGTGGTCATATGCAAAAAAAAAACAATGTAAGCACCTATTTCTGTGCACTTCCTGGCTGTGAAGATGGGTTCCACTTCCTGTCAGTGCGTGCGCTGTAGCTGCAGTCTGTCACCGCAAAACAAAGCTCTGTGGTCCACAGCACTGTTCGGTTGTGTTCTGTTCTGTTGTGTTGTGTTGTGTTGTGTTGTGTTCTGTTGTGTTCTGTTCTGGCAAGAAGACGTGAGTGCATGTGATGAAAGGAAATTCTGAATTCATATCTCTTGAACCCAGTACTGACAGTAATCTAGCGTCACACAACAACACTGATTCTAGTTATGGGTGACCATCAACTCTCGGTTTATATTTTTGTTCGTGAGACAATATACATAAATACAGAGTCTGTGGCAGACACCGTAGGTCAAAAATTTTCATTTGATTGACTTATTAACATCACATTTCCTGTGCTGTGGTGGTGGTCTACACAGTGCTCTAAAAAGCACCATGCTATATTTGTGAATGATGTAGGCTGTGGTTTGTCTCTGGTCGCTTTGTAACATGTGGCTCATTAAGACTTTAGTAGCAGCATTTTGTAGCAGTCATTTACTCAATATACTGTAAGTCTTTACTAATAATTGCATTATTAGTCTATCTACTGTATGCATATGTCATGAGTTTGGTACTAGTTGAGATAGGACACTCTAGAATACATATTTTGGTTCTGTTCCTATTGACCGTCACGGTGTGACACATTGTGACCGTATGCTATTTTCAGCATTGTTTGTGTGACAAAGTAAATAGGCCGTGAGTAAAGAATACGTGGTTGATTCATACGATGACCTCAGTGTCCTTGACCTTCGATCACCAAACTGTGTCAGACATAGAGTTGGATATGTAATATATGACCTTTCATGAGCTTGTGTTGTGATCTGATGATGATACAGTGACTTTGAGTCTCATGTTCAGTAAAAAGAACTGCTAAACATTATCACCTTAGGACACATGGTTATCAACATGGGGTGCAGGGGGCCCCAGGGGTCTTTGAGGAGTTTCAGCTCTGTAAGTCTGAGACTGTACAAAATATGGAACCAAACGGACCCTTACGGGTCCATTTGGACAGTCTCAGTCAGAGTTCAAATAACACTGAGGACAGTGTAGATTTGGGTCTCAAAGATAAGAATCATATCAAACTGGAGGTCCTTGAAATTAAAATAATTTCATGGAGGCCTTGAAGGCCATGGCTGCCGTCGACTCTGGTTTTGGCCTTATGCCCTTCAAAAAATGATTTACCCAAAGGCCAAAGTGTCCTTGATGCCCTGTCTACGCTGCCCCAGTGTGCCAGCTGATTTCACAGTTATCTCCTTTGCTTCTTTTTGTTGAGATTCTGAATACTGAAATAATGAAATGCTGTATTAATTCATTTTGCTGATAGTTATACTGTGCATATTCATAAACAAATCATTGTTTTATTTGATGGCCATGCTAACCTAGCATTTAGCCTAGTCTTTTTTTTTTAGGGCTCAAAAAATGAACTAAACCAAAGGCAAGTGGCACTTGCCCCTAAAACGACTAAATTCCAGGCCTGGTTGGAACGCTTATGTATAACATATGTTCTGCCATCACGGGGAAAAAGTACTGTCCTGACCCATTTACAGTGGAGCCTACAACGTTCACGATGCTAGAACACACACAGCTGCGTATGAAGCACCTGTTAGAAGACTGCTGCAAGCACCAAGCCTCAACCTTTCAACGACAGGAAGTGCCCTGTCTGGGTAGTTAACTTACCACGCTGTGCGTGTGCAGGCAGCACACATCAACGCTGATGATGTCAGTCAGTACATCATCTTCATACCTAGACTGCAGGCGTTAGAGGAAAATATCCCCCAGTGTATGCTTTAACATTGTTATATTCTAAACAAAATAAAAGTAAATAAGTACTCCGTGAGCGGCGTGTATTCTGGTCATGGATAAGAGTGTTTTGGCGCCAGAGAAGTGAACCTGTTGGACCTCCAGAGTGAAGACTTTTCATATAAAGAGGTGAGTGTTAAACCTATTAGGAAATGTTAAAAAATAATAATGTGATTGGTCAAATAACGTTTGTATGGATATGATTGGTATTCCCGTTGTGCGAAATATGCTGGTTAAAGCGAGAGTCAATCTTTGAAGCCTAAATAGTGTGTAGTTGGTTTTCTCCTTTTGTAAAATAAATATAGTTCACTGACTGAAAATGGATCATCACCAATATGAATGTATTTGCCATGCATAAAAATTATGCATGGCAAATACATTCATAATACATGCATAAGTATGAGTAGAACAGTAAGCTCAGATCAACTTTCTCTTGCCATTTCATAGCAGGGGTTTTGTATTATTTCAAAATTTCTAATTTATGGTACTGTATGGTTTAATAAAAAATCCTTGAAGGACAGTTGTGTGCACACACAAGACCCCAGTAGGCCAGTTGTTGGATAGAAAGAAATAGCATATGAAAGGATGAGAAAACAACAACATTCTTCCGGAGACAAATTACTATTAGGAGATGCCTGAGGAAGGACATTTTGGATGGAAATGTAAGAAATAAAGGTAATTTTCACTCCAGTATGCGAATACTGTATGTTTTATCATCCTTTGATTAACAAACCTGCTTTTCTTGTGCTTCATAAAGAATATTTAAAGGGAAATCCATATTACACTGCAGATTAATAAACTGACAACACTTGGGCGTTGTCTTAAAAGTGTACGCATTTTGTTCTATTTAAGTTTAAGAAATTCTGCCACTTGTGTTCTTAAAAATATATATTAATGGTGATAATGCATCTAAAGATAAGAGATGGTGTTGATCATGGCCACTGGGTTAAGTAGCCGACTGTACAAATAAATACTTTAAATCAATAAACACTGAAGGATGGCATGCTATGTATGCAAGATCAGCGTTACAAATCCTTCATATTATCCATATTGTTTTCCTAATTTGAGGTATTCTCGAATTAAAATGTAACGCTTGATCAGTGATCTGGCAACACGTTGTGAGCTTGTAGATCCCCTTTTTTTCACCGAATGTTAACCCCAAAATATGGATGCTAGGGTTTACGTGGCTAATTACTTATTCACGGATTCATAAGAGAATATCACAGTAATGTCAGAACAATCTCTCAAAGTTATACCTCTCACACACACACACACACACACACACACACACACACACACACACAAACAAAACTGTTAAAAAGGACAAAAAGTGGTTCTTTGGCTCATAATCATAGGGGAAGCTCTTTTGGTGCTATTTTGGTGCTACAGCATACAGTATAGCACCTCAACCATCCCAAAGAACCACTGAAGAACCATAATTTTCTGTGTGGGGTCGTTCGAAAACTCAGCATCACTGTGCAAACACAAAGAAACAAGATGAGTTTGAAGACCCCTCAGCTTATCAAAACGAGGGCATCCCCTCAATGGAAACTGCTGACTTTGTTTGTGTAACTCTGTGATGAACTGCCAGTTAAACCCCGCTGTCGTGTCCCAAAAGAGCTATATTATATATAACTCTGTCATCCTGCCTCCAGTGGTCCCTGAGGACCCCGTCACGACGGCGGGTTGTCACTGCAGGGTCAGACTTTTCCAGATTCTTCTCATGAGTTTGAGCCTTTGGGACAGACGGCAACAGCGATTACCCCACTGACCCTGTTACGTGACTGGACCAATGGGAGCTCAGTGAGCTTGAGAACACAGTTCCTTCATGTACAGTACGGCAGTGGAGTACATGTGCTGAGCACGTGCACACCATGGATTATACAGGATTAATAGGATTTTTTATATCATCTTTTTAAAAGTATGGTGCAAGTTTGAAAAAATTAAAGAAAACTCAAAGTAATCTATAGCACAGGACACAGGACAGCCAATAGAACTGAGCTTGTATGTAACATAATATATATATTTTCTTATGAAAGTACATCAAAACCAACTTTAAATATTATACTTGCGTAGATAATAACATGGTAACAGCTTTTCCTGGTTGATTCTAGGCTTACACTGAAGACTCAAAGAGTGGTTTGTGAGTGGTAATGTAGCCGTTTTCAATTGAGGCCTTAAGTAACTTAAAAAAATATATATCCTGGAAGCAAGTCTTATCTATTAAGTGGGTTGTTACTGTAAGCAAACACAATATTGTTCTTGGTCATGTTGTTATTTTTCACCAACCACATCAGTTGCTATATCGACACAAGTATGGTAGCTACAATACTGTACGTCAGTCGTAGTTTGGGCATGTGTGCTTGTATCTCTTTATTTGTTGAAAAATGTCCCATAAAAATGAATCTAAAACAATAGAAACTGGATTCTTCCTGGTCCACATGGGATCCAAAATGGCCGTCTCAGAGCATAGGAATGAATGGGCTGATGTCAGGGAAGTTGATTTTCAAGGCTTTCAAGGTGGTGTTTAAGTGCGTGGTGAAGTCCACATGTCCAAATAATTATAATAATTCTAGAAATAATTTGGAATAATTTCTATTTTATTCAGTGGGTGGAAAATGTATGTCATTTAAAGAGAACAATTCTCAAGCACAAGGTATGTTGAATAATACCTTCTGTTAGGTAACTCAGTGGTTTTGTCATCATGGTATCAAAGAGTTGGAATGTACAGGTTCAAATCTGAAATTTCTTCGCTTTATTTGAAAGCACCGTAACATTTCGGTTGGTTACCTAATATCTACCTGACCTACTGTCTGACCTACACATCTCTTGCTAAGTGTTGTCTCTACTCGCACAAGAGATGGTGATATTCTGCCACATATTCTGCCACGTTTTTGTCTGTGCACCTTAGGCTATATACAGTATATACGTATATATATTTTGTCTATTTTTGTATTTCTTATTTTTGAGCTTGTGGTACGTGTCAGTGGTCCAGGACTGGTTCAAAACCACTAGAGTAAAACCAACCAGGTTTACACTTTCATGTGTGTCAAATCCCTCATGTGCTCATGCAGCTGGTATTGTCGTTATAACAACAAACAACAATACTTATAGGTTTAAAGCCTGCAATGGCTGTAAAAAAAAACGAGGTGGGGGGGTGGGGAAGGAAATGTCATTAATTAATTAGTTGTGGAGCAAAGTCCCACACACTAGAAAATAATCCCATGCAATCTTTTAACCACTTAAGCCCTATTTTATTTTGTACTTGCTATCTAATTAGCCTATGTACTGTACAAGGAGCCGATCTACAAATATACTTGTATCCGAATATTTTTTTTGTAATGCAAATATTTGTTGAATACTGAGTCCTACTGAAACTCTTAAGGGCCATCCACACCAAGCACAAAAATTGTTCTAAGTCAAATGGATGAAAGAGTCCAGCCCACAACTATAATGATGATAAATAATATAGTTATTAATAGTTATAATTAGTTATAGTCATAGTTATAGTGCTTGAAGTGGACGGCCCTTTGGGCCTCAATGACAAGACTTAGATATTTCCTCACCGAAACCCAATCGCATCACATACAAAGCAGAAAGAATAAGTGACATCATTTCATTCATAACATTAACTTGAATGTTTAATGTTTCAGCAAAGATGGGCTGTAACTGCAGTTCGGACTATTCAGAAAACGATGACTGGATTGAGAACTTAGATGAAGTTTGCGATCAATGCAACTGTCCCATACCACCTTCCAACTGCAATCCGGTAAGTGTTCGTCTTTGGATATGGGTGCGTTTCCATGTGTTCAAACTATGGCCTGTATTTATCCATAAATGTATATTGTCATGGTCGGGTGGAAACCTTGTATGTCCAAAACAGTTATAAAACCCACAGACAGATATTATCAAAGTGCTCAAAGCGCTTTACAATGGTCCATTCGTTCATACAGGGGGGGACATTGGGAGGTGAAGCGGCGAACAGTCGACGCCAGCGTCGTCACTTTTCCCACATTCACACACCAATGGTGGCAAGCTAGCGCCGACCGACTCATTGGAGGCAATGTAGGGTTCAGTGTCTTGCCTGCCCAAGGTCACTTCGACACTAACTCTGAGGGAGCCCGGGATCGAACTGGGAACCTCGCGGTTCCCATCCCGCCGCTCTACCGGCGACTCTACCCATGAGCCACTGCCACCCCAAAACTTTTCAATAACAGGGAAAATAGCCTGGGCTATTTTCGCTACTCTTGTGCGACACTGTCATACAACAAAGTATACAATAGGGCATTCATTTATGAAAAATCATAAAAGATGAAATATGGAGATAGAAGGTTTCTGCCCGACAGTAAGAGTAAAGTAAGAGTTTGCGTGACAATTAATGTGTGAATGACAAGGCCTTGGAAGTTGGGTGCATTGCATTGAAAAGGAAAATACATTTTCCATTCGCAACACATTCAATGAGTATGTAGCTGATGCAGAGTTACTTATGTACCTGCAGGGTATTGTCAGAGTTTACGTTTGGTTCTGGGAATCAAGGCAACTTCCCTTGAAATTATGTAAGTTCAAGTTTATTTCGGGGGGAAAACAGGACATAGGCTCCTGGTTCCACCACTCTGGAACTGTTGGTTCCCAAGGCTACTTACTTATTTATTTCAGGGGGAAGTTGTTCTTTTGTGTGAGCAATTAATTGGAACTGTAATCGTTCAATCAGTGTTCCATTACTTCCTCTCTATGGATTACTCAGCCCTTTCTAAAGAGTCAGAGGAGAATAACACATGTGATTATCACAATGCTATGAGCCACTTAGTCTGGTTGCAAAAGACCTCTGACAATCTACAAACTATGTGTGTGTTGTGTGTGTGTGTGTGTGTGTGTGTGTGTGTGTGTGTGTGTGTGTGTGTGTGTGTGTGTGTGTGTGTGTGTGTGTGTGTGTGTGTGTGTGTGTGTGTGTGTGTGTGTGTGTGTGTGTGTGTGCGTGCGTGCGCGCGCGCGCGCGCGCATGTGTGTGTTTTTACATGCTATTTATATTGATTGATTGAATATTTTATTAGAAGTTTGCAGAAAAAAAGCACATGAAAGTACAGTTCAATACAGTACAGTTCAATAAAAGGTCAATATATAGCATGTTGTTTAGACAGATGCTACAGTAGGTTTGATGTTTACCTGGTATCCTAATTTCTTTGAAGCACTAAATTGTTTTCTTTGCACTCGACTTATGGGACTATTTTGTCGTTTACTAACTAGGGTTCATGTACTCTGATGCACTTGTAAGAGAATAATCATTTTGTTAAATGCCTAAATTGTAAACTGCATCATGAAAGTCCACTTAACCGCAAATGGAAATGCACACGTCCACATTATTATCTTATGTAGCAGAAATATTCTATTTCCTTTTCTCAAATATGACAAATACCAATAACAAAAATAAAACTAATCCTCTCTCTCTCTCTCGCTCTCTCTCTCTCTCCCTCTCGCTCTCTCTCTCGCTCTCTCTCTCTCTCTCGTCAGTACACAGATCAGCTGATTCCATACCCCTCACAGCATTCACAACATTCACCTCCAACATCCCCGCTACCAGGTACAAACCCAACTGTGTGTGTGTGTGTGTGTGTGTGTGTGTGTGTGTGTGTGTGTGTGTGTGTGTGCGTGCGTGCGTGCGTGCGTGCGTGCGTGCGTGCGTGCGTGCGTGCGTGCGTGCGTGCGTGCGTGCGTGCGTGCGTGCGTGCGTGCGTGCGTGCGTGCGTGCGTGCGTGCGTGCGTGCGTGCGTGCGTGCACTCGTGCATGCGTGCGTGCACTCGTGCATGCGTGCGTGCGTGTGTCTGCGACATGTTTATGTGTTTGTTCTATTCTTTTATTCATACCCTCCTCTTATATCCGTCTGCAGACAACCTTGTGGTGGCCTTATACAACTATGAACCAAACCACAATGACGACCTGGGCTTCGATAAGGGAGACAAGCTGAAGATCCTCAACAAGTAAGAACCATGTTGAGAGAAGAGCCATGCTGGCTACATATCTGTGTTAATATGACTCTGAGAGTGTACAGTACAAATGTATCTAAATGAACACTGTAATGGTTAATGTAAAAGTGAGGATTTGATCGTGTGTTTACTGTTAAGCTTCACTGTGCCAACTGTACTGAAAGTGCAAAGACTTACTTCTCCATCAATACAAGATGTCAACATGTATTTAGACAAAGAGACATATGTACGTTATATATGTAGAGAGGACCAGGATAATAGTCAGAAAATGTATAAAATGAAATGTGACTAATATTTATGTAAAAATGTGCTGATTTCGTGTGTGTGTGTGTGTGTGTGTGTGTGTGCGTGCGTGCGTGCGTGCGTGCGTGCGTGCGTGCGTGCGTGCGTGCGTGCGTGTGTGTGTGTGTGTGTGTGTGTGTGTGTGTTTGCTGCCAGAGATGATCCAGAGTGGTACATGGCAGAGTCGCTCATCACAGGCCAAAGGGGCTACATTCCATACAACTTTGTAGCCGCCTTGAACACAAATGAGATAGAGCCGTAAGTCACACAGGAAACACTGCACTCGAAACACCATCTCAGCTCCGACCACAACACTGCTGCATAGAATGTATTCTCTCCCCTCCCCGGGGAGGGGATGTGGTTTAGACGTATAGTGTGAGTGAAACGTGTTCTGTTATTGTTCTACAAGGTGGTTCTTCAAGAACCTCTCCAGAAACGACGCCATGAGGCTGCTCTTGGCCCCTGGGAACACGCAGGGCTCCTTCCTCCTCCGAGAGAGCGAGACGTCACCAGGTGAAATGAGTCTTTTTGGTCTCCATTGATACCTGGAACGCATCTGTGTCACTTTAGATGTCTTTGGCTATTCAAAAATAGCAGATATACAAGCTCATAGCGCGGCACCGAGTGCCGCGCTACGAGCTTGTAGATCTGCTATTTTTGAAAAATCGTGAATTTTAATTTTTTAATTATTTTTCAAAAAACTGTTAGGATTTAGATTTTTTTTAAAGAATCGCCTCAGGTCTTAATGGGTTAAGTGGGCGTTTACACAGTGAAATCCTGAGTTTCTTAAACGTTTTAAGATGGACCCATAAAAGTCACATTTTACACTTTCGGTTAAAGCTGCATTCTATAGTACAGCATTGTTTTTGCAATATCTCTTGTCAACCAGTGGTGGTCCTACCCGACCAAAGGATATACATTTCTCAATGAAAGAGCAGGGAGACACACTATAACCAGTAACCACTACAGTTGTGTTACTTATATTGCCTTTAGTAAATAAGTCATTTTAAATACTAGGTGAGTGGGAGTGGGCAGAGAAAAAGAGAATCCCACACACTGTCTTCACTTACAGCAACAGAGGTATATTGGTACAACTTTTCGGTCTCTCTCCCTTCATTACGTACCTGATGAAGGTCCGAGCTGTGTTTCAATAAGAACATGATGAGGTTTATATTTCTCAATGTGTACATGTCTCAACACAACTGCAGTGTCTGATAACATTTCAATGTTATCATCGATAGGAGATATCCACCGTAAAGCCATTTTACAGTGCCTGCATGTTTGAGATATAAACTCACATATGGTTCTTCTGTGCTCCGTAGGGTCATTCTCCTTATCAGTGAGGGACCTGGACCACAACTCAGGAGAAATAGTCAAGCACTACAGAATCCGCAACATGGACGACGGAGGGTTTTACATCACAGCCAAGATATCCTTCCTCTCCCTGAAGGAACTCGTCCAGCATTACTCACGTGTGTATAAGATTAATGTAGAAGAATCCAGATTGCCACATACTGTACACAAAAAAAATCTAACCATTTAAACCCATACTTCGTTGACTGTAGTACCCCAGGGTTCTATAACGGCTCACTGGCTCCCCTACCTTTTTCCCTCTACACCAAAACTCTTTGTTGAAAATAGCCGATCTACAAGGTCACAACGTGTAGATCTGCAATTTTCACCGAATGTTGACCTATTTTTGTCAAATGTTTGCCTATTACGACATGCCCAGAAGAACAGGGAAGCTAGAGTTCATGTGTTTAATGACCCTTTCGGCCATGCTGTCTCTTCATCACACAGGCGAAGCGGAGGGGTTGTGCACGAAGCTGGCGAAGCCGTGCCAGTCGAAGATTCCCCAGAAGCCCTGGTGGCAGGACGAGTGGGAGATTCCCCGTGAATCCCTAAAACTGGAACGCAAGCTCGGAGCCGGACAGTTTGGAGAAGTCTGGATGGGTGAGTGAGTCACCAGTTGAAAATCTGCTATTTACGTCAAGCGACACAGTTGTACGATGAAGTACTGCATAAATAAGCCATTTACACAAGTGAGAGAAAGACAAGGAGGGCGGATGGTACTGTGTCTGAACAACACAGCACAGGAAGAGAACAGGGCCAGTGTAGAACGGTGCTTCATGAAGGGTGTCCAGGTGGCACAGGGGTAATGTTCCTGCCAAACCACCGTGGAGACTGGGGCTCAGTTCCTCCACGGTGCCTCCAGCTTGGCCAGGCGTACCAACGAACACATTTAGCCATGCTTGGGGGTTCTCTGTCACTGCACTAGCGACTCCAAGAGGTTTGTCAGGGCACCCGTTCAGCAGGGAGTGGAACTGGGAGGCGATAGCGTGCTCCTCAATACGCGCTACGAAACTCCTCATTGTCAGGTGAAAAGAAGCAGCTGGTGACTTAGTGGGTATCGGAGGAGACGTGATTGTCTACACAGCGTAGACAGGGTGTAGACTCTACACCAACAGTAGGGGTTGGCAGTGACAGGAACTAATACACATTGAGGGTGTTGTCATAATGACGGTTGATAAAAAATAAAACAAATGCATCATGCATCTGAAATGAATCAACCAATCACCTGCGTGTGAACAGTTTTAATGCCTCCAGGCAAGACGCCAACATTAATGTGTGGCATTGGCAGATGATAGATACTTTTTAAAACGCTTGCACATTTTGATCACATGCCCTAGATATGAAACAACAACGTTGCTCAATCTGGCTTTGGGCCTGACTGTGTGTGTGTTTACTGTTTAGTCAGCGCTTTCCAGTATTGTATGCCATTCCCTTAACATAGCCACAACCATAGGGCTTGTTTGAGCTGGTTGGACCGACTGATGTCAGGTATTAACCTTAACACAGTAGCTTAACCTACAATCAAACAATATGGCCTTGTTACCCAGGAGAGTGAATGCTCCTAATTACACAGTAGTAGCTTATCATACAATCAAACCACATGAATCGTCCTTTTATAAAGAACCATGGGTTAGTAGTTCTATATTGTCTACGTTTTAAACTGTTTGTGCCCAAGGCACAAAGTCAAAATCTCAACACGGCACACCTGTAAATATCTGTCGAAATAGACTCTAGTCTATAACAAGTGTTATCACTCTCATTGTTTGGTAAACATGAATTTGTATGCTAATGCTAAATAAAAAGTTTATCCACTTATGCCCTATCTCATATACTTTCAAATGTTTTCAAAAATAGCTGATCTACAAGCTCACAACGTGTCACATCATGATGCGTTGTTGTGAGCTTGCAGAACTGCTATTTAATGTTTATTTTACAAAAATAATAATAAATTATAATAATTATAAATGTAATTGAAAAAGTGATTTCAGGGTATAGCAGTTGCCTCTGCATTGGCAAACGAGTGTGCACAAACAACTGATACAGTAAATTAAAAGATTCATAACTTTTTGTATAGTTTCATCATCTCTGTAGGGTGGAAACCTCATACTGCATGTCCAAAACCGTTACTTTTCAGGATTCAAATTCAAAAATACCAAACGCGTCACGTTTCAAGCTTGTGGATCTGCTACTTTTGATGCTGTAGTATGATCAAGTATGGTCAATACAAAAAAAATACAAAAAGTTAGAATATGCAAATAAGAGGTTTCTGCCCGACAGCAACAATATATATATGTTGTGTTGTTGTAACAAAATCTGAAGGCACACCTGGACATGTCTCACACCTGGACATGTCTCACACCTGGACATGTCTCACACCTGGACATGTCTCACGGCACTGGGACCCCCTGCTCTATGTCAGCGGTTCTCAAACTTTGTCACGTCAAGGACCCCTAAATGAATGTGCATTAGGCCGCGGACCCCCATCTGAAAATATTTTGTGCCAAGGACCTCCCTACAAGATTTGTGGTGGGAACATTTTCAAAGAATACCAAGATGTTTTGAAAATAGCTGATATCTATAGGGCCATGGGGGTCCCTGGACCCCACTTTGAGAACCCCTGCATTAGACCACGGACCACCATAACTCTGAGAGTGTACAAATGGAACCATTTGTACACAGTGTTCTGATCTAGTGAATGTCTGTCGATGCACTCTGTGTGTGTCTCTCTGCTATATGTTTTCCAGTTAGTGGAGGGGTATTTATTCCCCTATTGTCCACCACACCTTTGCAAGCACAATACAACTTCCAAAACAACCGCTTGTAAATAGAGTCCTAAAAATATCCTTCGGTGGAATGTGTCTTCGATGTACTACAACTTCCCTGATGAATACACCGGCAGCACGATGGCAGTGATTGTCATTTGCCATGAAGTGTTTATCCATGCATGTCAGATTAGACCATTATGTATAAAAAACGTACAACAACTTATTTTTAGTAAGCTGATTTCATTTGCAGATAAGAGAGAGAGAGAGGGGAATGCTTTGAATAACAAATACAATCGGTTCCCACCATTACTGAGCTTCATGCATGGTGTAAATGCATGGTGTAATGCTCTCTGTGGTTTAAAGCTGCAATGCGCAAGTTTCATATCCTACCCATGATCGTCTAATTCGAATCCAGAAACTTCTGCCGCTCTTCCAAGATGGAATGCCCGTGCACTAATGAGCTTCAGGCGGTGCTACTTGTCAACCATTCGGTGTCCTACCCGACAACAGGGGATAATTGTCTCAATGGAAGAGTAGTATTAAGGAGACCACCTCCAATCACTGCACTTACTAGTTTTACTGTCTTAACATACTCTATCATTCACATTGGTTAACACAACATTGTATTCCTTCAAATATGAGGAGAGGAGAAACCTTTTTCTCCTCTCCCCTGGCCCCCACACACACACACACACACATGTGAGCACTTAGAAAAGCGCTATATATAAATTCCAGGTATCATTAAATAAGTTCTGGAATGCAGCTTTAATAGTATAGTAGGATAGGATAGTAAATGAGCTTTTCCTTAGGTCAAATGTACAACTGTACATACTGTACTGTGTAACGAGGATGGTGTGGGGGTGAGAATCATCAGGATGTATTCTTAGGTCTTTAGTTGAGTTGACTCCCAACTCATGACATTACGTCACCGATGACTAACTCTAGACAGACACACACAGTAAAATCCTCAGTGTTAATTTAACTAGAAGGGTCCATTATTTGGTTACATTTGTACACTCACGAGTTACAGGTTAGTTTGACTCACAACTAATGACATAACATCACCAATGACTAACCCTGCACTACTAGTACACCGACTTTGGGTCGGTGTGTGGGGGCCGTAGACAACTTGCTAAATTAATTCTATTCAAGCAGATAGAGATAAATGATTATTACAAATAAAAGTTTTCTTTCTTAAAAGACAACTCCTCCATTTTTCAGTGTCATCTCTCTGTATCTATTGGTGTGTACGTATGTATGTGAGTCATGATGACAAGGCGTACAAGCTGAATTACTTCACATTCATTTTTAATCAGTTATTTTCATTTTATAACGCCAGTGTTGTCATCAGAGGGGAAAATCGCAGTCATATATAGTATGTCATTCATGACTTTAAATCACTGGGTCCGGGGACTCCCAGGGGACCTTGAAGGGAGTTCCAGGGGGTCCCCATGTAAATTATAGACAGTTACTAAGATAGGAACTAAATGGACCCTTATGGGTCTGTAACTCTGAGAGCATACAAATGGAACAAAAAGGGACTACTGTATGTCTATTGTGCTTCCATTTGTACACTCTCTGAGTTAAATTAACAGTGAGATTTGTTTCTGTATATGGATTAGCGTCCCAAAGACTTAAATTATATCAAATGGGGGTCGTTGCCCTAATGAATGGCCCTGGAAGTCAAAGAGGTTGAGAATCATTCACTGCTATATCTGTGTGATCCGAGCCACCCAGTGTTAATATGTAAATGCATGTTCCTACTGTAGGTATCTACAATAACGACAGGAAGGTGGCCATTAAGAACCTGAAGATCGGCACCATGTCAGTGGAAGCCTTCCTGGCTGAAGCCAACATGATGAAGAACCTGCAGCATCGTTGCCTTGTCCGCCTGTTCGCCGTGGTTACACAGGAACCCATCTACATCATCACGGAGTACATGGAGAACGGTGCGTATATACAGCCTCTGGTCAGCATTTTTACGCATTGTAATGATTTATATGGACGACAGGTACAGTAACCCAAGTACAGAATAATTCATAAAGGCCTGTAACCCTATAATGAAGTTGAAAGCCTAGATGTCATTGAGAGTATTGGCAGTTTTTTACAAAAGGCAAGGAATACGTGGCCCCTGGGGACTTCTGTCATATGAACGGTTACTCATAGTTTAGCCGAGACTAATCCAATTGTAGTCAAAGCCTTTCCTCCAAGATGGGCTGAATCATTCAAAAATATGTCTGAGCCCGTTTCCAAGTGTGACTCTCTTACTATAAGACCTGAAAACCAAAGACAGTGTGGTCCAGGTAAGCTCTTGCACCTGGAGACGACACACATGCACGTGCGTGCGTGCGCGTGCACACACACACACACACACACACACACACACACACACACACACACACACACACACACACACACACACACACACACACACACACACACACACACACACACACACACACACACACACACACACACACACACACACACACACACACACAAACACACACCTTACAGTCAGCCTGGTGTCATAGCCTTTCAGGATCAAACATGTTGACCTGTTATCAGAAAGCTGGATCTGGGAGTGATTCTGAAACAAAAAGCGCAGGGTGTTTACCTGCCCGCTTGTGTTCTGCCTCTGGTCGTGACTCATAAGTCTTTTCACATGCAATCTCCACTCCAGCGACTCTGTAAAATTATTCAAACACCTTTTGATCCTAGATCTGCTTTCACTCCTGTTTGGATTCTATATTTGCTATACAGGATAGACTTGAGGGATTAGGGCTACGTGTTCATTATCTGTGATTATTTGGACAATGTAATTATTATGTAAACAAACAGAAATAGGGAGCCAGTCTGGATGCTTGCCAGGGCCTCTCAAAACATGCCCCTCTGCTTGAGTCGCCTCCCCTATGAGAGGCTATTTTCAGCCTCGGCCTCTTGCACTCCCTCGGCTGC
Source organism: Gymnoscopelus braueri (assembly GCF_963280865.1). Taxonomy (NCBI): domain Eukaryota; kingdom Metazoa; phylum Chordata; class Actinopteri; order Myctophiformes; family Myctophidae; genus Gymnoscopelus; species Gymnoscopelus braueri. The sequence continues at coordinate 14,503,155 of NC_137621.1, forward strand.
GCTCAAAAGGTTTCAAAGTAAACTTGAACTTTCGCTTGTTTTCCTCCAGACAGGTCTCTAATGGTGACTCGCGGAGGGGAAGTCTCCACTATAGCAGCAGGGGTGTCAAAATAGGAGAGTGTTATTCACCAACTCATTGTTCACTGAGACTGCCTGTCGAGCCCAAATGATGCGTGGCTCTCTTCCAGAGTCTGCACGACATCTGGGTGCATGCACGTGCACGCGCGCACAGCGATACACATGGTTCAATTTGTAAAAGAAACAGAGGGAGGGACATTTTCTTAAACACGGGAGCCCTATATACGTCTTCGTACAACAAATAGCATCACAACAGGACGCGCTGTGAGCTTTTATTTTCACTATTTTGTAATCAATATTTATTTTTAATTTGTGTTTTATTTATTTTTATGGATTCCAGGGTTTATGTAGTTAACATACATTTTAAACAAAATTGTAGTACTGTACATATCAAACATGTCAGTCTACATTTCCCACCAAGAAAGTGATAGAACACCAACGATGGAAATAAACCTCAGGGGGGATATCAAAAGCAGAGACATGGGTCCCCCCCCACCCCCCCACCCCAGCAAATTCAACCCGTCACACGCACACCACAATAAAAATGTAGCTTCAATGAGGCCAGGTTGTTCTGCCATTCACCACACTGTTGTTCCTCTCCTTTAACTTCTTTACATCTTTGAAAGGGTTGGAGGTCACAAACAAGACCAATAACATGGGACAATTGCAACAGGTGCACACATAACATTGTTCCATTTAGAATCGTGCATCCCTACATCCAGACCTTATAAAGGTTGTCCAAGCATATGTCAGACACACTACGCTGATTCTATATCGATTTCAGATTAACCCTTAAGGGGTCACGTTTCCTTTACATTACAAGGAACAATTACAAAGTACATGGGCAGATACTGTGAGGCAGCAGCAGTGAATAGCTTGTCTTTGTATGGTCGTCTATGAGAGGCCAGTAAAACCACCAGCGGCTCCACATGAAGCGGTCCCTTTGTCTGGGATCCACGTGTGGACGGGGACACAATTGTCTCCTCTGTTGTCAGGAGAAAGGATGGCTCGGAGGTTCCCATCATCTCCATCTCTCTCCGTTTTTATTACAGAAGACAATAAAGATGGAACATAACAGGCGTGGCATCCTGGCCTCCCCCTCTGACCTCGACAAAAGGCCTGTTGCTTTGACTCTCGCAACTTCAAACGAGAGCTTCCTGAGTCAGAGGCAGAGAGGAGTAAATGTCCTTCTGGCCTGCCACGGCCATTCCTCTTTTCTTAAAGTATTTCCTTTGGCCAGAGCATGTGGGCCGTGGGGTCTGGAGGTATTGTTCTGTCCTAATCAAAGGCTGACACAGAGCCTCCGGAACCTTGGCCTGGTTGTCAGAGGCCATGCCATCATCTTGACTGATGCTCAGCACACTTCCTGTTAATGTTCTGTCCTCGCAGGTTGAACAGCTATTCTGGTCTATCGCCATCTATTTATGTGCAAGGGTGTTTTTTTTGTTTTTTAAATGAGGAAATTATGATTAGGCTTCTGAACAAAGCATGGTTTTGCAGCATTATTCCTTTTTGATTCTTTGGATTCTCATGACTCAGAGGCTATTATCATTAATAAAACTTTTGATAGCAAACAGCTCAGAATGTCTGTGAAATTAATGTTTTTAACTGTGTTTCCTGTAGACATCGAGCTGGATCGACACTGCACTGAAACCAAATGGACCCGGTTTCATTTGTACACCTTTCAGGATTTTAATCAGTCGGCACATCAAAGTACTGCATCAGCCCTTATAATAATGAAAAGATAATTGTTTTGCAGGCAGCTTAGTGGACTTCCTGAAAACTACAGAGGGCGGCACGTTGTCGATCAACACACTTATAGACATGTCCTCACAGGTACGTGATTCACTCTGTATACTTCTATCTCTGTACATCTTTCACTGTACTCTACATATATGTTTCTTATCATATTGACCAACAAAGGCAAACTTACCAGCATCACACATACCTCTAAAATCACTGGTATTTCACACCAAAACTCTCTGACATGAACAACAGAGCAATCACACGCCTCGCACTCACAATAGAAAATGACACTGATCACCCCCTCAAACATTACTTCACAATAATGCTATGTACTGTATATAAAACTTTGAAATGAAAAGAAAGAAAAACCTCGCTTCAGCAGGAGTTTTGCCTCGCTGACATGTTATGAAGTATGGATGTAATTGAAGATTCTGTGTATTATCTTTAACTGTATGTTGTGTTGTATGCTACTGTTTCTTATGGGTGGAACAGGCTGTGAGAACAAATATCCAAAATTTGGATTGTGCGACCTACGGTTCAACAGTTACAGTTAAAATGTAAAGCGGCCAGTAATAGCGTCACCATGAAGCCGACTTGAAAGATTTGGAGTGGAGGTTGAGGTTCTTCTTTGGCCTTCAGGGAGTGTGCATGCAAAGTTTGATGCCGATCGGTCCAGCGGTGTCTGAGATTAGCTGTGGACAGACACACAGGCACACGCGCGCACACACATGGACACACACACACAGGGACACACGAAAACGTCATCTCCACCTCCCAGCTTGTCAGCCTGGGGGAGATAATTAAGCAATGTCACACATGAGGGAGTGCTGTTGTACTGGATATCAACATGGCTTTTGGTCTGAGGCACAAGGCCACAAGATAATCAGATTGATTTTATTCAACTGTTCTACAAACAGCATTTTTAGTTAACAGTAATAAGTGACGACAGATTATGATTTGTTTGTATCAATTACTTGACTCTGCCAACTCAAGAAGTTCCGCAACTGGCACTGGACTGTTGCCAAGCAACACAAAGGGTGTTGCCACGCATCACAAAAACATTTTCCTGCACACCAGCTTGCTAGAGGTCAACACAGGCCAGCTACTTTGTGGCATGTACATTTATGTTTCCATTTATTGTGCAAGTACTTCAAAGGTTAGGCACACTCAACTCAATGAGCTTATAAGGTCAAACCGGGTGCAGATTCTTAACAACACATGAACAATTCATTCTGTCCATTTATTGTGCAACCAGTGAAATAAGAGTCAGTTGACAGTCGCTTTGGTGGCACGTGTGATTCTTATGAGTTGAGATCATTTAGATAACAAGCGTCCGTTACAGTTATTAGAACACCTGGAGCAGAGTGATACATGGTTAAATGTTCCAGTGCTCACAGAATGCCTCTCGTCCAATCAGATGACTTGGTGGGAACTATCTGGTGTATAAAACAACAGTGAGGTTCTTGGCACTCTCAGTTCACTTCCTGTTCACACAGCATAGCGTTTATTGACAGGAAATCAGGCAATCGTTATTGTAATGAGGCTTATGTTCAGCCTCAGTCTTAACCATTATTTTATTGTTAGTCCTACAACGGTGCCACACCAAAATATCGAAAATAGTCAATCTACAAGCTCACTATGCGATTTAATTTAAAAATGATGAAGAGAAGAATGATCGTGATGTGACACGTGAGCTTTTAGGTGGTCCATTGTTGCTATTTATGAAACATTCTGAACAATTTCTAAAATCTTTAACATTAAAAAAATATATATTTATATTTTGTTTTTGTTTTCGGCTATAATAACATTCCCAAAATAGACAAGATGAGAATGCTTGTAAACAAATGTGTAGAGCGGTATTTCTGGGTAGAATGTCTATGGATATATATCTACACAATCTAAAACAAATTGTCCAGAACATTAGTTATGTCTTGTTTGTCAACCTGTGTATATTCAGAACAAAATAATATATCGTTTTTAAAGTCAATAACAATATCATAAGTGTCCTGTTCTTCCAGATATAAGGTTAATGAATAATACTGCTCCAATGCAACACTTCTGGTGTTATCTACCCGGAAATACACGTTTGGCTGTGGTGATGTCATGATGATTGGGTTTAGGTTGAAAGTGGTTAATATCAACACCAGACCAATGGAAAACTTAACATGTCGACAAGGCTTAGCTGACGCCACAACACACCAAAGTGTAAACAAACACTTCACTAACCAAAATAAATTGTTTTATGTAATTACACACATGGTTGCCATTCAATCTTCCTTCTCTAAATCAGGATAAAGTGAGAAAGGCCATGAAATGGGACCCCCTGCTGTTAAACATCAATAGTCACAGTTTTATAAATATGGCCAAAATAATGTAGTGTTTTTGTGGGCTCCATATAGTGATAGCGGAGAAATATTATGTCCATGCCAGCATGACATACAAAAGTTGTAATAGCTATCACTGAAGAAATCTGAAATGGCAATCATTGTATCACATTTCTTTTATTGTTTCTATTCTGATATTTCCTGGTCTATCGAGTGCGACTTCTGAACATAGGTTTAAGAATGTTCTCAAAGTTCAGCCTTAGTCCGATTATCTGTTATACCAGGAATATCTAATTATGCCAACATCCGATTAGGTTAATAATGTAAATGTAATGCTTGGGGGACAGAACTTTAACTCTTCATATGCCTTAAAATAGAAAACACAACTCTAACAGGATGCAATTTAGAGTGAACAAGACTGAGGCCTCTGAGAATTTCTCGCTGATGTTCAAAGCGTACCCCAATAAATGCAGAGCCTGCATACATGTTTACAGGAAAGATATTTGGAGAAAGCAAACAAGAATCAGTCAGAAGAACACTCGTAGCATTGACAGTAATGGCAGTAAGCCCCTAACCTGATTAGCCTCAGAATGTAAATGAGCAATGTCTCTTCTTGACAGTGGAAACCCTGCATGTCTGGTACTACACTGCTCAGACTTGTTGTAGGAGGAGGGCTGCATGTGTACACTTATACCCAGACAAACTTGACATTTATATTGATCTGTAGTTACATAGTAAAATGGCCTTCTCATTTGGTAGATGATCCTGTTGGTAGTATCTATGATACCTAACTCCTCCTTTAGCAAACGTCAATGGAAGGTTCAGAATCAGAGGTATTCAGGTTCCTGAGTGGTGTGTGACAGAAAGGGTTGAAGGTCATGCTAGCTACACACACACAAGAACGCGCGCACACACACACACTCACACACACACACACACACACACACTCACACACACAGGCTCACGTGCACACGCACTTCTCAGCTTTCTGCCAAGGGCCCTGTGGCCCTGTGACGTCTATCTGAGAGATTCTTATGTCTGAAACATGTCCTAGTGACCCAACAACACGCATATATTCACACATATACACTATAAGACACAGAGAGACAAGAACCTTTGGGTTCAGCCAAATAGGGGGGCGGTGAGTTTCACTCAAAAATTTCCTTACCTCACACATCCGGAGAGACTATAATTTTTGTTTCGATTTCTCTCACAAGACAAAAAATGCATGTTGGGAAATGAGTCAAGTAGTCATTAACTCAGACAGGCAGTCAGTCAGAGGAATCATCTGCCAGCTTGGGGAGTCTGGTGGTTAGGTAACTACAGCCTTTAAAAGGCATGGATGGTTGTTTGACCTGGGTGGAGCAGAGAGGTGAAGTGCAAAGCTCTGACCTGGGGAAGTGGGAACCACCCTGGTTCATTTGTCTATCCAACACACACACACACACACATACAAAAACCCACACCTAAATCAATCATGCACAGCAAACACACGTCACGCAAACACACACACCCACTCGCACGCACACATATGCGTATACACGCACGCACGCAGCCACGCACTGACACACACACACACACACACAGGGATGAACAGGTAATGCCTATTCATACATCATAATAGACCACATATCTGAAACAAACTCCCAGAAAACTGCACGTCTGCTACAACTTTCTTCTCAGTTCTTTTCAATAAAAACTGGCAGAGGCAATGCCACCGCCTTTTATTGAGGTTTCTGATTCATTTCCTGTGTTGCACCGTAACTAAATTTTCATTCTTTTTATGTTTTATTTTATTCGTATTTTTCTCATTTTCTATTCTTTTAACTCTTTAATAGTTATTTTTAATTCTACTAAAATGTTCTTTAAATAAATAATGTGTTTCTTTTGCTCTTTGGTCTTAGTGTTCCTTATGTTTTGTGTAAAGCACCATGTTGTTGACATGTGTAGTACAACTAAATGTGTCGTCTGCCTTGCCTTGCAGGTGGCTGACGGTATGGCCTTCATTGAGAGTAGACATTACATTCATAGAGATCTGCGAGCTGCCAACGTTCTGGTGAATAATGAGCTCTTCTGTAAAATCGCTGACTTTGGACTGGCAAGACTCATCGAGGACAATGAATACACCGCCAGAGAGGGTAATAAGACTGTACACAGTTAACTCATAGCCTACTGTCGTTCGACCATGGCCATTTAAACCAGATGTGTACTTTGTCGTATGGCTGTGTCATGCGCTGAGAATATTAGATCTACAAGGCGGCAGTTTCCATTAGCTTGGAATCCCTACCGATGATGTCACTGGTAGGGAGGTTTCTGAACGGTCCATGGTTAAAGACAGAATGAGAATTCAATTAACCAGGGGTGATATTGTGCTATGAGCTTCAGGCAGTGCTACTTGTTACTCAGTCCTACCCGACACCAGGGTCTAAATTTCTCAATGTGTCGGGAGACAACCTCCAACCACTCCAACAACATACTCTAACATACACATTTGTTAAAATAACATTTTATTAATTCAAATAAGTTGCAGATGCAACTACTTTAATAACAACATCTTCCTATCCATAAAAGTAAGCCTTACTAAATGGTCTATCTGTGCTTTAGCATTCAGCCTTAAATTTCGTTAAGATTTCTGTAAAAGACAAAGCAAATTATGTTATGTTCACATTATGTGACTCAAACATGGATGCTGTTTTATCAGATTAACTTTACGTGCAATAGCCTCACCAAGTGTTAATTTCTTGTACTGCACAATTCAAGGGTGTCAGGATTTAGCTGTGTTCTGGGAAATGAATGGCATTTCCTTCTGTGTTCACAGGTGCCAAGTTCCCCATCAAATGGACGGCCCCAGAGGCCATTAACTATGGCACTTTCTCCATAAAGTCAGATGTGTGGTCATTTGGAATCCTGCTTACAGAAATAGTAACATATGGTCGCATACCTTACCCCGGTATCTACCTGATTTTTCTCTCTCACACACACACACACACACACTGTATATGTGTAAATATATACTATTACTTTCCGTGTAAATAATACAATCACACTTGAATATTACATATTCATTTTGTACCCATACCGTCCATATTAGCCTCTAAATTGTACATAGTTTGTTTATTATCTTTTTTTAATATATATATTACGCTTAATGTCTTTCTGTCGTCATTCAGTGTAATGCACCAATCTCACAGAGACAAATTTCTCATTATGAGCAAACATACTGTGTACATGGCAATAACAAATCATTCTGATACTGTAGATTCAGCTCAAAATCATACAGGCTAGTATTTATTTATCTCACATCTTAACCACTTAAACCCTGTATATTTAGTTGACCGGGGTCCCCCAGGGCTCTATACTTGGTCCACTCCTTGTTTGCATCTACACCAAATCTGTTCGCCGAAAATACAAGTGAGCTTGTAGATCGGCTATTTTTGCCCCAAAATAGCTACGCTAGGGTTTATGTGGTTAATAGAATATGAAGTTGTTTTGCACACTGTCTACGGTACCATGAGAGACGATAATAATACAACCCGTAATCTCTCACCTTGGATTGGACCAGGCATGTCTAACCCAGAGGTCATCCAGAACCTGGAGATCGGCTACAGGATGCCACCGCCAGAGAACTGTCCCGAGAGTCTCTACAACGTCATGAGTCTGTGCTGGAGGGAGAACCCAGAGGATCGACCCACATTCGAGTACCTGAGGAGTGTTCTGGAGGACTTCTTCACAGCCACAGAGAGGCAATACCAGGAGCAGCCCTGACAGACAAAATGCAAACACAGACTTAACCAAATAAAGCCTGAATACTTCTTTGACCGAGGTCCTCCAGGGGTCTGTAGCTGGTCCTCTCCTTTTTCCCCCTCATTTTAACCAAATGTTTGGCCTAGAATAGGGACACTAGGGTTCATGTGGTTAAAACCAAGAGGAAAAAAAGCTACGAATGTTTTGTATGAAACAGATTTTCTCCTCATTGCTCCTGAACTCGATCCCATGTATAACTAATGATTTATTCAGATGTAATCTATTTGATTTATTTGCATAGCATCTGACTCACTGCAGGACAAAGAATACATAATCATGCTGTGTGACGCACGTGACACAGAACTGTAGAAACAGAAAAAGTATATATATTCTTTGCTGAGATCAGACAGAATATAACTGGACTGCTCTGCTTGTATTATAAACGGTGCTCAATATCAAAATGTAAATACACCCTCTCCGCAACACTGCTTCAGCTGTATACCATGTCTATAATACATTTCAATAAAGGTCTTCATTGCAATATCCATAAAGCCCATAGACACATTGACCCTTTTTGTCATAAAGGAGACAATTCACTAACTGTATGTGCATGGATTGCTTGGTGATTATTACTTGGTAATAATTTAGATGACTAGATTAGACTACACTAGTTGTAATGATTTATAAAAGAGTAACTTAATAAATCGGCACTTGAGAAAACTGGTTCTGGTATACAGGTATATGTTTTTTACTGCCCATATTATGGGTAGAACTGGGCACTTTTCTGGCAAGAACTGTGCACCGTTTTATATTTTAAACCCCATTTTAATCACTCCTGAACAATGAGGTGCATTGTTATCATTCAGCAGATGAATTTTGCCCTTCAAAATGGTTCCTAAAACACAAGATGCCATGTCAAGAATATATAGACAGACAGACAGACAGACAGACAGACAGACAGACAGACAGACAGCAACAATTTTTCATCTCAAAATACATTTTTGGAAAAATTAATTATAATGCATACTTTGTGTGATATATTTAGTTAATACTAAATAAACTTGTAGCTTGCAGCTGCCCTTGCTATTGTGTTAGAACAAAAAGAGTCATCATCAACCAATGAATTATTACATCACCAACTACTGCTAAACTTAGTCATTCAAACATCCCAGAATGAATTAACTGTGAATGGTGTGTGAGGCAGTTATCCAGATTCAGTTGAGTGCCCCACCACTCAATTCTTGAGTAGCAGACCAAACATCAATGTTTTTTTTGTTTAGGCACATTGCTATGAAAAGGTGCTTCATGAAAATACAAGACTCAGATTCAAAGACTTTGTCACATTGGACACTTAAATAATGTCAAACTGTCAAAGTGTTCCAGTTCCAATTGTGCTTGCTCTTTTTTGATTTCATCACGTCCAATCTCACTTGTTTATCTTGTATCCAAAGTATTCTCTCTGATCTGACTGGATCAAATTGGTATGTCTGACCCAAAAATAATATTTTCTGTTTACTAAAGAGATGGAGAGAAGGGGAGACCTGTATTACTGAACAAACACTGTATAGCAATGATTGATAATAATATAGATTTAATTAACACTTATTTTAACAAATATAAAAAGTAAAATTAAATCACTCACACACCTTTGGTGTCGCCCTGCTACCCCCCCTGCTGTGTGGTGGCAGCCACCTCCTCAGTGGCGGAAAGTAACTAAGTATGTGTAAACAAGTACAATTTTGAGGTATTTGTACTTTACTTGAGTATTTCCAATTTTCAATACTTTTACTTCTACTCCACTACATCTCAGAGAAAAATATTGTACTTTTACTCCATTACAAGTATTTGAAAACTTTAGTTACTACTTACTTTGTAGATTTTGATTATTATTACAAAACATACATTAAACACTCCATCCCTATCATACAATTTGGCCATTTGAATATAGCAGATCTACAAGCTCACAATCGCATTGGCTATTTTCAAAAGATATGCATACATTTTAAAACGTGTGAAATGGGACATTATTCTGCATAATGAGTACTTTCTACTTTTGGTAGGCTACTTTAAGTAAATTTTGATACCAATACTTTTGTACTTTTACTCAAGTAAATTTTGAATTCCTGACTTTTTTGCTTTTATGTTATGAGTCATATTAGATAGCAGTATTCATGATACTTTTACTTAAGTAAAAAAAAAAAGTGAGTACTTTTTCCACCACTGCTCCTCCTCTGCCTCTTGGATCAAAGCGCCGCCGCCGCCCAGCAGACAGACGCGCTACTAAGTATCGTGTTGCAGCAGCGCTTTGGCGCGTCTCGTCTCTCTTCTCTCCTCCAGACCTCCACACAAACTAAAATGGCGCTGACTTCTCAAGGAACAAAGAAAAAAGTTTGCTACTATTACGATGGTGAGTGTCCATTATTCCGAAAGGGGGGGGGCCGGACCGGACACTCAAACCCGGGAATCCTTTGAGTTTTATTTTACCCGGGAGAAACGTTGCAGTTTGTGGGATGTGTCGCTCGGTCCATTCCCTCCTATACTATAGCCTCCTGGAGCTAAAGCTAGCTGATCATCTCTAACCATCATCATCACACTGACTGGATGGAAGAAGATCCATCCTAGTGTGAAACGTTGATGTGATTATTTTAGGATCAGATTGGCATCTTTCATGCTTTTGTTTGCCTTTTTGTTTTTTAAATATATGAAATGTTTACTTTTCAGAATAGCTGAACGTTTAACATGTGAGGTACTGGTTTATTTTAACCCTCTCACACACACACACACAGAGCTAACAAAGGATGTGGGACTGTCTGTAACCTCATTCTGAACACCGCAATTAGCTAAACAAGAACACACCGTGCTGCTCGGCATGCTGGTGGTTTTTAAAGCTTCACTCCACACAGTGCGACGGCGGCGCTTGCCGACCAGAACAAATGTGTCGTCGCCGTCGGCAAGCGACGCCGGGACAGTGTTGCCAGATTTGAAAACAAGCCCAAAAGAAGTAACTATAGGGCCTAGTTACTAGGCTAATTGAAAATACAAACTCATAACGCGATGCGATGCGTTATGAGCTTGTAGACCTGCTATTTTTTTTAAAAAGAGAGTAATTGTTCTGAAACATTTTAACAACATACATCTTGTATGGGGTTCCCTGGCATAAAATGTTTTCAGATGGGGGTCCGCAGACAAATATACATTAATTTGGGGGTCCTTGACTTGAAAATGAACCACTGGTTTATACACTTTAGAAACAAGCCCAAATAAGCAACTACATTTCAGAAACGAGCCCCAAAAAACTGCAACAAATACCAATATTTACAAGCAACTCCACACAGTACAGAAAAACAAGCCCAAAGTCCCTTCTAATAAGCGGACATACATGGCAACACTGCTGGGCAAGCGACGCTGATTAGGCTTTAAATCTCCCTATAGAGAGAGATAGATGATCTCTTATCATCAGTCTCTGGTCTCCTAACTGGACCTCGTGCATTAAGGGTCACTCACTATGGCCTGTTGGCCACACACTGGGGATCAAACTGCTTGATGATGACGACCCGATCTTCTCTTAATCAATAAGCAAAGCAGTCGTAGTGTATTCATAGTGTATTTTGAACCTAATGGTTTTTGTACCACTGTGCTCTCTGTGCATTTTGTCTTCTTATTTCTTAATGAAGGGTTGTTTATGCACTGCAATCCTACTATAACACCCCTGTCTATGTACAGACTGTTCTGGCTGACACAGTCTGATCATCATCATGTCCTGCTATGACATTTGTACTATGTCATATTGAGGAACAGTTGGCTATTCTGTTTTAGTTTTTTTTACCATACATATCACACTGTAGTGCACAAGTGCTTTTGCGATTTCTAATATTTACTGATGTTTCCCCATAGATTTGAATACACCTGTGTGTGTGTGTGTGTGTGTGTGTGTGTGTGTGTGTGTGTGTGTGTGTAAATATTTGCACACAGCAATAAAAGGCCTATTTAAAACAAATATCGAATCAGTGTTAATGCAGCAATGAAGATGAATTAAAAAAAAGAAGTAAACATGTGAAATGATGCAACAGTTTATCCATTCTCTGAGTTCTGCTGAGCCCAGGCTCCGATGCCCCCCTGGTGTCGTTCTGACATCGGGGGGGTCTGGCTGCCCGGCCCTCGGTACCGACCCAGTGTTCTACTGGGCCGGCTGCCGAACCGGGCATGCTGGGATCTGGACCCAACGGTGAGCTTCAGCCAAGACTTGAAATGCTGATTCTGATCACATGCTTCTAGTGCGTCAGTCTCCAGGTTTTCTTCTGAATTTGTATGACACTGATTTACTATGACACTATATGAATGACACGTTAGGAGTCCACTGGTACAGTGGATCTCAAACTTTTTTATTTTCAACATGTCTGTAACTTGGAGTTACAGACATGTAATGGTCATTTAGGGCAGTGGTTCCCAAACCTTTTCCCCCAAAATGATATGTATTTGGCCGCCGACCCCCATCTCAAAGCAAAGAAGCAAAGATTTGAGTTACAAATTGCTTTAAAAAATATATATATTCAAAGATTTTCATGATCTTTTTCAAAAATATCAGATCTACAAGCTTATATAAGCTTGTATATCTGATATTTTTGAACAGCCAAACTATAAAATATGGTTAAAGTGGTTAAAATGATTGTGACACTATATTAACTAATTTTGCTGGGGACCCCTTGGTACCCCTCCAAGGACCCCTGGGGGTCCCAGAACCCCACTTTGCAAACCAATGATTTAGGACTAGCTCTTAATGTGGGTGTGTGTGTACTCATTTTGTATGTCCATGGCAAAAAATAGAAAAAAAAATGTCCACCACAAGCCAGCATGGCGATGATGACCCTTGCATGTCACCCCCATTTCTAAAAAGCAGAAATGCTGAAAAATTACTACGAGGTCAATTTGTCAGCGTAGTTTCAACATTGTTCTTGTGTTTCTGTTTTTAAATCCTTTTGATGTTTGTCTCTATCTTAGGTGATGTTGGGAATTATTACTACGGTCAGGGTCACCCCATGAAGCCCCATCGCATACGCATGACCCACAACCTGTTGCTCAACTATGGCCTCTACAGAAAGATGGAGATCTATGTATGTGGTTACCTTTTCTGATGAACATCTGCTTTCATATTGCCGCTGTTGGGTTGAAACCTTGTATGTCCAAAACCATTACATTTCAGGAAATGCGCAAAAGAACCCGTGTTCCAGTGGATCCAGCTATAGCTATTGTTTAGTCACAAGTTCACTTTCAACCACCTTCAACCCGGCTTCCCTATAGTGATCTACAAGCTTACAGCGTCATGCGACACATTGTTAGCTTGCAGATCTGCTACTTTTGCATGTGACTGTCATATGACAAAGTATAATGGGGCATTCATTTATGGAAAAAAGATTAAATATCTAGATTAACCCAATAAAACGGGAAAGCATTTTCGATTTTTGCGTTGGCTATTCAAAAATAGCAGACAATACAAGCTCACAGCTGCGAAAAATCTTGAAAGTGTGCAAACCACTGATTTTAGAAGGCATTTATAGAATCAGCCTCAGGTCTTAATGGGTTAAAGGTTATGCCCGACAGTGACGATATTCTTAGCATTGGAGAGCAGCGGACTGTTTCAGGGTCTAATTTACCTTCTCTGTTGCAGCGTCCCCACAAGGCTAATGGAGAGGAGATGACTAAATATCACAGTGACGACTACATCAAGTTCCTGCGTTCCATCCGGCCAGACAACATGTCAGAGTACAGCAAACAGATGCAGAGATGTAAGTTTGGCCAGAGGGAGAGGTTGTGTTTTGTAGATCAGGGGTTCTCAGCCTTTTTAATCTCAAGGACCCCTAGATTTATTTGCCTATTGCCTTAGGCCATAGACCTCCATTTGATGTATATATTTTTTTTAATCTCTGGGACCCCATTCTACACTGTAAAAGTGTAGTGAATTTAACACTCAAGAGAGTGTACAAATGGAACCTTTTATGGACCGTTATCCCATCTGGTTCCATTTGTACACTCTTTCAGTTACAGACCTGTAAGGTTCCATTTGGCTCCTAACTATCAATAATTTAGCTGGGAACCCCTTCACAGACACACCATTGAGAACCACTGGTTTAGAAAGATAAGGCATTCTTTAGGTGAACTACTATAAATGTTATTAAATGTTATTAAATGTCCATTTATATTGACCGTTTCTCCACAGTTAACGTAGGGGAGGATTGTCCTGTGTTTGATGGCTTGTTTGAGTTCTGCCAGCTCTCAACTGGGGGCTCTGTTGGTAAGTTGTCTTAATGCGTTCTACCCTGACATATTTGGCTAGAAGAAGAATAATCAGAACATCGTACGTATGTGTTGCACTGGTTATCCCTGACACCCATCCATATACATACCATGATGCGAGCAAGTGAATAGTTCAACAATGACTCGCTTCAAACAACCTGTTCTGTCCCTAACCCACTCCGTGAATCAGTGACCAGGGCACGTGGTGTTTCACGGTTGCTTTGTATTTTTGCAAAGTTTTACAGCCTTGGGGTAGAAATAGAAAGGATTTCTATTTCAGGGTTTTCAGGCCCAAATACAAAATGTGTATAGATACATTGGAAGTAGTGTAAGGTGGTACAGTTTGTTAATTGTTTCGTCCTCACTGTTCCAGCCGGAGCGGTTAAGCTCAACAAACAACAAACTGACATCGCCATCAACTGGGCCGGAGGACTGCATCATGCCAAGAAGTCTGAAGCCTCTGGTTTTTGCTATGTCAATGACATCGTACTTGCTATTCTAGAGTTACTGAAGTGAGTATGAAAGATTGATCACAGCCACTCTGCTTTGTTGCAAGTACTTTGAATTGCAAGAATGCTAGAATTGCGTCTTATGCCATTTCTCTCTTCATTGAGAGCAACATTTTTTACCTTTAAAAAAGGATTTGTCTGTATGTGTGTGTATATGTGCATGTCTCCTCAAAAGATGACCAATCACAGCTCATGACATCACAAAACAGAATAAATACCTGATGAAGTAAAAGTCAAGGTCTATTTATGTAAAACAATTGTTCTCGTGAAGCACTTTCTTCTTGATATGCCAACGAGTAGCCAGCCTGTATAGTGCAGCTTCGCTACGGAACACTGCATGCGATTTGAACTTCATTCACAAACTGCATTACACAGGAAGTTACTATTGATTGCTAAAGACTTAACAGGGAGAACATGCCATTATTAGTCTCTGTATCCTTTTTTTTGGTATGAATGTAATAGGGTCTGTCAGGAAATATATTTTACACTGGAATGTTTCTAGACACCACTTGTGATCCTGTGTGCAGACTTTGTATGTAGCACAAGTGATGGTGTCTGTCACTTCTGTAATGATGGTGTCTGTCACAGATATCACCAGAGGGTCCTGTACATCGACATAGACATCCACCATGGTGACGGAGTGGAGGAGGCTTTCTACACCACAGACCGTGTGATGACCGTGTCTTTCCATAAGTATGGAGAGTACTTCCCTGGCACTGGAGACCTGAGGGTAAGGTTCATTAGGAATCCTCTATGACACATACATACTGTACACACACATGTTGTGTTCCAGTAGTGGGCTGACAAAGAGCTTGTCTCCTGCAGGACATCGGTGCAGGGAAGGGTAAATACTACGCTGTTAACTACCCACTGAGAGACGGGATCGACGATGAGTCTTATGAAGCCATATTCAGACCTGTGAGTACATGAAGCAATAATATTTCTGTATCGTATGCTAGACAAAATAATATTTTTGGGCATGATTTGTTTCCCAAACGACGTGTAAAACCTGATTTATACTCTGTTAAACGGCAGTGTCACAGCCCGTAAATAGCCGATCTATAACCTCACAAGGCATTGCGGACGCAATGCGTTGTTAGCTTATAGGTTTGTTATGTTTAGCCCATGACACTGTCGTACGACTGAGTTTAGGTTTTTCGAATTGAGGCATTAGATATTAGTCCAAACATTGTGAATAACTATTTATTTTGTTTGGCTGTAGATCATGGCTAAGGTGATGGAAATGTACCAACCCAGCGCTGTGGTGCTCCAGTGTGGAGCTGATTCATTGTCAGGAGACAGGCTGGGATGCTTTAACCTCACCATTAAAGGTACAGTACATTGGCTGCACACTGCTTTTAATAGCTTTCAATGGGTCAAATGCAGACAGGATGAATTCACCCATAGGGATCAATAAAGTATAACCTAACCAATGACTTAAAGGCCCTCACCCCTGACTCCTGACTCTAGTGAAACGGACCTGAGTTGAAACTGTACTTGGGGCAGCTTTTTCCCCGTCTATTGTGAGCTTGTAGATCGGCTACTTTTGGCGAATGTTCCCCCTCTGAATAGGGATGCTGGGGTTCAAGGGGTTAACTTATGCAGTTGTATTATTATGGTTTAAAGTTAGCAGCAGTGTAAATGGCAGACAGGATGTGGACAAGGCTTTCACATGTCTCCTGGCAAAAATAGTCTTTCCAACATAGCAATCTCTGGAGTATAACTGTAATCGCTCAAGTTTAAGGATAATAGTTGTATTATTTAGACTAGAGCCAACTAGTCCGGATGGACAGTTGATCCGGACAGTTGAAGCCAGTGTTATTTTGTCCATTCAGGTCATGCCAAGTGTGTGGAGTACATGAAGAGTTTCAACCTGCCTCTGTTGATGCTGGGTGGAGGAGGCTACACCATCCGTAACGTGGCTCGCTGCTGGACATACGAGACAGCTGTAGCCCTGGACAGCTCCATCCCTAACGGTGAGTCCACATAACAGTTCATTACATTCATTACAGTGAGTTATTAAGCCTGCCCATCAGAGGTACAGTGAAGTCAAATCAAATCTGCAACGTGGGGGTGAAGCCCTTCAAGTAATCGATTTAGTTATGTATTATGCAATCATTTCTAATATGAGTTCACCAAAATGTGATTGCTTGTCTTGTCACATCATAAAAGGAAACCTGTTTTTGGACTGCTGGGTCATTAAGAAATTTCAAGAGGTCTGTTTGGGGTCAGATATCTTGTGATTTACCATCATTTTCTGCTTTAACCATTGTTGTCATAGTCGATTAATCATTTGATTAATCTTAAGATTAATTTCGACCATAAATGATGGTAATATAAGCCAAGGTACTGTTACCAAGGTATAGTACCTTGGTAATATAAACCAAGGTATAGCCAATAGTAAGCCAACTGCAAAGTGACAAGATTATCCATATGTCCACCACAGAGCTCCCGTACAACGATTACTTTGAGTACTTTGGGCCGGACTTCAAGCTTCACATCAGCCCGTCCAACATGACCAACCAGAACACCAACGACTACCTGGAGAAGATCAAGTGAGTCACGCTGCTCTTCAACTCAGTGCTACTGTGCTTGCCAGGAAATCATTACAACAACTAGATAGGTGCCTTTGTTTGTTAATGTATGCAATGTGGTGTTGTGACATCACACAGGCAGCGTCTGTTTGAGAACTTGCGGATGCTTCCCCACGCCCCGGGGGTCCAGATGCAGGCCATTCCAGAGGACGCTGTGCAGGAGGACAGTGGTGACGAAGAGGAAGAAGACCCTAACAAACGCATCTCCAGTAAGACCCCCACTTTTATTAAAAGAGTTGATCTATTTTTTTGTATCGATTAAATCAATTAGATGATGCACCCCTAGTAGCAGCATCCAGTTTTGCTCCCCTATCAAACGAATATGGCAAACCAAATGTAATTCACCCCCTGTCCTGTGTTTGCACAGTCCGTGCCCATGACAAGAGGATAGCATGTGAAGAGGAGTTCTCTGACTCTGAAGACGAGGGAGAGGGAGGACGCAGGAATGCCGCCAGTTACAAGAAAGCCAAACGAACCAAGACGGAAGGAGGAGAGAAGGAGGGAGAAGAGAAGGAGAAGAAAGGTCAGGAGGAGAAGAAAGGTATGTGTCCATTCATCTTTCCTCTGTGTCATTCTAATTTATACACGTCACATTGTAACGTTTGAAAATCTTCAGTTGGAATTATCATGAGTTAAAACTCGTCCCCATCACTGCTAAGAGGCTTCTGCAACTTTTAAAATCCCATCCAGTGTTCCTATCTTGTTCCTTTAAAAAATTGTGCCTGGCGCTTACAGTGTTCTGCCATGGTTTAACACCAGTCAGAATCTGTCACTTGGTGAACTTTCCAACAGACTACCACAGGCATACAGCAAACTTGCATTGCTTTCAACATTTAGTCTAGATATATTCCATGTTATTTTATGCTTCTAACATAGTAGAAATGTTATGGTTATACATAATGTTTTCTTGTTGTTGAATACATGAACATAAGCACCCTCTAGTGGATATTTCCACTTTAACTTTAGAGAGGTAGAGGTTTGGGTTGTACTGTAGTTACCTTGCCACGATGTAACTCCAAATATTGGTGAGATATCTTTAATAGTTGATTAGTGAAATTGATCATCCAAAATGTTATCCTCATTGACTTGCATTGCACAATGCACAGGGTCTCAAACTCGACTCTTTTAGCAAATAAACTAAGCAAACCAAGCAGATTCTGCCATGTTGATTTTACAATTTTTACCACTTATTTAAATAGTCAAATCAACAGGAACTTAACACGATGTTTTGTATTGGGGTTTTCGTTCATTCATGTGCTAAAAAGGGTGACTTCGAGACTTGTTTCACGGTGCAATGCAAGTCAATTAATATTTTGGATTATACATTTCTGAACGGAGCAACTATTGAAGATATCTCGGTAATATTTGGAGTTACATATTACCACGGTAACTACACAACCCAAACCTCTATCAAAGTGTAATTTTGCTTAAACATCAGAGATAGTCCTGTATAGATATCATAGGATTAATGTTAGATCAATAGTATTGTATTCATGTGATTGTTAATATGATTAATATTGGATGTCCTCCCCCCCACCACAGAAGTGAAAGAAGAGGAGAAGGCACCAGAGGAAGAGAAAATGGACACATCCACATCCAAGTGAGAAAACATTCTAAAGTCTTATCTGAGTGTGTTGACAAAGCTAGTGTCTATCTGAAGGGTCCAATAATCACTTGAACCCCATCATCCCTATTCCAAAAATGGCTGGTCTGCAAGCTCACAACGTGTCGTGTTGTGCCAAATCACTTTGACAACATGATTTGGGAGTAAAAAAAAAGAGCTTATCAAGTACAGTTGCAGCTCAGATCTGTTAGTATAGAGCAGGAGGTCCTCAACATTTTTCAGGCCGAGGACCCCTTAGCTGAAAGAGATGAAGCAGGGACCCCCCCACTACATATTGTATAACATTATGTTGCAGATTAAACTTTTTCATAGATGGCTTCATAGACTTGTTTGACAGCATTATCATCAGTGTTGTCAGTTTTTGTTTTTTTTAGGAGGTTAGACGTGGGGTGCATAAGGTTAACATACGTTTGTTGTGGATCTTTTAGGCCAAAAGAGGAGTCCAAGACGCCGTGAGGCCCCTTAACCCCGGATGCCTTCATGCCAGCACAACAGGCTTACAAAGGTCACTCATCTCTCCAGGCTGCTGCAGTGAAAACCCTTGAAGGACTGTACATTTAAATAACGGACTCAACCCTCCTCCCACAGTGGGAGCTACACCTATTTTCTAGGACGCCTTTCAGAAATATTCCTGTTCACAAAAAAAGTAAAATGGGATATTTTATACGTATTTTTGTTGTTTTTTGTATGCTTTGTGTTTTGTCAAATTGTTTGTTCTGAATCTTTTTATGCTATGAAATCTGCTTTTCCTAGACAAAAAGTTATGCAGTCTATTAAAAAATAAATGCCTCTAGCATATGTTACGTTATCTTTTATACATCTTTTGGATTTAATTTATTTAAATCATGGATATTTTTGTCTACTTTTATTTTGTATATTTCAGTCCTGTGCCTTTTTTGAAACGTAGGTAAAGCATGACGTTATACCGTAGGTCCACTTCTCAAACGTGTTTGTGTCACTGCTTTGACCTGCTAGAGCTACAAGGACTGGCGCACAGGGTGATGTAAAACACAGTTCAAATGTGTTACCAAGAACTGACATTTGATGTTTTGGATCGTGACTTTCGTGTCCTTTATAATTGAAAACCCTTCCTGACTGATATCAGTGGGAATTCTGTGTGATGGGATTAGATTCCATTGCAGTCAGGACATAAAAGCTACAATCCGTAAGTTTAACCACAGGAACCATTGTGTCCCTACTCTGGGGTAGAACATTCTGCAAAAATAGCCGAGCTACAAGCTTACAATGTGTTGCGAGCTTGTAGATTAGCTACTGTCGGCTAAGATTTGGTGGAGGGGGAAATTACGGGGTAATTACGTGGTCTACTTTCTCAATACAAAAGTAGGGCAACCACCTCCAACCACTGCAGACACACTAGTTTTATTAACATACTGATTATTAAAAACGGCTTTATTGATTAAAATAAGTCCCGGATTGTAGCTTTAATGTTCAGTACATGTTTATTGCCTTCCCAGTAAAATGGAAAGCAGACAAAACTGCCACAATTCATTAATTTGTTGTATATATGTTTTTATTCTGCAAACAGGAGGAATTTTATTCCACCATAGCGCTTGCAAATTTCATACAAATCTGTGACATATCAGGCTGTATTGACCACACTTTTCAACCTCAATAAAAAACATTAAAAACTGTTGTGACAGTGAGTAACTTATGTTCCTACTGTCACAAAAATACAAGTTAATATTAGTGTTAGGTCCTGAAATTAGCCCATAGTTGAGTGTTGGTGAAAATGCTGTCTGGGAAGCAGAAGGTAGCCGATTTGACCTCCTGCACGTCCAGTATATAGTGTCCCTGAGAAAGACATTTGCCCCCCCTCCCCCTGTGCAGTGTGTGCTGGGGCTGGTCTGGGTGATGCCCAGTTTCCCTTAAAATAATGATACATACTTATACAAATTGATTCTCAAAATAAAACTCTGAAATATATTGTAGCTATAATAAACTTAGAAATAAATGACAAGATGTTTTATTTTGGAATGGAAAACCATAAAAAAAAGAAAAGAAAAGTTAAGTTCTGACCTTTTCAAAGCAGTCCCAAAAATAGATTAGCCCACAGACCCCCATTTTATGCTTTTTTTGAATATATCTATGGGTTTCCAATCTACACTGTAAAATCCTCAGTATTAATTTTACTCTGCAGGGAAAATGTGTAAAAACTTTGTACACGGTCTAGAGTTACAGACCCGTAAGACCAATGGGGTCCCTGGACCCCATGTTGAGAAGGTATATAATAATAGCTTGAATTGATATAGCGCCTTTCATGAACCCCAAGGATGCTTTACATTAAAACCAACAACAAACAAAACAACAAACAACTAGTTGCCATATGCCTGAGAGAATAGGTGTCTTTTTAAGGCAGTCTTAAAAGAGTCCAGAGTCAAGCATGACGAATCTCCATTGGGAGAGAGTTCCACAGGGTGGAGGCTGCCACACTGAAGGGTCTGTCCCCAAATGTTCGCTTGCTAGTTTGGGGGATAGAGAGGAGATCCAAATCTGTGGGCTGCAGGTGCCGTGAAAGAGTACATTTATGGAGGAGACCTGAGAGGTCCTGTGGAGCCAGGGCGTTGAGACACTTGTGAGACACTTGTGTCACAGTGGAACAGTAATTTCATGCTTTTCCTACTACAGTACTCAACCACTGCACAGAAAGTATGCATTTTCTGTGGAAAGTGGTTACTAATTAACAGGCAGCCATGCTGGAAGTAAGAAAACTGTATAAATGTATCGTGCAAGGCCTCTATTATCATATAATATTCCAGAAATTATAAAATGGTCGCCCACTTGAGCTAAAAGAATTTAAGTACACGCCATATCATACGAATCTCGTGAAAGAAATACAAATTGACCTGTAATAGTCGACTAAATCAATTAGTCTGATTAACCACTTAAGCCCTATTTTATACTTCGCCGTAAAACGGTGCCGCACTAAAATACAGAAAATAGCAGATCTACAAGCCCACAAGCTTGTACGTCTGCTAGTTTCAGTATTTTTGAAAATTGATTATTTTATTCAAATCAATTGTTATAATCAATGAAATCCATTAGTTCGATTAAGTGTTGCACCCCTAGAAGTGATTGTAATGGCCCAATACGGCATCAACATCCTGATCACAACACAAGGCCATGAAACGTCATAGTAGACTCAATATCTGTGTAGTACAGTATATAGGTCACTCTGTCTGCATTGACAATCATTAGGGATGCATATATCGTACATCATATTAGTTATCAGCTGATAATTACTTTAAAACGCGTTAATTGGTATCGAACCAATATAAAAAATAATCCTGATATCTTGGCCGATATTATGAAACATTAACATTAATGTGCTCGTTAAATGCATTGGTAACATAGCAACGCATTGACTGTGCCAAGTTGTTTGAACTAATTTATACTCATCTCTTTCAAGTAATGAAAGCAGACACTTGGAAACAGAGTATAGCTTTCAGTAAGTCTAATAAATGTGGTTGTGGGTTCCAGTACTTTTAAATTCATGAACCCTAGCATCCCTATTCTGGGGTGAACATTCTGCGAAAATAGCCCATCTACAAGCTCAAAACACATTGCAATGTGACACACTGTAAGCTCGTAGATCGGCTATTTTCGAACATATTTGGTGTATAAGAAAATATCAGCGGACCAAATATACAAATATATATATAAGTACTGCCGGGGGACCCCGGTCAACCAAGTATGTAGGGTTTAAGAGGTTAAACCTATGTGATTCTAGGTTCCAACACTTTTAAACCTATATGTGAATGTAAAGTTCCAGTACTTTTGAAATGTGGTTCTAGGTTCCGCTGGGTCAGAGCCAGTCACTGCGCTCTGCTGCATTGTTACATTCCAGTAGCTCATGCTGCTCTGCGGCCTCAGTGTCTGTCTCCGTCTCTGGTTCTGGTGGTGGTGCGGCCGGCGGTGGCGATGATGATGCTATTTCATCAGGTCTCTGAATACGCACCTGGAACAAACGCAGAATGGATTTACACACAGACACCATCTAACCCATAACTATGTGGAACCTTTCCGATCGCACCCGTCATCACGTACAAACCCATTAAGACCTGAGGTTTCTACAAATGCCTTCTAAAATCAGTAGTTCTCACACTTTCAAGATTATTCAAAAATGTTCAAAAATAGCAGAAGTACAAGCTCGCAGTGCGGCACGGAGTGACGCACTGTGAGCTTGTACATCTGATATTTTTTTATAGCCAATGCTAAAATCTAAAATGACACAGTTTTAACGGGTTAAGGCTCTATACTACTTTGTTGTACAAAGTACAGCTCTTTCCTCTACTGTCATGTTTGTTGTCAGAAGAATATATTTGACTCTGAACTTTCACTTCTACTTCAAATTATTGCAACATCACAGGTTTACAGGTGTAAAGAAGTGGGTGAAATAATTTTCACCCACTCCCATAATTTGTAGTTTTCAGGAAAGGGAAGAAAGGGAAGATATAGAGAGACAAAGAAAGACCAAGGTCAAAACAGGTCAGATATCATTAAAATATTCCTGCCCTCTCAGCTCCTCTGAACTGCACTCTGGTGGACAACGTAAAAGGAAGCATAGAAGTATGTGAGCAGTTACAATGTTGGAAACGGACATATTATTTTCATAATGTGTAAAGGGCATTTACACTGGCATATTGTACCCGCATAGCCAGTGACACATATCACATAAATAACCTAAAAATGATAACTTACTCTTCTAGCATGGATGGGCCTTCTCCTTCGTCTGCACATGCGGAGGAAGGAGGTGCAGGCTGCAAAGCACCGGAAGGAGAACACCATCTCCACCACAGACATCAAGATGAGAGGAACCCAGAGAATCAATGTGGTTCCCTGGCAGAGGAAATGGGCAGAAAGATGTCACAACTACAAATAAAAACACACTGGCCATCCAAGTTCAAGGTTCAATGTTTCTGTTACATCGTAAGAGTAAAATGACTTTGTTCTGGTTCCTCAGACAATGCAGCAGCATTAATAATAACAATAATAAACATATATACAACTAGGAAAACGTGCTCCTCGGAGCACAGGTCTCTGCCAGGCCAGTAGAAGTCAATCTTAGCCAATCGGGATGGAATATGACAAATTGGACAGATCCGTCTTGATCACATGATTATAGAGATAATGTGTACCAATTTGCGTTATGTTTGGACAAAATCTGTAGGAGTAATATAAAGAATGCGTTTTTCAAAAATTGTGTCGAAGATTAGCTGGACACACACACACACACACACCTGGACACACACACACACACACACACACACACACACACACACACACACACACACACACACACACACACACACACACACACACACACACACACACACACACACACACACACACACACACACACACACACACACACACACACACACACACACACACACACACACACACACACACACACACACAGTCTCGGCCACGCCTTCGGCCTGGCGGAGACAACAAGTAACAAAAACATGAATAATAATAATCAAGAATAGCAGCACTATTAAGATAAGTTCATTGGTTGTCCTAGCACTTGTGTGTTTGAAGATGCTGTGTACAAGATTCTTACTCCTGGGATATAATAAACATCTATCCACATGTATGTCTGTGCGTATGTAAAAGCGGTTAAGTGACCTGTGCCAGTGTCTTTGGCATTGAGAGTTTTGTTTAGCTCTGCTTCTTCCGGGGCATCAAGGAAGCCAGCACCTCGTTCACTACTTTATCAAATATACTACTTGGTTCCAGTGGTTCAAGTCATCGTCATAGCTAGCTGTACGTCCATCAGTATGTTTCTGACTTACGTAGATGCGGGTGGGGTCGAAGGGACATTCATTGGTGATGCTGGAAAAGGCATCGACAATGATGATTTTGTCCAAATCTTTGCAATGCGTCAGCAGACTCCGTCCGCCATGAATGATGGCTTTGACCATGGAGACCATCAGGCCCAAAGTGGAGGCAGCTGCCAAGAGACCTGCCACGAAACTGAACACCAACAGAATCCACTTCTGCAAAGAGAACAGAAGCACAACACAGGTGGCCCAAGGACTTAAAGAGAGATTAAACTTTGCCAGAACCTGGCCATGACATAAGTTCAAATATTGCCAATCATCTTTATCTGTTGTGGGTCTAAAAAAATCACACAGTTGGCAGACTATAAGAACAAGTCCTATTGCTTAGTTTTGAAAAATGGTTTCACAGTCCACTATAGACCATATTCACACGGCGGCCATATTGCCATTAAGTCAATGAAATGCCACCCCAGTTGCCACCCCAGTTGCCACAGCAACGCAATGTTAAATTCCAAAATGGCCACTGTGTGAATATGGACTATTATAGCTCCTTATACGTTGTGCATATGCGATACTCAAATTTTTCTGAATCTATGACCCTGTGGCAATGTGTCACACTAAACGTGAACTGAATTCATGTCCTTCTTTGATCAGTGCCCTCTAACGTAAAAGAATCTGACAGGTCACAAATTTCAGTGAACACCAGATGCTCTTTCAAATTCAAAGGTTTATATCCACAAGTTTCCTAGGGGTTGTGGGCATCACTTCCTGTCGATTTCATTGGATTTCATTTGATTTCATTGGATCAAATTGACAGGAAGTGATGCCCACAACGCCCTAGGAAACATGTGGATAGCATGAGTAGAACCACTTCACTTTCCCCAAAATAAGTAACAGGATAAAGTTTAAAAGCATAATAAATATTGGCAGAATCTGCTTTGTTTGGGTTTGCTTAAAAAGGAAAAACATTCCTTGTTCCTAATTCAGGAGCAAGTGAAATATGTGGACTTGTATCATGGATATGTAGCTAATACAAACCAACCCAAGGTTTTAGCTAAGTCAAACATTGCTTTAGCTTTAATATGGTAGCCAAATTAAAAGTTATTTCCTCAGGCAAAGTATTATTTGTATTATCAGGAGATAAATGTACATAGGAGCACACTGTCAAGTGTGTGTGTGTGTGTGTGTGTGTGTGTGTGTGTGTGTGTGTGTGTGTGTGTGTGTGTGTGTGTGTGTGTGTGTGTGTGTGTGTGTGTGTGTGTGTGTGTGTGTGTGTGTGTGTGTGTGTGGTGGTTCCATATTTGAATACAGGATTCCTCTGCGTAACCTGTCAGTTTGACTGCCCTCATATCAACACACTGCACTCAGAACAGAGCAAAAGTTCATTTGAGAGTTCTAAAAAGATGAATGAGAAACAGTATTTACCAGTCCCTTGTTTTTCTTGTTTTTTGACAAGACAATGGCGGTGATTCCACTTATTATGCCCTGAAAGAAACAATTAAAATATACATGATTAAATCAATCAGATGCCACTGGTCAAAGTATGGCATGTTCATAGCATTGTATCAATGGCCTTTGTTAAACTGAATTTACAATCTTGTAGCATAGGCTAATCTACAGGTTAATGCTTTTGTTTCAGGTGTATTCTCTACATTGGGTTGTGTATGTAGCCCCGCAACTGCACGGCCCCCTCAGGCCTGCAGGGGTCAGTGTTTCATTAGGGTGTGCCACTTACAAAAAGGCCAGCCACAATGGCAATGACGTTGGCGATGGCGTACACCATCGCCCGGGCCACAGCGTTCACGTTGATGTGCCTGAGAACAGCGCCGTGCACCAGGGCACCCAGCAGGAAGTTCACATGTCCCACTAGCACCAGTCCCAGGCCCATCTTCATCAGGGCCTTGTTGTCCTTCAAGTTGACACAGCATAGTCCTACAGCAAGACCCCCCAATAAACATTTAGGAAAAACAATATTAGCTAGGATGACCTCCAACATAATAAGATCCTTATTAACCAATTAAGCACTGTCGTACGACGGTGTCCCGCAGCCAAAATAGCTGATCTACAAGCTCAACATGCATCGCAATATTGTAGATCAGTTATTTTCACTATTTTGGAACATTTTCGCCTATCCACAAGTTTCCTAGGGCGTTGTGGGCATCACTTCCTGTCGATTTATCAGGTATCAGGGATCAAATCGACAGGAAGTGATGCCCACAACGCCCTAGGAAACTTGTGGATATTAATTGGCAGAAAGTCAAAGAGTTACATTTTCTGTTAGGCTTTACGAGAAATAGCCTATCACAACAAACAACAAAAAATATATTCTCACACAGCTGTTTACAAATCCAAGCACTCCTGAAAGGAATGCTATATTAAGAAAGTGACTACATGGTATGAAAGTGGATGTGATAATAATACCAACATCTGCTTTTTTAATTTGATCTGATCCAGGCCTACACCCCTTCCCACACACACCTGACACCTCACCCCATTCTTGTGACATATTTTTTGGGATAGATGCCAATTATACTATGAAGATATTGTTCACATGTTTGCTATATTTAGACTTTAATACTGCTTGCTTGCCGACAAATGCTAAGAATGTTATTTAGATACGTTCTTTAGACAGATGCTATGCTAGGCTTTATATTTACCTGGTATTCTATTTACTTTGAAGCACTTAATTATTTTTCTTTGAATTATATTTACTTGACCATTACCCTGTCACTGTTAAAGGGTTCATGCCACTGAATCCAATCGAAGGCAACTCTCCTACCGGATCAGCTCCGTCAGGAAAAGGGACGCTCAACTCAAGGGGAGTCTTGAGGTGTGGTCTCTTACAATTTAACTGGGTGCAGATTCTAAACGATACACAGTGAAAGGATTATCCGCACTCTCTTATTTTTATTAGGTTTGCACAGCAGCAGTCTACCTCGAGAAACGGACACGTTTCGGCACGTAGGCCTTCCTCAGCGTTTCAAACATGCATCCGTTTCTCGAGGCAGACTGCTGCTTCTAATAAAAGGAATATAAGAAACTACTCAAGAGAGTGCAGATAATCCTTTCACTGACTCCAATCTCACATCGCTCTGGATAGGAAAATGCCTAAATTGAGTCTGAGGACAAACATAAATCTTGGTCGTGTAGTAGTGTGCACCGACAACGTGGATGAACATAAAGAGGAAAATCAGGTTGAGTGAGCCATGACATGGCTGTGGGCTCAGCACAGCAAGACACAAGTGGGCCAGCAGCAGGTAACCAACCACACCGATACACCACATAATTAACAACAAGCTAATTAATCACAAACTTCATTGACCCAGCAGAGAGGAGTGATGGTGAATGTGTTACAGGAGCATGCTGAAAATGACTGCAGCGATGGCAGCATAATCAGTATGAGAGCAGACGTATCTCTCTCTGTACCCAACATCCCATTACATCCCCCAAGGCAGCGTTTCTCAACCTGTGGTGTGGGGTGAGCCAAAGATCACCTTCCTCAGGTACAACCAGAGGAAGGTCTACACGACCAAAACGCTGTTACATTAATAAAACTTCTCTTGAACGAATGAACGTGCAAGTGGCAGTGTGCAGGTATATCTTTCCAGATTCTTCTCAGCCATATATATATAGCAACGTACGTTTTTCAAAAGAACCAGTAGAACAGTGGTTTAGAACAGTGGTTCTCAAAAATAGCAGATATACAAGCTCACTGCGAGCTATTACATCAGCTATTTTAGAACATTTTTGAAATTTTTTGAAAATGTTTGAATTTGTTTTAATAAATTTGCATTTTTTTAACACAAAACTTTTCTTCTGTGGGTCCGCGGCCAAATACATATTATATTGGGGGTCCTTGACACTAAAAAGTTTGAGAACCACTGTTTTAGAAGGCATTTGTAGAATCGGCCTCAGGTCTCAATGGTTTAAGATCCACCTGAAGATAAAGGGACAAAGCTCAGGGTGGGGTCAGGCCAGGGTGGGTGTGCTCAAACATTCGCTGAATGATGGCCTGAGGGCTCGTGTTTACAGTGTAAACTGACCCATGCATTCAGTTGTGATTATTGTTAGTCTCCATGTTTTTAGTCACAACATTGTTACCGTTCAGACATGCATAATGTAGATTAAAAAAAACACTTTACATTTGTCTACAATACATGTCTGTCTGCAGACTCTACAGCCCCATAATCACTGTGCTATGATGACCCATTTGCACAGCACCGTGTCCATTTATTGTGTAATATGCTATGTTGACCTTTATTTTATACTTTTAAC
Source organism: Gymnoscopelus braueri (assembly GCF_963280865.1). NCBI lineage: Eukaryota > Metazoa > Chordata > Actinopteri > Myctophiformes > Myctophidae > Gymnoscopelus > Gymnoscopelus braueri. The sequence goes on from NC_137621.1 coordinate 14,532,144, forward strand.
TTGAAATTTGAATAACTAAAATTTGAACAATTAAACATAAAGTTGAAATCAGGGACTTCTTTTAATTTAACCAATATGTATGGTAGAGTATGTTAATACAGCTATTATAATATAACTAGCACATCTGCAGTGGTTTGGAGGTGGTCTGCCTGCCTACACTTCCATTGAGAAACTCGGGTAGGACACCTGGTCACCTACTGTTGACAAGTAGCTGGCCAAGCCAGGCCTGCCTGTTGGGAAAGAGAGTCAGAAATGTGGTCTCTCATGTGGGAGAGGCAGGTAGAAGGAAATGGCTTTTATACTGAGCAGAAATGTAGACATTTAGCACTTAGCAGATGCTCTTCATCCAGAGCGACTTACAGTACGCAATGTAAACAAATACATACATCAATTGCATTATTTATGTGCCTCCGTAATCTAGGATCTATTAGGCAAACAAAGAACCTCTTCAGTTTAAACAGTATAATATAACAGAAATAATAATAATCTGTACATTGAAACAATAGAATGCAAGCCAGGTCAACAAAATGAACCTGGCATCTGTCTAAATAAAACCATGCTATCTAAATTACAATTTAACCTTTGCATAGACTGATCCGAGCATGAACTAACATTTACTATTAAATCAAGATATTCTACTAGAATGCGACAAGAGAGATGTAATGTTTACCACCACATGATTGTGGATTATTAAGACCCACCTGAACATAGGGTGTTCAAACAAGAAAGACCAGAAAGCAGTGGTGTAAAGTAAGTACATTTACTCAAGTACTGTACAATTTTGAGGTATTTTTACTTTACTGGAGTATTTCCAATTTTCAGTACTTTTACTTCTACCCCACTACATCTCAGAGGCAAATATATTTTACTCCAGTACAATCAAGAGTTTCTACATTTCAGTATTGATACTTTTACTAAACATTTGAGTACTTTTTCCACAACTGCCTGACAGTGGGCTGACTGTGACCACACCTAAAAAACGTATTTCTGCTGCTTTGTATTCCGCTCTGTTTAAACATATAATCACATGTATATAACTTACCTAAGGATGACATGATGAACTTGTTGTGGTTATTTTGAGTTGATCACATGCAGGCCAATAACAGTCGTGTAAATAAAGCCATTTCTCTCTGTAATAGATTTTTTTTTTTTTACACCTCTGTCTTTGTGTTCGTGTCTTCCTCCTTCTCTGCTCACCTGTGGCTGTGGATGGTCGTCGTCACGTAGTGGGAGGGACTACATGTCTTTGCCCCACCCACAATTCCCTAAAGACAGGCTGAGACAGATTCACTTTGAGGGTTGCAGATCCGGTCTAAAGCGGATACGGAAATAGTCGGTAAGCTTGCATGAATATGTATGTGTGGAATGTTCGGATACAGTAGGCGGGCTGAGGGCTGAGGGTAGCCTAGACCGAATGTGAGCCCTGAGCAGAAAATACTAAATAGGCTTTCCATGGACAGCCTAGTGGGTAAAGTTTCAAAAGTTTCATCTGCAAATCATGTATTAAGCTCATGTGCTTATATAAACTTCAGAAAGTGTGTGTGATACTGCCTGGTGTTCTCCAAGCGTGCTGTTTCTACTCAGAACGATGTACACTATTTAAAGTTAATTGCCAACACCTGTGCCTGGGTGCCACTTTGACCTTTTAAAAGCCAGGCCTTTTGGTCAAATGAAAGGCCTGCCAACTTGATGAGCCCCTGCTTCACTATGGGGATTCTGAAGCTGTTTAGACTGTGTTTTATTATTGCAACGTGTCCTGTGGCTGCTCTAGCTGCTTTTCAGGAGCAGTTTGGAAAGTTCTCCCGCCATTTCATAGAAGATATTTTCCGCTCTCCAGTTGGTAGTGTTAATGAATTTCCGGACACATCTTTCAGTTCTTGGCAGATTGGCCCTGAATTTCACACGCTTCCCATGGAAGTTCCAAGAATTCAGGTGTCATGTGCTGGACCTCAGCTCACTCTGCTGGTTGAGAAGAGATTCAATGGTGTCTTACTAAGTGGAGAGGACTTACAGCTTGGTGATGACTGCTTCAGTAATGGAGATTCACAGGAACATTTTTTCTTCATTTATGACTTTGCCCAGTGTGGAACAAATTATATGGTGAGTAGGCATATAACACAGGAACAAATTATATATTGAGTAGGTATATAGGCTAACACAGGAAGTTCTGTAAATTGGTGCCTATCTGTAATTCATTATCATTTATGTTCCACAGACCCAGAATGGCTTGGACGTGTTCTACAATTTGCTTCATTTCATCCCGAGAAGTCCTCTTACCTGGTGGCAATCTCCATTCACTGTGCCCATCTCCTGTGTCCCAAACAGGCACGTTTTGTTGAATTGTACAGTTTTTTTTTTTAACTACTAAGCCCAATGTACTTGTGTCATGCGTAACAAATGGTAAAGTCTTTTCTACAATCTGTCATGATGCGTTGAAAGCTTGTAGATCTATCTTTGCTATTTTTTTTAATGTGTAGGAACAAATTTGAAAATTTGTAGTAGTTGTTTTATTCAAACTTGTTTGTTAAATGTTCACTTTTATAACATACCCAAATGAAGGTCATATCATGGGCCCATGGACTTTCCCTTCTCAATACCTCTTCCAAGCATGAAGAATGATTGGAGCTTTACCATAAATGCCATGAATCGTGAGTTAAACTTTTTTTCCCCTCCTGTAAAGTAAGAAACTTCATGATTTATTTCAAATTGAAAGTGTAAGATCATTTTGGCTGCAGCATCCTGGACCAACACAGCAGAGTCCAACCTTTATCAGAGAGGCCAGGGCATTCACCTGCAGGTGTTGGCTAAATGTGGAACTGACCTGCGGCCTTTCATCCAGTCCTGCTGGGTGTCTTCATCCATTGCTCCTGAGACGCGACCTCGGCATGCAGTCATCTTGAATAAAGGGTAAGGTGCATGTGTTGCAGTGGTGGAAAAAGTACTGAAATGTTTTACTCAAGTGAAAGTATCAATACCACAATGTAGAAGGTACTCTGTTACAAGTAAATGGCCGGTGTTCAAAATGTTACTTGAGTAAAACGTATTGGCATGAAAATATACTTTAAAGTACTAAAATGTTAGAAAATAGCAGATCTACAAGCTCACAAGGCGTTGTGAGCTTGTGGATCGGCTATTTTCAAACAGCCTATATAAAACAAGGCTAAAGTGGTTAATGTGTTTTATAATATAATAATTTATATATGCATAGTAACTAAAGTTTTCAAATGATTGTAGTGGATTAAAAGTACAATATTTGCCTCTGAGATGTAGTAGAGTAAAAGTACTGCAAATTTGAAATACTCCAGTAAAGTAAAAACTGTACTTAAGTACAGTACTTGAGTAAATGTACTTAACGCCACTAGTATTGCAGCTTAAACTCAATAAAGAATCTGCAGCCCGTTGCATATAAAGCATCTTAAAGAAAGGGGTTAAAAAGAAATGTCAATAAAACCTTAAAGTTGTGTAATTTTTATTTATAAAATGCATGTGTTAATACAATTGGGGTGGTTGTATTTGGTCTCCCTGCTCTAATATTGAAACATTTATATCCTGTGTCTACGTTGGCTAAGCCGTTGGGTCGCTGTTTCTGGTTTGCCACGGATTTTGACCTGAAGGTCTAATCTGGGGTAGAACAGGAAAGTTAGGTCAGCTTTAAGTTGAAAGCTTAACCAGGAACTACTACATTTGGACAGTTGGCTTTCTCCATAAAGGGCATTCAAACTTAGAACTGCATTACCAACTGAAATCAAAGGAATCAAACAATTCCTGATTATAATATAGGCTAATGTTTTTTGTGATTACCGTAAGTATTTTATTGTACTTATATCCATTGTAGTTTTATGATAATAAAAGCTGTGTATTTTAATTGCTCTGTACATGCCCCAACTAGGAACAAAAGTAAAACTATAGCTATACTCTGTGCAGTTCTGCACTGAAACTATGTTGCGTCGTCCTCTCAAATACAATTCAAACAAACGGGTAATTAATTACAATCTGTTGTTCTCTGCCAGGTGCACAGCCACTTCAAGATCCAACCATACCATGGCACAGTTTGTGCCTTCTGGAAACAAGGATGCAGTGAATTTCATTCTCAACACTTCACGCCTGAAATCTGGGGTGAGTTTGTTGTCTGCATACACTGACCAGTGAGTGTTGCTGACCAGTGAGTTTGTTACCTGCATACATTGACCGAATGTGCTAAATGTGCTTTAATGTGTTAAACATGAACTGGATCTTCTGTCTAAAGGTGTACATCCACTGTAGTGTGGTCATTTCAGACCAGGGCGTCACTGTGGGTTCTAAGTCCTGCAACTACAAGAAAATCCAGTCCAGGTATTTGTAGCTAAAATATACTAAACTATTTAATAATTGTTTTATGAAGCTACTGATTTTAGTGGATTTTATTTTTCAGATGGGAGGAGCTGAGTGATAATGTAACTGTCTGCAACTGCTGTAGATCTAAGTGTAAAGCTCAAACTCATGGGAATTCACACATTGGTCAGTGCAAGTATTTTATTGATTAATGCTATGTAGATGGTTGTACATTGAGTGTTTTCTTCTTGCAAGTGTTCTTCTGACCACTTGATGATTTTGTCATTTCAGATGCCATGGCTTTAGTCAGTACTGGCCCTTTCATTGTAAATGGAGAACCTATGAGACCTCACCCCCCTGCCCCACAACTTGAGAGGAAATTTAACCCTCCAGCCCCAGATGCTGACTCCTATAATTATGTAGACTTCATGCAGTCTGATGAACCAGCTCCTGAAGTGACTAAATACCACACATCAACCTCCCAGTCTGCTTCTGGAGCTCAAGAAGAAACTATCTCGATCCCTGGACCCCACTGGCTTCCTGCTCCAGCTGGTGCATCGGTCTCAAGTCAGGAGGACCCTGCAGCTAGACTGACGCTGCCTGGTCAGGTGCAGGTCACTAATGATAATGCACTTGATGAGATGCCACGTGCTCTGTCAGAGCTGAATACCAATGATGTCACACAACGGAACCCTACAGCCACACGCTACAACTCGCGTCAAAGTCCTCCTTTGAAAGGAATGAGTGCGAAGAGGTTCAATGCCATAGGAAGTGATACTGTAACGAATGGTGTTCCCTTACTGGCAGATGGATGGCTAATCCCTATTCTAGATGGATGGCCAATCCCCCCTCCTCCTTTGCTGTACGGATGGCCGATCCCCCCTCCATATCATGAAATGGCAGCTCGGCGAGAAGAGGGTCTAAAGCGCAGAGAAGAGGCTCTGAGGGCAATGAGGGAAGAATCTCAAAGGAAACGGGTTCTGAGGGAGAGGGAAGAGGCACTGAGGGAAGAATCTCAAAGAAATCAAGACTGGGGCAGACAATCACGGATGCGTGGCAGCCGAGCACTACAAGAGGGCAACGAGCCCTGGCTGGCTGACTTGAACCAGCATGGAAGTGGTCTTAAATTGAAGATCGATGGACTTCATCGGACTGATGCTGAAGTGGGAACAACTGCTGGCGTCCAACCAATCCTCCATTCAAAGCTGCAGTTGGCCACGGGTGCAGATGGGTCTCAGACACTGAGTTATGAGGAAGAGACGGTGAAGCCAGGTGACGGGAACGGGATGACCAGAACATTGGGTAAGGATGACGATGGTGTTGAGAAGAGGACTGTGACGGGGCAGAGGCGACTGCTTTCCATGTTCCTGCATTTGATGAGGTACCATCTGTTGTGGCTACTTTAAAAAAAAAAAAGTGTTTGGGCAATCAGAATTTGGACTATAGTCAAATGTTGCTATTGCATGTTGGTTAATACATCTGTGTCTCTCTCCTCAGGAAACTGGACAGAGGAGAATAAAGGGGATCACCCTAATTGAATACTTGGATTTTAGTACACTTGTTATTGAATGTAAGTTTAAAATAAAGGATTTCATGCTTTCCCTTGGTCCACTCAAATGTTTTTTAACATGATTAGTTTCAATGAAACTAGTCTCATGCTTTGTGAGTGGTGCTCATTCATGTCAAGCATAGATATAGAAACCCTCTGCTGAGCGGCTGCCTCTTATGAGCTTGCCTTCCCAAAAAGGCGCCTGCAGCTACAGATGCCCCAGAGTCTGAGGAGGTGTCTACCTTTTTATGCCTATGCTGTCAAGGACCTCAAATTGAAGAAGGGAGAAGTGTCACATTTTCATGTCAAGGACCTCAAATTGAAGAGCGGAAAATGTGTCCGTGTGTATATATATATATATATATATATACTTTTGGCTCCATATTGGACTCTTAAGTCCTCAGAATCAAGGACCACTTATTGATCAATGTTGTGCAATGGTATTATGAGTCTGTCCTGATTCCATATAGTCCATGAGCCAGACAAGATTTCATTACCGAAAGAGTGGGCAAAACCATACCTATATTAACTTGTTCATAGGGTCAATATAAGTAAATATATGAACCTTTCCACAGGAGTAGCTTTTTCAGTTATCACACATTTTGTTATTCTCCCCATACGTACATGACGGGTGAGAATCACAATTTTAAAAATAGTTATCATAATGAAACTTCCCCAGTTTACTTACATGAAGACAATGATTTATCGTATTACAAGTTTTCTGGTGTTGTGTGTTTAAATATGCAAATTAGGGCATGTTTTCCTATATATTGCCTAATTTCAAAGTGCTTGATGGAACAAATTAAGCATTAACACCATAGAGTTATAATGATTAACGCGTAGAGCATTAAGTGCAAAAGAACTGTGTGGACCAGAAATGATCAGGGGTCCATTGCACCGTTATGTATTTGAAATGTAGTTCTTGACACTGAATTGCATTTGAACTGGATATTGTGTTCACTCAGGGGGGGGGGGGGTGCGCGTGCGTGAGAGTTGTATTTGTAATGTTCATGCTGCTCTCTTGGTCAGGCCACTCTTGGAAAAGAGAGAGGGTTCAGAAAGCATGTCTGTGGCACCGAGAAGTCTAGAAGTTTCATGTTACACAAGATCAGAAATTAAAGTAGGCTATATATTTTTTTACTCAAGATAATGGTGAAATGACACTGTTTATTTTGTCTTGGACCCCCTGGAACCCCACAAGTACCCCCACTTTTTTTGAGAACCACCGTACAGGCACAGCAGTGATTCTCTAAATGTGACCCTTGAGGGGCCCACAGCTATGAGGAACAGTTTAACCAATAACCGCCATATTTTATAGCCATTTTTATTGATTGATTGAATACCTTATTAGCAGTTTGCAAAAAAAATGCACAGGAAAGTGCAGTTCAATACAAGGTCTTCTAAGAGGATTTTAAACGCAAGAAAGCCTATGGCTTGTTTCCATTGGGGTCCTTTGTACTCAATTCACCGAAACATTTAATGACAGACAAATAAACAATACTATGCTGCAAAACATATATAAATAGTTAGAAATCAAATAGAAAAATATGTACAGTGAGGGGGGGGGGCTAGGCTTTGACTTTTAGAGGGGCCATTATTTGGAATAATTTGGAATCATTAAACAAAAAAAATATTCTCTTCCTTCACATGATAAATGTGAACCACAATGGAATAACAGAACTTTATTCCAATACAATGACCCCCCCCCGCCCCTTTTTTTTCTCTTAATGTTTTTGTACTGTAAGCCTACTGTCCCACCCATATGTCGCTGTGGGGAGCTGGGCTGTGTAGTTGTGACGTCCCTTTTAAATGGCATGCTGCTCGGTTTTTTCTACACCAAGTTTGACCCTGTGTTTCCTCTGCTCTGCACACCGCTCTCACTATAAAGACCCCATGCGTTTCTCACGCAGTCTCTTTCCCCGGTCACAAAACAACCGTGAGTGTCTAACTCACCGTTCTTGAAAAACTTAAGAAAAAAAAAAACATAAAAAAATATAAAACTATAAAAAATCTTCATAAAAATAAGTACCGTAATATTAAGATAAAAAAAATAACAAATATAAAAAATAGCAAAATCTCATTTAAAAAAAAAACAAGGAACAGGATAGGCCTCGGGATTTAACCCGAAGTTGGCGTCTAAAAAAGGCAGAATAATTCGGGATATACGCCAAATTATCCCGTTTTTTCCAGGCTTGTCATTCTTTCATTCTTTTAATTCAACAAAACGTGGGAAAACTTCTTCAGGTCGGCGATCGGTTCTGGTTCATCATTAGCTCACATTACGCACGGATCATTTGGTTGTGGAATAATCACCGTTATTTCTCTGGCTTTCGGAGGGGAGAATAGCGCCCGTTTCTACTCAGTGAAGTCCCAGGGATATGAACACGGCGACAGCCGGGAGTTATCCAATGGCTTCTCTCTATGTGGGCGACCTGCATCCAGACATCACGGAGGCTATGCTGTATGAGAAGTTCAGCCCAGCTGGACCGGTGCTGTCTATAAGAGTGTGTCGGGACATGATCACCCGGCGTTCCCTTGGATATGCTTATGTCAACTTCTCCCAACCCGCTGACGGTAAGGAATATACAACCAACCCCACATTAATTCAATATTCATTGATTGATCTCGATCTATGCAGTGGCATTCTGTCAGTGTTGGAAAAAGTGCTCAATTTGTATTCACTTAAGGGAAAGTAGGCTATCAATACTGCAATGTAGAAATACTAGATATTCCCGGAATTCAAAATTGACTTCAGTAAAAGTAGGCCTACAAAGGCATTGGTATCAAAATGTAAAGTTTTCAAATGTATGCAAATATTATGAAAATAGCAGATCTACAAGCTCACAATGCCGTGCGTGCATCCAGAAGCATTGTGAGCTTGTAGATCGGCTATTTTCAAATGGCCGAAATGGGTTAAAGTGGGTAATGTACGTTTTGTGATAATAATCAAAATCTACAAAGTAACTAGTAACTAAAGTTTTCAAATAATTGTACTTGAGTAAAAGTACTATATTTGCCTCTGAGATGTAGTGGGGTAGAAGTAAAAGTACTGAAAATTGGAAATACTCCAGTAAAGTAAAGATACCTCACATTTGTACTTAAGTACAGTACTACTTGGTTACTTTATGCCACTGCCTACCTATTCATGTCAAAAATGTTTTGGTTTGGCACTTGCAGTGCTACTATTACCTTAAGCAGAGTTCAACATTTAACATTATTATTGCCTTATTCTTAAGTGAATGCTAATTTATGCATCATTCAAAGCAAGTGACAGCTGTCAAATGATTGGAAGTGTTCACTGTAAATGCCACTGATGTCATGTTGATTTCTCTATGAATTGAGTACAAAGGACCCTAATGGAAACAAGCCATAGGCTTTTTGGGGTTTTAAATCCTCTTAGCTGACCTTGTATTGAACTGTACCTTCCTGTGCTTTTTTTTGCAAACTGCTTATAAAGTATGCAATCAATCAATCAATCAATCAATCAATCAAACAAACACTAGAAAATGCAAGTGAAGGAAAATCAGTGTTTGCCAATTAAAGTGCACCAAGCTACATTATAAATCCTATTTTATAAATATTGTTAATAGTTCTCTCCTTAAGCCACATTTGACATGAAGGCATTTAGCCAGAGAATAAAGCATGAAAATTGTCATTTTCGAGTAATCATTTGACCCATATAAGTGCATGTCCCAGTTCCTGCATGCTGCAGTATAATGCTAACTTATTAGTATGAGCAACATCAGTCCTTTAGACATGCTCGGTTTGACATGTATGCTATGCTTGACATTGTGTTGAAAACCATGTCCTCTTATGTAGGTACTGTTACCTCACAGTAGAAGTAACACTGCAGTTATTATGCAGTTCAACTTGTAGCAGTTCTTGTCAGCCTAACCCAAAATGACCCATTTCTGCTCCTATTTAAAGGGCCACTAAGGGACAATTCTGTAGTGAAATTAATTCCCCTTGCCCCTTGCTGCTGTACACACAGGAACAGGCACAGGCAGCTGAACAATAACTCTTGTATTTGTCAGCCTGGCATGACATACATGTGTGTCTAATGCAATGATAATATGCTTTGTTTACTCTCAACCTTGCATTTGAATCAGATCACAGCTAAATGAATGTCATATCATTCAGTTTGTTTAATGTGCTACAATGTGATTACTTGTCTGCTTGTTTAGTACACAGGTCATTGAACTGCTGTGTAAATATCCATTCTCAGATGTTGAGTCAACTTAGATAAGTTATAGACTGACTTATGTTGGTAGACATCAATGAAATCCTATCGGGGGTCATGAACTACAAACAAAACAATGCACTATTAGGGCTGATATTATATCGCTACTGTGATATGAGACTAGACATAGTCTGGGATTTTGCATATTGTAATATTGTGATAAGACATAAGTATTGCCTCTTCATGGTAACGCTTGAAGCCATATTTTATACTTCATGTTTAGAAATAACAAAATAGCTTATCCACAAGCCCACAACGCGTGGCATCGCTACGCTATTTGTGAGCGTGTAGATCTGCCTTTTCTTTTTTTAACAGTTTGAAAAAAAGAAGGAGAAAAAAAACATATTACAATATCGATATCAAGGTATGTGGTCCAAAAATATCGTGATATTTGATTTCGTCCATATTGCCCGGCCCTACATTGCACTCCCAGACAAATGTTTAGTTATTTCAGTGCTATTATTAGAAGATGTTTTCTCGGTTTTGGGGACCATGGTATCAAAGCATTGAGCAACAATGGGTGAGTGAGTGCTGCTGTACATGACTTAATCTGCAGAGTCTGTCACCCACCCCCCAAAACACTGTTTACACAGCGTGGGGTTTTTGAGCTGTTGTATCAACATTAAACACCTGTCACGACTTATCTCTGCTCAAGCCCGTTACCAAAACCTGTGGCAATGACTGGGTTACAACTGACGTGTATCCAGAGTGGTGGTATAGAGTGAAGGTAATAAGAGACTGAAGAAACCAAAGAGAGACCATTTGTTGGCAGTTTAGAGGTATAGATATGGGGGATGGTAGCGATTGGGGTATTTGGGCGTTAAATGAAGCTATAGCGCTTGGTTATAGACTCAAGGGCAATACTAAGCTGAAACGCGTATTTACTAGACTACAAATTATAGACTTATATATGGTTGGTGTATATGTTGTATCTGTATTCAGATAAAACTGATTTGTTTCTAGTTGATGTGAGGGCTCCAGATTTCATACCATAGAAAGCGACTAGTCCCAACAGGTTACCATTTCTGTTGGATTCAAATTGTGTCATAACTGTAAACATTTGTAAGATGTGGTGATTCTTGTTGAATGTGTCTCCACAACATCAATGGTAGTGAATGCTCAGCTCACAGTCCATGCCAGCACATACCTCTCACAGGACCCCTCTCTAAATATAGATCCTCTTACAGGCAGCCAAAAATGTGCCTGTACATACAATATCTAAACATTTGAAGTCTTAATAAAAGTCTAGAGAACAACAGATATGGTTATCAGGAGGGTTAGCATGGTTCGCTGTGATCCATTACTTGGGTTCTAAATGATGAAGCAAGAGTTTTAAATGACATTAATATTACGCAAAACCGTTATCATTGTATTGCAGTTGAAGTCTGTGATGTTGTTGTACTTTATCTTTTAAATCAAGAAGCCCTCTCAGAACCTTCCAGAACCAGGCCTGCATGTTTGATTGTCATCACACACACCTTCTCTGAAGCACATTGGTTGTGAAGTACAATTGCGGGGCAAACTGCTGATGCCAGCAGACACAAGGCAGCTCCGTTTTGTTTACCAGACATTTTTAGCTGGAAAGCCTAGTGTGTGTGTGTGTGTGTGTGTGTGTGTGTGTGTGTGTGTGTGTGTGTGTGTGTGTGTGTGGGTGTGGGTGTGTGTTACTGTGGAGTAATTGAACAAAAGGACGCTCACTAGTTGGCATTCGTGCCCAGATGGACATGAGAGCTGACATGAGAGAGAGAAAGAGAGAGAGATTGAGAGAGAGAGAAATACGTACAGTGTATGGATGGAGAAAGAGAGAGAGAGAGAGAGAAGAAGAGGAACAGATAAAGTTGTGTGTTATTACAAATAATGACACTAAACTGGGCATAGAGAGTATTGCTTGGTTCTATGGATCAATGGATACCAGTACTGTATATCTTAGACAATATGTTCTTCCTTGTCTGTTTTTTAAATGATTATTTCTATATAGTGTCAAGAATTCATTCTGTCTATTCAATGAACCAGTAACCCGCCACATATCCCCAAAGCTTTGTCCAGCCTTTGTAAGGCCTGGCGGGGCAGCATGTAGCCCATGGGTGCCCTGAGTGAGAGGACCATGTGCTCGCCCCCTGCAGCTGCCCTGACACTGACACAGCTGCTCCGTGCCACATGGTCTACCACCGTGTTTTACTACCCCCCACGTGTCTCTTGATAAGGGCCAGAAATTGGGATTCTCCAGCATGGCGTGATATGCAAGAGCACCAAGTCTCTGTGTGACATTCCACTGTAGCATTATATTCTATTTTAAGATAGTCGGCAGGAGGATACCTCAGTCTAGTGTTATGTGGTTTACACTCCAAATGTGATGTTTTTAGTTATAATCATAGTTAGAAGAGCTGTGGTATGATATCGTCAGTTTGGTCACTGGTGACTACTTTAACCACTTTAACCCTGGCGATCCTATTTTGGGCATGTTGTCATTATAGGCAAAAAGGTTTAAAATATATCTTTTTTTTTAAATAATTCAAAAGTAGCCCACCTACAGGCTCACAAATTGTCATGATGCGATGCTTTGTGAGATTGTAGAAAACAAGACGTTTCAGCTTAAAAAGCTGCAATCCATAACTTTCATGTCCTACCCAGGTTTTGAAACCTGGGCCTCCAGTGCAAGCGCTGAAATTTCTACTGCTGAGCTAATCCTCAAACAACATTTGGGTAGAAGATAAATTGCATTTTCAGCAAATACATTGCTGTCAACCATTAGTGGTCCTAGCCGACCACAGGATACACATTTCTCAGAAGAGCAGGTAGATCAGCTACAACCACCTCCACTGCAGTTGTGTTAGTTATTGTATTAATTGCAGCATTAAGTGGTTAAAAATGCAAATAATGTGTCGGTGGGTATCAAAGTATATTAAAGCACAGCGTTCATAGACCATGAGCAGTGGTGGAAAGTAACTAAGTACATTTACTTAAGTACTGTACTTAAGTACAATTTTGAAGTATTTGTACTTTACTTGAGTATTTCCAATTTACAATACTTTTACTTCTACTCCACTACATCTCAGAGGCAAATATTGTACTTTTACTCCACTACATTTACTTGAAAACTTTAGTTACTAGTTACTTTTCAGATATAAATTATGATATAATGAAACATACATTAGCCACTTTAAACCTATTTTATACCTAGGCTATTTGAAAATAGCCGATCTACAAGCTCACAACGCGTCGCATTGCGACGCATTGTGAGCTTGTAGATCTGCTATTTTCAAATATTTAGTACTTTTACTTTTGGTACTTTAAGTACATTTTGATGCCAAAACATTTGTACTTTTACTCAAGTAAATTTTTAATTCTGGACTTTTACTTGTAATAGAGTATTTTTTATATTGCAGTATTGGTACTTTTACTTAAGTAAAGAATTTGAGTACTTTTTCCACCACTGACCATGAGTGTGCATGCATATCACTGACAGAGGTGTTTTTAGATACTTGGCACCCTTTTTTTTACCTCTGTGACTGTTGCCCCTCCTCCCCCCCCCCCCCCCACCAGCTGAGAGAGCCCTGGACACCATGAACTTTGACGTGGTGAAAGGGAAGCCAATCAGGATTATGTGGTCCCAGAGAGACCCCTCCCTCAGGAAGTCCGGAGTGGGAAATGTGTTCATCAAGAACCTGGACAAGTCCATCGACAACAAGGCTCTCTATGACACCTTCTCCGCCTTTGGGAACATCCTCTCCTGCAAGGTACCAACGTTAAACACAACATGAGTCATGACTGAAAAAGCCACAAACACTACAGGACACCTTACCTGTGCTTACACTGATTTCTTTTCTTTTTTTTACAATTTACAACTTAGCTCAGTGGTTCTCAAACATCTTCATGCCAAGGAATGTATATGTATCCAAGAACTAAGGAGAAGAGTCTAGGATAGTGTTGGCCAGGCTGTCGTATAGGGACACGTTTCATGCTACGGTTTAAGACAAGAGATGAATGTGTAACTGACAGTATGCATGTGAAGATATGTTATGAATAAGTCATTAATAGAGGAGATTCCATCATTAGCTCTTCCTGAAGGAACTACCGTAGAGGTCGTATGCTCCTCGTTATCCTGTTGAGTGACGTCACGTCTTCTCCTGTCCAGGTGGTCTGTGACGAAAATGGCTCCAAGGGCTACGCGTTTGTTCACTTTGAAACCCAGGACGCGGCTGACCGTGCCATCGAGAAGATGAACGGCATGCTTCTGAACGACCGCAAGGTGTGAGTATCCAATCATCCCTCACAGGGGAGCAGTTTCGGAGGAGGAGTGCACCTCGACCTTCCATTGTTTTAGTCTCAGAGCATCTGTTTTAACCACTTAGACCCTCTAATCTTAGTAAAACGAACCTGAGTTGCACTGTTTCGATAAAAACCAAATCTCTTTGCCAAAAACAGCCGATCTATGGAATGGCAATTTTTGCAGAATATGGATGCTGGGGTTCAAGTGGTTAAAGTTGTCATCCTTTGTTTCATCATCTGGTTCTAACTATCGCTGCTGAAAGAAAATGTAATAAATAAAGAGAAGAAAAAGACATGGATTGTTGCTGCCTGTGATCAAGAGGTGGCGTCGTTTCCCTCAAGGTGTTTAACCACATGACATGTCAATGTATGGTCTAAGTCAAGATATCAACTACAAAGGGAACTCATGACCTTAAAGTATGCAATCACACGATAGTGTTCCTTGCCAACAATAACTAATTACGCATGCATAGCTTGAAAATCAATTCCTGTTGGCCGGGGACACCGTCATCATACTACAGTATAGTATTAATAGTAGTGGTAGAGTATAACTCTGGCTTCATGGCGACGACAACGCCCGAACTACCTTATGTTCCATCAGAATGACATGAGATGTGGTTAGAAAAGGGGTATATTATTTGTGTCTATGTAACTTGTTCATCTGTTGTCATGCCTTGTTATTGTCAGTCTTGCATTGTTGTTGAGTGATAAGTTTTTTTTTTTTGTACTGGTGTGTGAATAATACAACTAACAAGCAGAGTTCTTACTTGGAGCAGCATTACAAAAAAAACCTGACAAAAACAAACTTGAACGTGAACGTACATAACAAAAAGACTCTTTTTCTACCAGATGTGTTTTTGTGTGTCCATCTGTCCACCTGCTGGTTTCGCCTGCCTCAGAGTGTGTGTGTGTGTATAACCAAGCTTGTGTGTTTTAGTGATGGATCGAAAGCAGGAATGCAATACTGGATGGCGGATTGGGAGAGGTCGTCGTAGCAAGGTATATAAGACCATTTGGTCGTCCTCAGCTTTCCTTTGTCCTGCGGGCCTCTTTCCCTTCATCCCCTTCCCATCAACCTCCTCACCAAGTCTTGGACCAGGAACTAAGATGGTCGTCACTGTGCTCTCTCTGTGTAGCATGCCTATACTTATTTGCCTGCCTCTGGTGATATTATTAACAGCAGTTACATGGTCGTTCATCGTTTAAATCCTGAGTCTCATACAGAGTTGTGGCTGTGAATGTCTCGTGAATGTTGTCTTTATTTTTTGTTATTTTCTTTGCAATGGAATGGAAGTACTTGTAACTGGTGTTGCGTGGTCAGGTCTCCCTCTGTGTCAGTGTGGTGAACGCCTACCCGTCCTCGGATGCCTGATTAAAGCCAGTCTCTTTAGATTGAAGATGGAAGTCAGAGAGATGAGTTCTGCTTCATCTTGCTCTTGTTGTTCCAGACTGTTTTTATTTTTGATATTTTTCTGTAAGAATGTGTGTTTGCCTCTCTGCCCTCGTCTTCAGGTTCGTGGGTCGTTTCAAATCTCGCAAGGAGCGTGAGGCGGAACTGGGGGCAAGAGCTAAGGAGTTCACCAATGTCTACATCAAGAACTTTGGTGATGACATGAATGACGAGAAGTTGAAGGAGGTGTTCGACAAATACGGTAAATTGAATGAATATTTTGCCTTTTTTCAACACCATCTCCATCCATGGGTCCTCGCTAATTCTCACTATGGGATGGTGCCATTTTTGTCTACAGTTTCAAGCTCTCTGTGTCTCAGAGGTTGTCACCTGTTTAGGTTCATAATACTGACACCTAGTGGACATATTAAGTAGCGTTTCTTCCATAAACCTGTAGTGTAATATTGTTTTGTTAAAACAGAAAGGCTTTTGTGAAAAAGTTAAAGCGCTATGTTCAAATACTAATCATTGCCATGAGTTTATTCAATAACAGGGGTCCCCCTGTCTCTACGGCTCTTTAAAAAACAGAGAATGTTGTTTTCCTAATGTTTCATTTTCCAGTTGTTGTTTTAAGTAGAACAAAGGGCAGCCAACAGTGTGCACTCTGTACAGTTCTCATGTCGGTTAAGCCTTCGATTTGACATGTCTGTAAGTAAAGATGAGAAGGAATGACTGTTTTTATTGGGAGGTTCTGTGGACGGTAGGGCTGTAACTATCGCTAGCTAAAAAGTTTGGGAAACGCTGCTGTAAACGCTGTTCCTCTGTGACCGCTGCAGGTAGAACCCTCAGTGTGAAAGTGATGACAGACCCCACTGGCAAATCCAGAGGCTTTGGATTTGTGAGTTACGAGAAACACGAAGATGCCAACCAGGTATTGTACAATAGCTGCAATGGAGTTATGGATATACGTTTTTCCTCTGAGCTTTTTCAATACACCCCTGTACCTTGCTGCATCCATGTTAGCAGCGCACCTTGTCTTTTTACATGTTCATGACTCCGTATGACTGGGTTATAGTAAAAGGGGCTTTGGCCCAGCATGTAAACATAACCAGTAGTGGAAGAAGTACTCAGATGTTTTACTTAAGTAAAAGTAGCAATACCACCATGTAGAAATACTCTGTTAGAGGTTAAAAGTACAAAAGTATTAGCATCAAAATATAATTACATTTGTAAACAATTGTAAAAGTATAGCCGCAGCCGTAAAACACTATATATATATACTATAAATTAAGCATAATACTTACACATACTGTACCGTGCCTGTAACAGGTACGGTATAGTTGTTTTGCAGTGGAAAAAGCATTACTTGTTAGGGTGAGGGTTAGTCTCTGTTTGTCTCTCATAATTCCACCGTATTGTTATGAACACATCCACAGGCTGTGGAAGACATGAACGGCATGGAACTCAACGGTAAGACTGTGTTCGTTGGCCGTGCTCAGAAGAAGATGGAACGCCAGGCGGAGCTGAAGAGAAAGTTTGAGCTGCTCAAACAGGAAAGAATCAGCCGTTACCAGGTCAGCAGAAACTCTGTGTTGTTAAATACAAAATTGTTTTGTTTTTTGAAACGTGTGTGTATTCACAGTGTAGATCATGACTGTTTGGGCTTTGTTTTCAGGGAGTTAATCTTTACATCAAGAACCTGGATGACACCATAGACGATGAGAAACTGCGTAAGGAGTTCTCTCCGTTTGGGTCCATTACAAGTGCTAAGGTGTGTAATAGCAGTGTTGTGACATCGTAACGCCATATATAAGTTTATTATTAGTTACATAGTTACAGTGAAGATATCCAGATGTTGTTTTAATCAATATGTTTTTATTCAAGAGCCTTAACCACAGTAATCCTGGTGCCAAAAATAGCCTAAAGGCCTATTATGCTTAATTTATACATGTCGTATGCCAGTGTTGTGCAGTGAAAATAGGTAACAATATGTTGTGAGTGTGTAGATCAGCTATTTCCGTTGTATTACCATGTAAGTCTTAAGTGGTTAAGCCACAAATAAATGAAACCCTCCCCACACTCACTCACTTCCCAAACCAACAGGAAGGACGGAGGGAAAGATTTTACATTAATTATAATCCGTAAAAGTTTATTGAAAAGGGGATCTAGGTGGCGCAGAGCTAAAACACTCACCCACCATCGCAGGAGGAGGAGATATTTAACTTTTGAGTGCGATCCTACTTTGTGGTCTCATAGAATTCTAAGGACTATGCACAGTGGTGGAGCAAGTGCTTTCAAGTTTATCCTCTGATCGGCAGCACTCAAAACCATTTTGACAAATGTGATGTTGTGATCCGGTTCTAAAGTGATGTCTGTCTTCTAGGTGATGCTGGAGGAGGGCCGTTCCAAGGGCTTTGGTTTCGTGTGCTTCTCCTCCCCTGAGGAGGCCACCAAGGCTGTGACAGAGATGAACGGCCGCATCGTGGGCTCCAAGCCCCTCTATGTGGCTCTCGCCCAGCGCAAAGAGGAACGCAAAGCCCACCTCACCAACCAGTACATGCAGCGCATCGCTGGCATGAGGGCAATGCCGGCCAACGCAATCATTAATCAGTTCCAGCCCGCCAGTGGCTACTTCATGCCAGCTGTGCCACAGGTGTGTGTGTGTGTGTGTGTGTGTGTGTGTGTGTGTGTGTGTGTGTGTGTGTGTGTGTGTGTGTGTGTGTGTGTGTGTGTGTGTGTGTGTGTGTGTGTGTGTGTGTGTGTGTGTGTGTGTGTGTGTGTGTGTGTGTGTGTGTGTGTGTGTGTGTTTGTTTACATGAATTTAAAACATTTCATTAATATACAATATTCCAGTCCAAACATGATTATTGTCATCTTCCAAATCCGGTGTAGTCTTTTAAGTTAAATTTAATTTGTTTTACGTGGACCTCACAACAACATTGGAGTAGCATACATTTATGCGCAAGCGCCAGATCCATTGTACTGTTGGGTTTTAGTGAGATACATAAAACAAGGCAAGAGAACAAGGCACACATAGAGTTGTGCAAACCTGAGCTGCAGCACCCTCTGGTGGGCAGAGTGACATATGCAGTAAGCCTCATTACAATAGCTTTGCAGCTCAACTAATAAAGATAAGATAACCAAAGAAACAAAACACTGGAAAAAAATATAAAGAAGGTCTCACATTGTCCATAAGGCGCTGCAATGTAAGCATTATTGTATAAAATCACAATATTAGCTTTTTAATATTGTGTTTGCATGTCACCCAGGCCCAGAACAGAACCACTTACTATGCACCCAATCAGTTGGCACAGATGCGGCCCAACCCTCGTTGGCAACAGCAAGGTGGTAGAGGTCAAGGTCAGTGAGATCATATGATTATTAAACAAATCTCTCTTTGACATAAACCATGTGTGATGTATTCTATATAGTATGTGGTATTTTAATGCACTCTAAAGCCCTATTTATACTTCATCGTACGATGGTGTCGCACACCGAAAATAGCATGTTCAAGCTCACAACGCGTTGAGGATGCAACGCGTTGTAAGCTTGTACATCTGCTATCTTCGGTGTGCGACACCATCGTGCGACGGAGCATAAATCGTGCATTACTCTACCTCTCCCAAGGATTCCAAGGAATGCCAAACACCTTACGCCAGCCAGGTCCACGTGCCAACATGAGACACATGGCTCCCAACAGCAGTTCCCAGGGCCCAAGAGGTGTGTCCTCCATCTGTATCAGTTTCGGACTCGAATGCTGAATTCACACCAGCAGCAGTATCGATTTCTACCATTGCGCTTTCCCGCTAAATGGGTGTGTAAAACATTTGAACGACCCACATTCGTTTGAACGTCTAGTCCAGGCTTTGTCAGTCCACGCTTTTCTGGCTCCACCTCCTACTGCAGCAGGGAAAGCAGCGGTTGCTCCTCACCATAAAAAACCCATGGAACTTCACCGCTTTCTCCAAAACGTGGAAGTGACATACCGCTGCTGGTGTGAATTCGGTGTAATGTATCAGTGAGAATTGTCCTGGATCAGCCGTAGACTGTAAATGTTAAAATACTGTATGAAAACGTATACTTATTCCTGTCAAGTTCATCTGTTTGTTGTACAAAGTTTATGCAAACTATGATTTTTATGGGATTACATTGATTATCAGCTGGTTGATCTAAGAACGAACCCACCTGGCGGATGGGTGGATGACCAGATGTGCATCGCCCACACAATCGCAATCCGGTTCGATTGTGATGGGAGAGAGTATCTCTCCATTGAATTAAATAAATAACTCTGCTCTCTGCTGCCTAAATAAATCAAAGCAGAAAGGAAAACTCAAGTGATTCAGGTAAGAGTCAGTCACGCCATACAAGACATAGTGTGATATCTGCCCCTTATCCCCCTCCCAACCTCTAGGTGCTGGCCAGTCCATGGGCCCCCGCCCCTCCATGGGAGTCCCTGGCCCCCGGGCCATGCCACCCTACAAGTATGCCACCAGTGTCCGTAACCCCAACCCCCAGGTGGTGCAACCTATTGCCTTGCAGCAGGTATGTATGGTTTAAAGCAGTTGTACGCCAGTGGGGGGGGGGTTATGCCCCATTTTGGTTCATTAGATTGTCAAAAATAAATGTTTTATAAGGCGAAAATAGCAGATCACACGGAACGTGGTGTGAGCTTGTAGATCTGCTATTTTCACTATTTGCTGAACGAGAAGTATTTAGGGCTCAAGTGATAACATGTCTGAAAAAAACGTGTGTAAAAAGTGCGTGTGTACATGTGTGCGTGCATGTGCACTCACATGTGGGGGTGGGATCCAAGAAAAAAAAAATTGGGAACCACTGGTTTTAAAGAACAGTCACATCATTCATTTCCTTCCTCAATGTTCAATACCAATCATGTTCCTCGTGGTTTTCCCTCCTCTGTGTGTTCCAGACTCAGCCAGCTGTGCACGTTCAAGGTCAGGAGCCTCTCACAGCCTCCATGCTGGCTGCCGCACCTCCACAGGAGCAGAAACAGATGCTGGGTAAGTGTTATACAAAGTATAGTACGCAGGATCTACAAGCTCATAGCGCAGCACCGAGTGCCGCGCTATGGGCTTGTATATCTGCTATTTCTGAATAGCCAAAGTATAAAATATGGTTAAAGTGGTTAAAATGATTGTGAAGCTATATTAACTGATTTAGCTGGGGACCCCCTGGACCCCCCAAGAACCCCTGGGGGTCTCCAGACCCCACTTTGAGAACCAATGCATTACAGAATATATACTACATTACAGAGAACATTACACAAAGTATAGTGTAGTTAGTAGATTAAAGAGTGTCTGAATTGGTCAAACTTTTGGAGCTTGGCCTAGCAAAGTTTTCAATCATGAGATTAATTTTGTATCTTTAATCCATGTATCCGTCTCTCGTTTTGTCTTCCTTACAAACAGGCGAGCGTCTGTTTCCTCTGATCCAGTCGATGCACGCCAGCCTGGCGGGGAAAATCACCGGCATGCTGCTGGAAATCGACAACTCTGAGCTACTGCACATGTTGGAGTCACACGAGTCTCTGCGCTCAAAGGTATCTCATCTTCGTCGTCACTAATACCATCAATATTGAGCGATTGATTTTATTTAAAGTCCAATACAACTTCTTGGTGCACAGCCCATCTGGACTTATAAGACATTACACACAGTGATCAGAACATCATTTAAATTCATAATGCACCATGCTGTATATACCGGTATGTACACACAGTAAATTCACATTGCACCCCTTGCAGACTGTACACATCATCATGACATTATACATGTTTTTGTTTAGTTTTTTGGATACCTGGAAATTCAATTTCAGCTTCGCCCAGCTGATGCTTATGATGAGCGCTCGGGGGGGGGGGGGGGGGGGGGGGCAGTTAGGGGTGTTGTTTGATGTGTTGTGTTGTGTTGTGTTGTCATGTGTTGGTTAGATTTGATGTATAGATGGGTTTCCTGTTTGTAAACATGAGAGGATGATGCGCGCGCAGTGGCGGGATGAGCCTGTAGAGGGCGCTATTACCCGCAGCAGCTCTGGCCATTGTACATTCAGAAAATAAATGGTCTTCACCAGGTTTAATGAAAGTAGATTAAATGATGCAGTTTGTAATATCTTCTTTACTCAATAAAAATGATTTGTCGAAAGTTGGATCTGTTTGTATATAATAGCAGCATTATGCCTATTATGCCTATAATAGCAGCATTATGCCTATCTAAATCCCGAAAATAACGAGAGAGTGAATGGCGCTTCCGGTTCGTTCTCCCCCGCGCATGCGCAGATTGCGCACTCTGCTCTGTGATGACGTCGCGCGGAAACCCATCTATTGTGTTGTCGTGTTGTTATGTGATCTTGTCGATCGGCTATTTTCAGCGAAGATATTTAATGTAGAGCGAAAACCAAAAATACACTAGTATAGAGCCCTGAGGGACTCCGCTCAACAACGTATGGGGTTTATGTGTTAATGGATTGTGTTGTTGTGTAGGTGGAGGAGGCGGTTGCCGTGCTGCAGGCCCATCAGGCTAAGAAGGACGCCACCCAGAAGGTCAGCGGCATCACCACAACCACGGCTGCTGCTACCTCCTGATGTGTAAGAGATGCTCTATTTCATTTGATTATGGAGTGATTTATCGATCTGGAATCCAGACTGACTCGCTGCGGTCAGAGCTTGGTCTTTTCACCTTTAGCTTCCCAGCCTGGGAAGCTTCCGTTTGAGCCTCATTTCCGAACGTCACCTGTTACGTTTAGGCACGTCATTGCTGATTGCATAGTGCTCAATGAATCACAGTACTGAAGGAAGGGAAGTGACTTGAAGTGAATTTTACATTGGAAGGCTATGGTCCTGCCCCGCCCCATAGACCAGTCAGGATCCTTGGCGCCTGTGTGATCAAAACCTTCAAATAGGAAGACTCCCAGACAGAGAGGCAAAGTGAAAAAAACAAAACGCTGAATGGTAGTGAATCAGCCTGGATTCCTTCCAGGCTATGATATATTTACTTGTTATGGCGAGACCCCAATTGCGCGTGTGCGACACTGGCGTACAACTAAGTATAACATATAACATAATATATAAATCACTCTTAAAACCCCCTATTCTTAGTAAAACAGAGTTACAACTGTAATTGGACCGCTTTTTTTCTCGTCTACGCCAAATCTCTTCGCCAAAAATAGCCTATCTACAAGCTCACAACACGTTGTGTAGCGGCGCGTTGTGAGCTTGTAGATCTGCTATTTTTGAGTAATGTTCCACCAGAATATGATATGTATAATGATATAATGTTTGTTTGTTGTTTCAGGGCGCGGCAACGGGGAGAGAAGAACACTGCACTGGCTCCAGTCACCAGACACCTCTCCAACAAAATACACAAAAAAAAGAAAAACTGTTTAAAAAATGAACCTGAACATTTTGAAAAATATTACAGTACTTAATTTTCTTAGTTCTGTAATAGTTTTAAACTGAACACCAAAAGCAATAATGCAAATGAGGGGCTTCTCTTGATTCAAGGCCCCTCATTTTGTGGCTAAGGAGAGACCCTTTTTCTATCAGGAAAATGAGTTTCGCTCTATTTCTTTGTTTGAAAGTTTTTAGTTTGATTTGATTTGAATTGATGGATTCCTCCACCCCATCATGTTATCATGGATGTGTGGTATTCTCAATAAAGGGATGATCAAAGATAACACTGTTTTATTGTATTGTATTGTTAGTTTTAAATGGTCACATGGATGGGCTGCGTGCATTTTCAGAGCTTGCTTATTTTAATGATCAATCGATAGTGTTCCGGTTTGGATCAATTGAACCAACATAGTATACTTAAGTTCTTACTTATTGGTATCACTAGGAAAACACATTCCCCCCAAAAAGAATTACATAATGAGGCGGTATAGGAAATGCAAATATGTATTTAATTAATTTTGCATTATTAAAAGTAATTCATAGAAAATAATGAGCATGAGCGTGAAAGAATAGGTAGCACAGATAAAGCTCTGATCACACAGTTCAATTTGTTCATTTCAATTCAAAGTGTGCAAGCTTTTGACGCCCTCTACTGTCGACAATGGTCTGGATTCACAAGAAGCAAACGTTTCAGTGTATAGCATTTCCAGCTCGAGACCAAAAGGAGAACATTTTATTGGTATCTCAAATTGGGGACTCAAACGTACAAAAATACATTATGAATTAATCACTTAAACAAATTAATTTTTTTAAATGAAAGATTTGTTTGTGATCATCCAAAATCGTGTACTTTATACAGTACTGCTTGCTTTGTGGTTCTCAACCTTCTCAGCCTGCGAACCTCAAAATAATCATATTTGAACTGGGGACTCCCTGACAAGCATTTGGAATTGTAGGAGTTGAGGCATTTAATGTAGTTTGACTCGGTTCCACAGATAAATATTGTGAAAATAGCTGATCTACATGCTCACAATGCAGAGGCACAACGCCTCTGCATTGTGAGCATATAGATCGGCTATTTTCAAAATGTTAATATTTTCTCAGGTAATATTTCACAATTTAGCCAATGTTTGAACATTTTTATAGTATAGTTTGTTGATTACTTCTGACGCACTAATAGTAGTACTTTTTTAAGGTCGTAAATTGTCACTTTAGAGATGTGCATGTACCCTGTATACACTTACACTGTATGTTAGTTTGTTTACTGTTGAGTGAGAAAACAATGTTGCACATTAAGCAAATAATCTGGGGACCCCCCAAGTACATTTGGGGACCCCCCTGGGTCCCCACATGACCCACAGGTTGAGAACCACTGCTATAACACACTATTAAGACTTGAGAACAGTGAATTAAAGTCAGCCGTAGTTAATACAAACATTCTGTATTCTAAATGTGTAAGTCATCAAGAGAGGAAATGTTACGCCCCAGCCAAGGGGAAACCTACTGTAGGCACAACATGTTAAAGTGGGACTACGCTCTTTCCATCTCCCACGAACGGATGTTCAGCCTTTTTATGGGTTTTATTAAAAAGCCAGTGACTTCGGAGTGGGCTCACAGTCAAAAGAATAAACAAAAGGAGCTAAACATAAACTTACCTAGTCAAATCAAAAAGGAACCAAAAGACAAATATAGTTTGGAGAAAGACCTTTCAGGACTTGTGGCCCTCACAGGTATAGGCCTATAGTTATGCCATGGCTACAGACACTATGGATGGAGGGTATTTGTCATCCTCACATAACGAGGTGTGTAGGGATGGCAGTACACGCACGCACGCACGCACGCACGCACGCACGCACGCACGCACGCACGCACGCACGCACGCACGCACGCACGCACGCACACGCACACACACACACACACACACACACACACACACACACACACACACACACAGCTCCAGCTCAGCAGCTGAAACGATGAGTTCCCAGATTGTTTGACTTTTCTGTATCCATATGCAGTGGTGGAAACTGGAAAGTACTCAAGTACTGTACTTGAGTAAAATTTTTAGGCATTTATACTTTGCTGTAGTATTTCCAATTTTCAATACTTTTACTTCTACTTCATTACAGTACATCTCAGATGCAAATATTGTATTTTTACTCCACTGCAATTATTTGAAAACTTTAGTTACTAGTTACTTTGTAGATTTAGATTATTATTACAAAATATACTATATATTCAGCCCTATACATTTCGGCCATTTGAAAATAGCCGATCTACAAGCTGGAGATCTGCTATTTTCAAAAGGTGTTTATGCATTTATACATTCTGCATAGTGGGTACTTTTACTTTTGTACTTTAAGTATATTTCGATACCACAGAGTATTTCTACATTGCAGTATTGATACTTTTACTTGAGAAAAAAGTGTTTTTTCCACCACTGTCTGTATGTAAACATTGTGTAACAATGTATGTTTAGCCATAGCCTGGCAAAGATAATACATAGGCCCATTATCAGTTATGCTTGTGAGTTATTAGCATATTAGCCTGACTTTACATATAGTTTCTATTTTTTTCTTTTTTTACATGGGCGTGGCTAACGATTCAGGGGCTGGACCCAGGCAGTGTGCTGTGCCTGTTCAATGTTTATATTTTCAAGTGATATAGCGCCACCCTTTGGCCAATATTTTTTAGTCAGTGTTTTTATGTTGCATGCAGCATAAAAAGAGGCTTGTACCATCCATGACTACCATCACGTTATTATGATGCGCCGATGATGACCATGAAGAAACGCATTAGCAGGTAGGCTACAGCATTGCTACTATAAATGGGAGAGAGTACAATTAGACAATTGGAAACACCTGCCAATCAATTAACCCTGGCACTGCTCTATATTAGTCACTCCCCATGGTTCCACTAGAGTTCACAGAATTGCTAATAAACAGGTTACATTTCGGAAAAGTAAAAGATTGGCTTTGTCTCATGCCAATGGTCATTGCCCTTGTGCCAGTTCAGATCAATGGTCAGCACACTGAGGAGACAAATGAAGGACAGAAGGAAGGATAGAGAATTCTCATTTCATAGCAGGATTTCACAAATTCCTATATGTTTTAGTTTTGAGGTTTTATTGTGTGTAGATTAACGGCCAAAAGATAAACTTGAGTTACTTGACTTTTACCAAATGGGACCAGAGGCTATTCAAATTAACATGTTTACCGGGGACTCCAAAAATGACCACTTTCTTTATAACTTTTATTATAAAGCATAATGTTTATATATCTGTACTTTTGACTCAGTACTTTAAATGTCCAATACATTCAAGACAACAATCAATCAGCCACAATAAAACCAAAGAACAAACAAGTAGGCCTACCACTGTATCAAGTAGTCCTACAGTAAAGTATCAACAACATAATTTCCAGAGAAACTTATACACTCTTAGACAAAATTACAGACAAACATTTCAAATAAATAAAAAGTCACAGTGTCTGGGAAGCTTTGTCTGTAGAGAACATGGCTTTGGGGCCACAAGTTGCTGATCCCGGGCACCGCCAACTCTGCATATGAGTTGTATGGTTTGGTTGGGCAGTTAAAGTACTGGGAGTTGATGGTAGGTGATGCGCTCCACCTCAGCAATCCATCTCCCAGCCACTCCGACCTACTGCTATCAAAGCAGTAGGTCAAAGTGTCACTTTGCTAAGGAGCAGTGTCTCCGATGACAGTCCCATATGATTCAGTATCATTATTTATATTATGGCATTTACCTGGATAAATCTTATAATTAAATTAATGAATTCATATAAATGTAATTAATTTTTGACATTTTGTGGAGTTTTATTATTTATGTGAAAATCAGTATCTCCCTTTTCTTCAACAACTGTTTAACCTTACAGGATATGATGATGATGGCCGCAAATTAAATGCGATAATTTCCTGCTTTTTTGGGGGGATTAATGCTTTTTATTGCTTTTCAATTTTGGACAAATACATAATGTTAAACGGGCGTAAACAAACCTCTTGGACAGAATATGTACCAATACAAGCAATATCATACAAACCGTTGTATTTGTATGCTGTGATTTGTTAGTTAATACCTAATGTCATCCAAGGATTTACAGATCACAATAACAGTAAATTAACAATCTATGGCTTTCATAAAAGGGACATTATAGCATTGACAATACTCCCTTGTTTATTCTTGTTTCTTTTGGGGTCGTCTTTGAGCTATCCCATAGGGCACGTGGCACGCCACAGTACCCATCTCCACTGCCCCTTCCACGTGGAACATCTGATCGTCGAAGAAGATGTGTGGCCTGATCTTCTCCAGCATGGGACCCTTGGGGGCTCCTGCCAGCAACAGGGCTTCATCGATCTCCAGACCCCATGACCGCAGAGTTTTTAGCGCCCGGGCGCCTGAACTGGCCGCACTACGAGCTGTCACCAGGTAGGTGCGAATGGGGCATTCCAAGCGCTGGCCTTTGTCATAGAACTTCTTCTGAAGCTTTCCTAAAGCCTCCAGGAAGCACTTCAATGGTCCCTGGAGAAATAAAACAAAACAAGACAAGACACAGAGACTAATAACGATGTGGCTTCCCTGTGCAATTGAAAAGGCTTTCAGACTGTAAGCTAAATTAATTAGCAGTAGGCCTAGTGTATGATTGTTGTGGGAGTATTGATTTCATTTCATCCTTTAACATTGGGCTTCATTGATATGCATGTACAGTATGTTTTGATTTATTTGATTTGCACAACATTTTTTGTATGCATTTACAGGACATGTTAGTTATTTCCGAGGGAAACATTATGTGATAGTTGTTGTGCCGGTGAGGGAAGAAACCCTGGGGGGCTTATGTGAGAACCTCACCGTTTACATTACATATAATAAGAGTTATTTGATATTAAAAGCAAAGACGAACAGAAAAAAAGAAAATATAAAAAGTATATACATATACCTAAGATAAAGGGTATAGGACAACTGATACAAATAAAAGTACAAGACTGAGCAGAAGAGAAAACAAAACAAAAACATAAAGTATTGAACAAAGCAAAACAATTATGCTGTTACATATTCATGTGAATATAAGGATTAAATTATTTGGAAGCTGGTCTAGTTTTCCGTTTGGGTATTTAATGTACTTATTAGGCTTCTTTTATAGGTAGGTAGGGAGGATGTGGTAGCCACCAAACTGAAATGGGCATTCCATAATGAAACTCCTTTGTACTTGATGGCGTACTGCCCCCTATTGGTGGTACATAGTGGGACGTGCAGTTGGTTTGCTTGCCTAGTTGGATGTGGGTGAAAGCTAGAATCTGGCTGGAAATGCAGTTTGAAATGATCTGGGAGGTGGGTGTATTGGTATTTAGTTTTATATACGAATAGACATGATTGGAGTACATTTATATTAAAGATTGTTAGTATATTGAGTGTTGAAAAAAGGGGTGAGGAAGGCTCCCGTGGACTAGAATTTGTGGCTAATCTGACAAACCTTTTTTGCAGTATAAATAATTTATGGTAAACCTTTTTTGTAGTATAAATAATTTATGAAGGATAGGTACTAGCCCATACAATATTACAGTAGGTTATTTCTTATAATTTTTATCCCACGATTTTTGTAAGTGATCCTGGGCGCTACACCAGCCCTACACCAGTCCCCCACAGCCTGGGGAGGCCAGGGCCGAGCTCATGCTTCCTTCAGTGCATGAGAGCCAACTGACCTTCTTGTCACCTGACAGGGGAGAGTTTTCCTGGTAGGACGTAGCGCGTGGAAGGAACACGTTATTCCAACCAGTTCCTTTCCCCTCCATCAGGCGCCCTGGCTGTCATGGGGGAGGCGGTATAGTGACCAGGATTACTACATGTTTTTGTGAGGGTATTAACTACCCTGGGAGACACGGGGAGAACATGCAAACTCCACACAGAGTAGGCCCTTTCGCCAACCCCACCTAGGGTATGGG
>NC_137621.1:14566257-14576257 GCF_963280865.1 Gymnoscopelus braueri
TACCCTACCTTTAATAGAGACAGTGTTTATCAGTTTTGCAAATCAGATCATGTTAAACATTGTTAAACAGGTTTTAGCAAGAAACTCATACCCTAAATAGGGTAATACTAATAATCCATCTTTTGTCAATATTATTTCTCTTTCTGCTCTCAGTGGTATTAGATGTTTCTGTCTGGGCACTTACCTTCCTCAATTGCTTCTCGGACTTTGATTGGGTCAGATGACAGGTATAGGTTTGTGTGGTAGGCCTTTAAGTAGCCGATAGGACTGTTCCCTCCAGTCATACAGAAGCGCTCAATGAATAGATCTGCAGAGTTGAAGATGAAGGAAGAAATTAGCTTGATCTGTATGTGGAACCACAAAATAAGGCCATCAGCGCAGCATAACTGACAGGACCCTGAACATGTGGTAATAGGTGAAAATATTCAATACATTTCTAAAATGTTTCGAAAATATTGATTGTTTTCTAAATAAAACATATTTTTGAAAATGGGGCTTAAGTGGTAACTACTCCACTGCAAAGCACCATTAAATTAATTTACCAGATCAAGGCATTACTGATTAAATCAGGCTGAATAAAATGATCTCTGCAGTCTGCACTCTGCACACTATTTTACCATCTATTTCAAGAAGATGCATCCAAACCTTCCAAACTAGAGTGAAACCAAGTGATATCCGTATTCGATATTCTTGCATTCTATGCCTGCACTTGCTTACTTCAGTGTCAACTGTTGTAATTCGTTTGAGAATATATTCTGTTTGGCAGTGTGTGCGTACGTGTGCGTGCGTGCGTCTGTGTGTGTGTGTGTGTGCGCGTGTGCAATGTGCATGTGCGTGTGTGCACCTGTCACTCACTGTAGTGGTTGATGGAGTTGATGAGTCTGAGGCCCACATATGCGTGGTTGCTAGTCACAAGCACGACATCAAAGAGCTCCTCACTCTCGGGGTAGAGCTCTCGCAGTCGAGCATTCACTGCCTCCAGAGCCTGGAACACGACCAAAGACATAGTATTCGTGTGTGTGTGTGTGTGTGTGTGTGTGTGTGTGTGTGTGTGTGTGTGTGTGTGTGTGTGTGTGTGTGTGTGTGTGTGTGTGTGTGTGTGTGTGTGTGTGTGGTCTCATACCTCTACAAAAGAGAAAGCTGGTCCAGGACTAAAGGGTTCCGTCTCGTGTTCCATCTGGTAGTGGTTATATTCCTCCATGCCCTGCAGCTCGTAGATCTGTTTTTCTTTCTCCATGTTGAAGAGCACTTGTGACGACACGGCAATGGTGATTGCATTCTCTGGTTTTGGCTGCAAGATGAAAGAGAACAAACTGATCGATACTCCTAACAAACATCCACTTTCAACCTGGCATCCCTATATCCGGCATTGTAAAGATGAGAATTTCAAAGATTTTCAAACAATTTCAAAACGACTGGAAGAGAAGGCCACAAACCAGGGATGTGCATAGTACACACTTTGAACAGCAGGGGCTACAAATAATAGCACACCAATAGATGAGTTTTGGGTGCAGTTTTTCCATCAAATCAAATCTCCATCCATTTGCAGCTTTTACAAAATGGTATGTTTTAATCATTATTATTATTATTATTTTATTTGTAACGCACGTTTTATCTCTTTTATAAACCACCAGAGGTTGTTCTTTGAATACACCATTGAGTTGAGCCAATGTTTTGTTATTATTCCCATTCTACACCCTGATTCTGTTGTAAACATTATACAGTCATTTTATTTCACTGTATGATTATTTTTAAGAGATCAGACCTAGATCTGTCTTTTATCATTTAGGACAGAATTCTTGTGTACTCATGCTCACTCATGTTCCTGTCAAAATCTTTAGTTTTCTTGCAAATGAATTTTATATCTGTAAAACAGACTAAAAAGGAGTGCAGCAGATTGCCTTTTGGGGCTATGTTTGGGGTTCCTCCCCGTCTCGCACCATTTTTTTTAATCTCTGTTCATTACTTACTTCATTACTTGAATCTCTCTAGAGAGTTTTTCCAGTTTTTCCTTTTTTTTTGTCTTCATTTCTGATTGCTTGGGATAGACAGTTTTTCAATCAATAGGTTTGTCCAGTTCATCCAGGTCTCTTGAAAGCATCCCAAGGTCAAAAGCAGGCCTTCACAATACAGTATATACTATGGTATATTTATTCCCAGCATGGGTTCTTTCTGCCATACGACTTCGGTGATTGCAAAGTGATTGTAAAGTGATTGTAAAGTGATTGCATGAAGGTGGGCTTTGACCCAGCATCTGGAAAGGTTGAACAGTTCATTGGAGACTTCTGTAGACTGTAGTGACTGTTCAAACAAATATTCACTGCAGAATGGATGATAACTTGTATTTGGTGTTATCTGAATTCAAATGATCTTTGGCGTACCCGGTCAGGATCTAACAGTTCTGTTCACTGTATAGACATCCTGGATCTCTTTTTATGGCATGGCTCTGCAGGAGACTAGCCGTTTATATGAGGGTGTGCATGTTATTATGGAAGTCAATGGGTTTTGGATCAGTCTGAAACCTTGCCATATGTCATAGATATGTCACATTTAGACAACTGACGTTATAGAGCCACACCGTTCCCATGTGGATCCTGAGATCCACATGATTCAGTATTCTTCTTTTTGTGTGCAGTACACGGACAATATATAATGGAAAAGTAACGCTAACACCAAGGATTGCAGTGAGGGGCAAATAACTGGAAGTACACACAAGAAAATAGTACACATAGTAGTGCATAGTAGTGTCTATCTGACTGTCTTTTAATGTCTCCATGAATTGAGTACGTGAGGATCCCATTTGAAACAAGCCATTGTGGCTTTCCTGTGCAATCCATTTTAGTTGACCTTGTATTGTAAACTGTGCTTCCATGTGCTTTTTCTCTGCAAACTTCTAAATAAAGTATTCAATCAATCAATCAATCAATCAATCAAACAAACACAAGTGTGGCAGAGTTATGGTAGAAATTGTATTGTATTTCTAGGCCGATGCCCACTGGTAATGATGCCCGTATTGCATACCCCTCCAGTTATGCAATACCCGTAGTACCCGTAGTACCCGTTGCACCCGACTACCCGTTGTACCTGTTGTCAGAGTACTTAGCGCAGTTACCCATTATTATAGTATACTTGGAGGCCAGTCTATGACATCAGTATTATGACGTCATATTGATGACATCAGGGATCCATTCATGGGGTTTTGTGGATTTATATATTTTTGGAGATCTGCTCTGGGACGGAGTATTTGAAAAATAGCAGATCTACAAGCTCACAATGTGTCGCATCGCAACGCATTGTGAGCTTGTAGATCGGCTATTTTCAAATGGCCTAAATGTATATAGGGCTGAAGTGGTTACTGTATGTTTTGTAATAATAATCTAAATCTACTAAGTAAATCTCTAAGTGAATAGTAACTAAAGTTTTCAAATAATTGTAGTGGAGTGAAAAGCACAATATTTTCCTCTGAGATGTAGTGGAGTAGAAGTAAAAGTATTGGAAATTCGAAAAACTCAAGTGAAGTACAAATACCTCAAAATTGTACTTAAGTACAGTACCTGAGTACATGTACTTAGTTACTTTCCACCACTGATCTTATCTTTGTATATAGCTTAGCCTTATGCACAAGCTGAGAACTACTTCACCATCAACCTGTTTAGTGTTCTTCTCCCATGAGCTCACGTATTAAACTTCTATCTTATAACCTGAAGTGTCTCCGCCACCGTTTGCCTCAACAACTACAGATACAGAATTCCTTGACACAAGTCAGTCACCAGCTTTGGTATAGGCTTAATTTTAAAGCTACGATCCGTACGTTTTATGTTTCTCCTGACCAATAGAGGTAATTGCAATGATGTCAGAACTGCAATAAAGATGGCATAATGCGGTGTGCCATCTGCTTCAAATAACTTTATTGACATTATCAACATGTAGGTGTCCTGGGTCCATATTTCTCAATGATAGAGTAGGGAGACCACCTCCAAACACTGCAGATGTGTTAGTTATATTATATAAAAATATTCTACCGTACAGATTGGTTAAAGTAATGTTCTATTCATTCAAAATAACCCAGATTGTTGCTTATTAACGTAAGAAAAGTTTGTGAAATTGGTGGAAAACACGTTAATAATTTGAAGAGATCCTTATGGACAAATGTTTACACTCTAAACTAACACTGAGCTTTCTACTGTGTACCCATAACTCATCACGCAGGTTTATACTCACGGTTTTTGGTTTCCTAGTGGGTGTAGACGGCGTCGACGCGGGCTTAGCATCTCCCCGGAGACCTCGGCTGGTGCTGCCGTTTCTGGCCAAGTCCTTCCCAGTGACGGTGGTCACGGTGGTTTGATCACCGCTGAGACTCATCTTCCTCTTCCACTCGCTGTCACCGTGGTCTTTTGTCCACATGGAGTCCCAGCGTGTCCCAGCGTGTCCCCCTCTGCGGGATCTACTTCACAGTTAAATCAAAAGCTCTCTCTCTCTCTCTCTCTCTCTCTCTCTCTCTCTCTCTCTCTCTCTCTCTCTCTCTCTCTCACACACACAGTGCCAGCTGAGTGAGTCCTTACACCCTCATTCAGCCTAGGGCACTCAGGAGATGAGATGAGAACACCAGCCACTGCAGAGCCGCTCTGCCAAACACTCGGTGGGGAGCGGGGGCGGTATTGAGATGTTGTGGGATGGAGAGAGAGAGATGGAGGGATGGAGGGATGGAGAGAGACACAGAGGAAGGCGGCGCGCAAGCTGTTGATAGAGATGCTCCTGTTTGATCACGCTTCCGGGATTCCCTCGCTTATCTCACGTTATCTTTGGTTTCTACGCCTGCGTTTCCCTGTATACGTCCGTCTCTCACTCTTCCGTCTCTCATTGTCGACACTCATGTATTTATTTATTTAAAGCCATTCTGCATCCTCCCTATTTTTAACCCTGTCTTTGCCCGTTTACTCGTAGCACCGTTGCTGTGTGCAATGCAATCAATGTGACAGCCAGACGTTTATTTGGCCCAGTGTAAAGGTCTGTGTGTCAAGGTGGATGCATGTGGCTGAACATGTTCGCCCCAGCATCCTGCAGGGCGGACACTCCACTGCAATATCCTCAGTGTTAATTTGACTCAGAGAGAGTGTAGGAATGGACCCATATGGGTTAATCTTACTAGATTTTTATGACACACTCTGACGCGTTGCTTGTAATTCATTCACGGCTGAGCACACATGATAGTGGGGGTGGTGCTTGATATTTTGCACATCGAGATATAGAAGTAATGCTCTTTCCTTGTGTGTCGGAAGGTCACACATACTGAAAGTGGCCATTTTTCATGTTCCAACATGTTTTTACTGCACATGCAGTACTAGTATAATTCATCTCCCGCAAGCCTTCTCCTCACGAGTGTTTACTAGTGTGAGAAATGAATGCTGTCCTGGGTCATTTGCTCCCCCTGTGCTTTTACTGATGACTTCTTATCATCCAAGCACCTGCAGGCTCCCTCCATGGATAGAATTATAGAGCAGCAGCCACAGTTGCCAGGCAACGGTGGAAGCTGCAGACTGGCCATTCCTGCCTGGCCCCAGGATCTGACTGGCTGCTGGGAGACCGCAGGCACTGAATCTGTAGACCACTGAACATTCTGTAAATCTGAAAGGCTAACAGGGCGACGCAGGAAAAAATAAAACATGATGGTATACGTTTTGCTTTGAAGTGTGTAAGTGGATTACGATGTCTGTGATGGCTTTTATCGCAACAAACAGACAGACATTTATAATATAACTGGTTTCTAGCAGGAATATATTAAGGATTCATACTAGGTCTCATCCAAAGGGAGCTAAAGAATAATATCACATTGCCTATTTGTTGCTTGTGGGGTAAAGCTAAGTGCATAATGACAGACCAATAAATAAGGCAAACTAGAGGTGTGCGTAGTTTCAAATCCATTCAGTCTTTGTACGATGAATAGATCAGAAGACACATACAATGTGTTAATCAATAATTAACCCTTTTGACCTTGGACGTTTGACCCCCATATTGCACCGGATGTAAAATAAACAATTAGAGGTATAGTATGCCATTTTGTGGCCTGGGGATGGATGATGTTAGAGTGTATTGAGTGATACATGTGTGTATGTACATACAGTGTCATACAGTGTCATTTTTATAAATAAAAAAATGTATTAGATGCAATTGTGAACAATAGCCAAGTAAGATAATGTATCCATTGGCCAATCATACAGTTCACTGCAGCTCAACAGTCAGTGTGAGGGGTGGTCAGGAGATCTATGTCTATGAACTCTGCGTTTAAAGGCTTGAAGGCCATTGCCTGTGATGGAATCAACTACATGCTCTGGTAGGCTGTTCCATACCCGGACAGCAGTGTGGAGAACGGTTATGTCCAATGTGCGTGTATTGGAGCCTGGGAGGCTGAGAGCATGTTCTGGTGTGGCTGTGCATAGGCGGGTGGTTTGCCGTTTGGCGTATATCCTGGAGGTCCACAGGGCAGTGGGTGGTGTGCATGTTGTACAGGACTGTAGCGGCAGCAACCTGTCTTCTGGGTCTACGCCTAGGGATGGAGAGTTTTGTACTGGCAGTGTCCTGGTCAACTCCTATTATGTTGAGGGCCTTCCTCTGAATATTGTCAAGATGTGTCGGTGGAGCACTCATCCAGCTGAGTGAGGCGTACTCCATGTCATACATACTGTATACATACATACATGCATACATACATACATACATACATACATACATACATACATACATACATACATACATACATACATACATACATACATACATACATACATACATACATGCATGCATGCATGCATACATACATACATACATACATACATACATACATACATACATACATACATACATACTGTATACATACATACATACATACATACATACATGCATGCATGCATGCATGCATACATACATACATACATACATACATGCATGCATGCATGCATGCATGCATGCATGCATACATACATACATACATACATACATACATGCATGCATGCATGCATGCATACATACATACATACATACATGCATGCATGCATGCATGCATGCATGCATGCATGCATGCATGCATGCATGCATACATACATACATACATACATACATACATACATACATACATACATACATACATACATACTGTATACATACATACATACATACATACATACATACATACATACATACATACATACATACATGCATGCATGCATACATACATACATACATACATACATACATACATACATACATACATACATACATACATACATACATACATACATACATACATACTGTATACATACATACATACATACATACATACATGCATGCATGCATGCATGCATGCATACATACATACATACATACATACATACATACATACATACATACATACATACATACATACATACATGCATGCATACATACATACATACTGTACATACATACATACATACATACGTACATACATACACACACACACACACACACACACACACACACACACACACACACACACACACACACACACACACACACACACACACACACACACACACACATACGTACAGTACATGCGTACATATCAACAGATAACTTCAAAGCAGTAGTTTCACAATTGCTTCACAGCTCAACTAAATAGTCAATTAGATTACTTTTTTTGGGGTATTTACATGTGAAGGAGAATATGTACCCCACTGTTTTACCACTTGGCTCTGTGTGTAAGTAGGGCCATTTTGGGTAGTTTGTTTCCGAGGTAACCACTCTATACTTACTTGACTGGGGTCCTCCAGGGCTCCATACTAGGTCCACTCACTGGTGTAGAGGGTAGGTCCACTACCCTCTACACCAAATCTCTTCGTCAAAAACAGCCGATCTACAAGCTCACAACGCGTTGCGGCTATTTTAGCCAAATGTTTGACCCAGAATTGGGACACTAGTGTTCTAGTTGCGAACGCAGCGGAAGGAGGCGCGCCTTCGCAAGTGGAGCTTACTATGAAACCGTGCTCGGCTTGTGTGTGTGTCTGTGTGTGTCTCTGTCTGTGTGCACTGCCTGTGTGCAGCCAAGTAAATGTCCAATATAGACGTACCATACATCAAATGAAAGGTCTTTGAAAACTGAACACACCTGTCAAGGTTGCGTTTAAGCCCGCCCCTTCCCCCGGAAGCCACGCCCCGGAGAAGGCTCCTAAAAACACCCATTGAAACCCCATGTTAAATGAAAAGTGCCCGAATCGCTCCGAAACTTTTTCTACCCCCCCTAAGTGGGGGTCTACGAACAAATACTTCGGGCTCGGATTTTGGCTCCGCCCCCCGGAAGTGGGTGAAACAGGCACTTCAAACACTTTGTTGAATTGTTCAAAAACATTCAAAGTTTTTTTTTTTGTGAATTTGTATTTTTCTAAGATGCTCCTTTTAACGCAGATTTTTCTAGTTTTTTTCATTGGTTACTTTTTTTTTAAATAATTTGTTTTAATTAATTAAGCAAAACAGAGCCAGATACAGTCAAAAAAATATGTTTTTTTGGGGGGTTGGCCAATAACTAATACAATGGTGTGTTTTTAGCCTTATTTTTGCCACATCTAGAAAAAACATACATTTCTATCCACCCACTTCTCTACAATTGCTCATTCCTTTCTATTCTTCTTATTGTTATTTTCAAGCTGCGTTCGCTTCCCGCGTTCGCGCGTCTTACTTGTGGTTAAATTAAGTGAGGATTTTACTGTGTATATGCCCCAGCATTGTTGAACACATATTGTACAGTGCATGTAGAGTATTTTACAGCTTGTTGCATTCAGTGAAGCATTCAGCTCCCTTTGCCCATCCATTGTTTTGTCACTGTCGTGTAGAAACCTCGGAAAATCTCCAAAACTGTTACTTTTCAAGAAATGTAAAGAAGAACCTATGTTCCAATGGATCCAGTGTAGTTACTACATAGTCTCAAGCTCTCACTTTCACAGGTTTTCAAAAGTAACAAAAATAGCACAAGAGAGGGAAACTGCACAAATGTACAGCCAAAGGTTATGCTAAAAGCATAACACAAAAAGTGTTATTTCCATTTAGGCAATTGTACTCGGTTTATCAGTAATACATACGATGTCATACAATACAAATATGCGACATGTCGTGAGCTTGGAGATCGGCTATTTTTTGGTACTTTCGCCTGACACTGTTGCACCATGGAGTAGGGCGGGCATTCATTTACGAAAAAACATGAAACGTGTCGTGAGATACAAGGTTTCTTCCCGAGACATAGACGATTTTTGTAGAGACAGCGACTCACAAGGTGACATTATCCATCACGGCTGTGTAAACAGCAGGATAGTGTGTCACGCCACCGACGTTGACCCCTCTCTGCCCAGGGCCCTCCAGGGAGCACACAGAGTGCTTTTATCGATCAGCCTGAGACATCCGTACGCTGGTGTCTCTTATCACTGCCAGGAACCTGAACCACTGATGTTACAAACACATCATCTGCTTGATTCAATAGCTATGTGTGTAGATGAGTCCACCATGTAGGATCGTGTGTGTGTGTGTGTGTGTGTGTGTGTGTGTGTGTGTGTGTGTGTGTGTGTGTGTGTGTGTGTGTGTGTGTGTGTGTGTGTGTGTGTGTGTGTGTGTGTGTGTGTGTGTGTGTGTGTGTGTGTGTAAATATTGATCTGTGCTTTGTTATGAGGAATTTAATGAATTTGGATGAATTAAATTAAATACAGGTGAGGTTGCCTTTTGAATTAACCACCTACTGTATATGAGGGGGACCCCCAGGTTTTTGTTGTGACATGTCGTGAGCTTGTAGATCTGCTTACTTTCTCTGAATGTTCGCCCCAGAATCGGGACACTATATGGTTCATGTGGTGTTAAGTAGGAGTACCCAGATAGGTTGACCGTTTGGTTGTATTTCACCGTTTTGTCCACTAGAGTGCAGCAGAGCGTAGTGTTGTATTTCCAGCAGGGAGCTGGAGACCTGGAGGTATTTGTTTCCATTCAT